>NC_141906.1:43674170-44047411 GCF_057802395.1 Ceratotherium simum simum | reverse complement strand
AAAAATAAACAAATGGGGACTATATCAAACTAAAAGAAAAGCTTCTGGCACAGCTGGGAAAGAAAACCACCAACAAAACAAAAAGACAATCTAACAATTGGGAGAAGATATTTGCAAACTATATATCAGATAAGGGGTTAATATCCAAAATATGTAAATAATACATACATCTCAACAACAAAAAAACTAACAACCCAATTAAAAAATGGGCAAAAGATGTTACCAGACATTTCTCCAAAGAAGATATACAGATGGCCAACAGGCACAGGCAAAGAAGTTCAACATCACTAATTATCAGGAAATGCAAATCAAAACTACAATGAGATGTCACCTTACACCCATCAGAATGGCTAAAACTAACAAGACAGGAAATAACAAATGTTGGAGTTTATGTGAAGAAAAAGGAACCCTCATACATTGCTGGTGGGAGTGCAAACTGGTGCAGCCACTATGGAAAACAGTATGGAGATTCCTCAAAAACTTGAGAATAGACCTACCGTATGATCCAGCTATTCCACTGCTGGGTATTTATCCAAAGAATATGAAAACATGAATGCATAAAGATATATGCACCCCTATGTCATTGCAGTATTATTCACAGTAGCCAAGACTTGGAAGCAACCTAGGTGCCCATCAAGAGACAAATGTGTAAAGAAGACGTGGTATATATACACAGTAGAATACTACTCAGCCATAAAAAAGGATGAAATTTGCCCTTTTGTGACAACATGGATGGACCTTGAGGGTATTATGCTAAGAAAAAGAAGTCAGAGGGAGAAAGTCAAAGACCATATGATCTCACCTCATAAATAGAAGATAAAAACAACCACAAACAAACACATGGAGACAGAGATTGGATTGGTAGTTACTAGAGGAGAAGGGAGGAGGCAGGAGGGTGAAAGGGTGATTGGGCACATGTGTGTAGATATGGATTGTAATTAGTCTTTGGGTGGTGAACATGATGTAATCTACACAGAAATCAAAAAATAATGATGTACACCAGGGAAAAAAAAAAACAAAAAACAAACCAGAAAGAATCTTATTAATTTATAAAATTCTAAGCAATAGTAAAGATGAACATTCTATAGTCCAAGAGAAAACAAGAAGTAATTAAATTTTTTTTTATTTTTAGACATATTACCTTTGGCTTGAGCAAAATGCAAGACAGTTGATAGTTAAATTAAAATTCTCTTTTTAAAATTTTTAAATTAAAGAAATATGAATTCATCACCTTGCAACTCTGTACTTGCTTGAAGATTCTATAATTGCTCTCATCAACACTTGCAGGAAAAAACACCAATTAGGTAAGTGGTTCTGTGTAGTCTGGCTTCTCTGGACAGAAGCTGAAATTCCGAGGTCTTCACAGTCCAGCCAACTCCAAACACTTCTGAATAGAACAAATTATATTTTTGGGAATTAGTTTATATCAAGATGCTTGAAGCTCCTCCTTGATTAGGGTTCTGCAGTAAGGAGGATCAGCAGAAGGACGTATCTTCCCATGTTTGATTAGATTAATTCCCTTCCTAATCTCCAAAAATACCTACTACAAACACCTCCTAGTGCTGGTTCAGTCTTGTAACCGATTTTTACACAAATAATGCCCACATGACAAATTAACGTCTGTTTCAAGGGCCCTCCCATTCCCGCCCCCATATCTGACAATATTTGAATACAGTATTTGAATAAACATCCTTCCCTTCCTTGATCATTTCTGCCCTATCTTCATGATAGCCTAGACTCTTCTAATCTTCTCACCCTCAGGATAGCCATTTAAATCTCTTTATCCTAATCAAATTCTACCCATTCTTTAGAGGTAAGGTGGCACCTGAGATCAAAACATGAATGCTTATTGTAAGTGGTTCGGGAGTATGAGAGGTATAAGGTCAAACATCTGTCCTCCTGAATGATTTAACTATGGGTTCAGGGAAAAGAGATATAGGTGATAGGTAAATATTTTGTCAATAAGGAAGATTTTTAACAGACTTTTATAGGATTTCCGATAATTGGCAATTATAAATATGCTTTAGTGAATACCTTTTACATGCTTCCTTGTGTTATTTAGTGTTTATTAAAAGTAATTTAAGAGGAAGTGAGAATTGCTTCATAGGAGAGGTACCAATTGTGATAAAAAACGGCATACAAATTGATGTTATCACCACCAGTGTATGGCAATGCTCTTTATTTCACACTGTAGCTAACCCTAGTATTATCAACATTTGTTATTATTTACATGTATTACTTAATATTTTTGTTTTCCAAAATAACAGGTGAAAATGAAATACCATAAGTGCATTACATTGCATTTTCCATTACTTGTATCATTGTGGATTGACACTGGGATTGTTCACTTACCAATTCCTCATCAAATTTGCCTATTTTTTCTAATAGGAATTAGTATTTATTTATTGATTGGCATTATATCCCTTTCTACATACTATTATTTGCCCATTAGGTTTGCAAAGATTTTTTTCTTTGTCTACACAGGTTGGTATCTTACAAAACACGCAGAAAATGGCAAATTTTAGAACTGTCCATTAAAATAATTCCTGAGAAGAAAGAAATTTTGGTAAAAGGGGTATAAATTTACAATCCGATGGTCAAGACTATCTTTATTGAGGAAATAAAACATCAGGCTACATGCCATTAACATGAGAAATATGCAAATAGCTTCTCATTTCTCATTATCACAGGTTCAATATGTGGGATCACTTATAGAAAGAACTTACAGAAAGCATTACAAGATGCTAAATAAACATTTTGTCTCATTATGAGTACCTGTGAGTTAACTATTCATTTTCTGTGCTAGTTCCAAAAAAGTGTATTTGAAACTTTACCATGATACTTAAATTTGGCCCTCATTGGAGTTTATGAATGAAAAATAAGAGTCTGATTGTTTCAGAAAAGAAGTAGATAAGAAACAAATTTATGAGAAAACATTGAGCAGTATGGAGAAAGAGGCAGCTGAAGATTCATAACCCAGGAGGATCCATAAGTTGCTCTGAGGTATTTGCATGTGATTGAATGATAGTCCGGAGCTTGTCTGGAGACTGTAATGACTATCCTCCTTCACATAACAAAGCAGAGAGCCTTCCTCAGAATCACCCGGATTGACATGATTCCTTGTCCAGACCTATCAACAGACTACTACAACCCAATGCTAAAAGTCTCACACATGCTCCGCCCAGTGATGCCTGCTGCAGGGGAATGCCTGAACTCCGGAACAACACGGTCCTTGAACCCCTGCAGATGTTAAAGCACAAAGTTTTATGGCTGCTATGAACTTCATGTTTCTTAAAATCTCAGGTAATGTAAATGTTTGGACCAATTAGGTTCCAGAATGATACCCACCACTGGGAGGGAAAAGCGGTCAAGTCTACAGAATTATAATCTCAAAGATCAGAATCCCCCACATACATACAAAACAAGTTTTTCTTAGAGCCAACTTGTAATTGTCATTCTCTTTTCCAGAAATATAGGAACAAGAGAGCAGGCTCTGCCTGATGTATCTAGCCTGGGCATGAGTAGCAGCACCAACTCATCTGTTAATACAGAAGATACAATTACACAATTACAATTTTAAAGAAAAAAAGCTAGATCACACTTTTTGACCAAGCCTCCCAACCAAGATGTTTCATTAGAATTCTCTTAGTTCAGCAAAAACAATCTGATCTCTGTCCCAATCTTGAATCCAAGAACAAAATGACCTTTCTACATGTCTCCTAATCCTGGCACAGAAATAGAGGAAGTGTGTGTCAAGGATATGTATCTCCATTTTGTAATATCATTTTCTTTCCAGGTTGTCTTTCATGTCAATTTTTACTTTTTGTTCTATGAAAGAATAAAAATTCTTGCAATACAAAAAAAGTGACGAGGTAAATGAATAAATAACTTATTTTAGGGATGAGAACCAGGGAAGTCTCAAATTTTGAATGTAATGATGGAGACGGTTTCTAGTAGCCTCATCTTAATATTATTTCAATTATAATTAAGTCCCAGGTAATACTGATTCCAATATAAGTAATCAAACATGAAAAATGGAGAGAGCAAATGCAATAAATATCTCCAGGAGTATTATTAGAAGAAGATAATCGATGTAATGGCGAGAAATTTATCAAATAGAAACACAAATTCTCCCCATCTTCCAAAATCAAAGGCAAATGCTGAACGTCCTTAAAGTAGCTAATTCTGCCCGTATATACAAGCAAATCTAAGGTAAATAAGAAGAATGCTAGCCATGAAATTTTCTTTGAAAAAGAAGAAACAATAAAATTATCAAACTTAGGGTGTATTTGCTGTTACTTAGAAAAATTTTAGCATCAGTAGACAAGCTCAGGACCCATAGGCAGAAAACAGAAAAGGAGTGCTGGACTGAAGCCTGACGGAAAAAATTATTCAATGTGAGATCACTTGGAGAGAGGCAGAAAGTCAGAAAGAAGCCAGGGAAAAATGTTCTCTGTTAGTCAATACAGTGCTGCGTGAAATACGTGGGAAGAGGAGAGAGAAAGTAAACTACAGAATCTGGGTGGTAGCAGCAGAATCGAGAGTGAAAGGACGGTGGAAGATTTCTGATGAGTATTTTCAAAATCTGGAGAATCATTTCCATCTTAGTCATCTATTTAAGAGATTAGAAGACAATTAAGATGCTCCTTGCCTCATGACTCACAGTTAGCCAGGCCTAATGGTAAACCTTTGGCACCTTGACAATAATGAAAAGCAGAGTTTACTCATCCTTGAATACTGAGACTAGACCTAACCTTGAGCAACACCGTCTCTTTTGTTGAGGCTCTCATTTTTCATTGAACACAACCTCTTGGGGTTTCTTCTATTGTGCCAGTCATTTCATGTTTTTCTTCTGACCCCCAAAATAAAAAAAAAAATCTTTTCCTGTGTATCCAGAATTCCTAGATATATCTCTTAGCTTGGTGTGCCATATGCCTACGCTTGAACCAATAGGAAAGGAACAGAAGTGCTGTAGAGAACACCAAGTCATTTCCTTAAAGTCAGGTCCCCTTACCCTGGATATTTTTTCGACTTTCCTGCTGGATGGGACATGGCAACAAACTGGAATTTCATACACACATAGATAAAAGCCAGTTGCTGAAGATGTCAGCCTTCCTCTTGACCACCTCCCATATCTGGACAGACATGAAAGAAACACATCTTCCAACTCATTTAAATTTGGGAGTCTTTGTTCGAGATTAGCCTGTGCCCTAACTGGTTCCATGAGGGATTTTTCCCTTGCACTCACTACCTATGAGAAATGAACCCTCAGCTTCATGGGATTGAGCACGTCACAGATTATGCAATTTCTTCACATTTCAGTCATCATTTATCCCATGGCTATATCCTGAAGTATTTTTCCTTTTTTAAGAATTTTTTAGGAGACGTATCATATTGTATTATAGAATTCTGTATTCTCTATCATCTGAATTATTCTTTCAAATTTACATTGATTTTGTTCGTTCCACTGCTTAAGGAGGTTTATACCACCTTAGGCTTTGTAAGTAATTTAATATATATGTCAGTTTAAATTTTCTGACAGTCTCCGTCATTTGAAGCCCTGTTTCCTGTTTTCCTATCATTTTATGTAGGGTCTTCATTATCCATCTTTGCCTTCCTAGGGAAATCTCAAAATCAATGCTATAAAATAAAATCATGCTATAGTTATTTTAAACCTCAAAATAATGACATTCTCTCAGGCTGAATTTGGAAATCAATCTATTTCTTGCCTTTTGTTGA
The DNA here is from genome assembly GCF_057802395.1 of Ceratotherium simum simum. Classification (NCBI taxonomy): domain Eukaryota; kingdom Metazoa; phylum Chordata; class Mammalia; order Perissodactyla; family Rhinocerotidae; genus Ceratotherium; species Ceratotherium simum. Next base: position 44,041,672 of record NC_141906.1, on the reverse strand, counting down.
CATTTTCTATTAGTCTTTTATGTCTTATTATGTTAGGTACATTTTGGGAAACATTATCAACATTGGAATAATTGTTTATATTAACTCTTTCATTTATTTACTTATTCACTCATTCACCTTATATTTATTGTGTATTATGTTCTAAGTACTGCATTGGATAGTGGGAATATAGTAGTAAATAAAACAAATACAGTCCTTACTCTCTTAGAATTTTAAGTCTGGTAGTAATAAGTATCTACCAATTTGTTGAAAGTTTGTTGAATATTATGATGAGATAGTATAATATGCTCAGAGAATGTGTAATCAGAGGAACTACCCTGGTCTGTGGAGTCAGGGAGGAGTTCCATGAAAAGCTGTTGTTTGACCTGAGATGTGATGAGTGACTAGGGTATAGAGAAACAATGAAGTCTGTCAGACATTTGGATCTACTCAACTAGGTCAGACTTGAAGAGAAAACTAAGCACCATTCCTTTCACTTAACTAAGCTGAGATATGTACCACTTCATTCTTCTGCCGTAATATCTGATTCAAACACGTAAGTCAAATACATTGCTTACAATGTGGATGAACATTACTAAGTGAAAAAAAAAACAGATACAAAAAAGTCACACATTGTGTGATTCCATTTACATGATGTATATACAATAGAGCAATCCATAAAGACTGAAAGTAGATTATGGGTTGACTGGGGATAGCGGAGGGTGAATGGGAAGTAAATGTTAATGGGTATTGGCTTCTTTTTGGTGTGATGGAAATATACTAGATTTCGTTATGATAGTTAAGATATGCACAACTCTTTGGATATTACTAAAAACCCCTGAACTAGAAACTTTAAAGAGGTGACTTTTATGGTATGTAACTTTTATCTTAATAAAACTGCTATTGAAAAAAGAAGAGGGCTGGCTCCGTGGCTTAGCGGTTAAGTGCGCGCGCTCTGATGCTGGCGGCCCGGGTTCGGATTCCGGGCACGCCCTGAGGCACCACTTCTCAGTCCAACGAGAGGCCGAGTCCCACGTACAGCAACTAGAAGGATGTGAACCTATGACATACAACTATCTACTGGGGCTTTGGGGGGAAAAAAATGAATAAATAAAATCTTTAAAAAAAAAAAAAAAAGAAGAAACAGCCATTCATTGTATTCTAGGAAATGCTCCATAATAAACAATTTTTATTAAAAGAAAATTTAATAAACAAATTTTATACATTCAACATGGTCATGTCATTTCATAAACATACAATAACTATGTTCCCTTAAGTTACAATGTGCTCTAGACACTCAGGTTGCCTCACACAGAAAGGCTTAAGTACAGGAGTTTCCCCACACATGGAATTTCATGAGATAAACGGTCATGAAATCTGACTTTTCATGGGGAACCAAAGCAAAGGAAAGGCTTCAGAGGGGAAGAGAAGGAGGCAGGAAGGAAACTATATATGAGGGAACCTTTGCAAACGTCATAGAAGCTCACAGTGCCACTGTCATAATCCAGAAACACTCCAATCCTACCCAGAGGCCTTTTCACGTACTGAATTAAGGGTGGGGAGTTGGTAGAGAGACCGTAATGATTGTTCGTCTTCAAAGAAAATAGCAGAAATGCTTCCTCATCATCAACAACATTCGTATCGCTGGTCAAGGAATCTTTACAGACTCCCAGAATCCAGCTTGAGGAGTGTGTCACATCCACCTCCCAGTAATGCTTGCCGGAGGTGAAGGCCTGAGCTCCCCACACCGCAAAACTTGCCGCTCCCCGGGGCTCTCTGGACACGCCGTGATGGCCTTCTCCAAATATCGCGCTTGTAATGTTCTCAGAAAGGCTCATATAGTGACTGGTCGTGTCCTGACTCAGAACGTCATCCTCTGCAGAAAGAGGCAAAAACCAGGTCAGCGAATGGGATTTCCGTGTCCTGAGGGGCAGCGGCTCTCTACCCAATAGGTATTTGCCCCTCCGCCAAGAAAATTAAAAATAGAGAGAGAAATGAGAGTTCAGACTGCCTTATCTGTGAAGAGCAAGAGTTATTACTGCCACTAGGGCACACAAAACTCCTCCAAATCTTACAGAAAAAGAAAAAATAAATAAAAATCCAAACATATCATGAACTGTTTAAAGCAGTGATTTCATGTCAATCCATGGATAGTTTATTTCAGGACATCCCTAAAACTTTTCTTTACTTTAGAAAACTTTTCTTGTGTTGTTTGTCTTTAATACTACTTAACAAATAGATAGCATTTGGCTGTTATGTGAGTTTTTATTGGGATACAAGCTGTACCTGTTACATTTTCAAATGTCAAAAAATTTGATGGAAATCCACATATGCATAGTTTAGAAGCTTCTGGAAAGACTGTTCTGGCTTTACATTGTCCGTTCAGACCCCGGATTCAGTCTGTCCTGATTTCAGCCCTCTGCTGTCAAGACCTGCTCTCCACTATGGGCCTAATATGGTTGGGCCACGTTCACAAATCCCTTGCCTTTCAGTTGTTTTGAGATCGATCTAATAGCATTAAAATTTTTCTGCTTTGACAATTTTAGTCTTTTTTGTCAAAAATTTCTGATTTTATAATAATAAATATTCTTTGTACAACGCATGATAAATGTACTTATAATCTAGAGCAAATTAAAAGCCACCAATGACAAATTTAATCTTTCAAAAGTGGAGTAAACTGAATAAACATACAATATTTATTGCTGCTCTGAGAACTAAATACTCTGTCTCTTCATAACTGCATGACCAACATGATTGCTCTTCTCTTGCTCTGCCTGTGTCAGATGTAACTGAAAATACGTATCTTACTTTGCATTTTCAGTAAACTATAAGTTGCAAAGTTCAGTCTTGATCATTGTAATATGACTCTACAGGGAGAAAAATGGAAAGTCCTGTCCTACCTTCAAATCAGGAAAAAAAAATTAAAATGGAAAAAGTCTCATTCCCAAGAACCACTAAAGAAATTGAAGCTGATTGTAAAGAGCTGACTCTCACCTCTGAAGCTGTTCAGCATGTCTAGGAGTCCAGTAATGCGCCGTGAAGTGAGCTCTGGGTTCACTGGCTGAGGCTTTTGTGTCTGCACCAATTCGCTCCTGCAAACAATGACATCAGTTACACTTCCAGGGCAGAGGTTAATCACACAACCATTACAAAAGAAGCAGTTTTTAATCCAAGGTATTTGATCAGAATTCTCCCATTTTTGGTTAATTGGGTATGCATTATATTCTACAGTCTTGGGGATATAAGAAACGTTACCTTACTTTTTTCTAAATTTAAATTATATCAAATTCCAGCTTCCCATTCTTCTCAGATATTATTCCATTTCTAAAATTATTGAGGATCATGCCCTCCCTCTGCTCCACTTCAGGTAATGCAAAGATCCTGGGTATCTTATAGAGAGCAGAAAATTCAGGCAAAGCCTTTGGGACTTCAGTCCGCAAGTAGTCACTGATGATACACTCAGTGTCTAATAGGGAAGAGTCCACTGAGCCAGACAGCTTTGCTCTTTTCTACCAAGCAATGGAATCCAACTCTAGCCTGGCAGCCCTGGTCCTGAGGGCCTGACTTCCCACTGGGCACCAGGAAGCCACTCCCTCTGAGGTCCAGCCTACAGCAGGGGCATGCTGTGATGGAACAGGCTGGGTCATTGCTGCTTCTGGGAACAAAATCACATCGTCCTCTTCCCATTCTTAGAGCATCTCTTTCTTGCCTGTCTTTTTCACCTTACAGCTCTCTAGGGTAGGTGCCTCCTCTGTGATACCTTAGAAAAATCCCTTCAGTAAGGTTTATTTGTGATGAGGCTAGAGAAGATGGTGGGGTGGAGGGGGAGAGTGGGTGAAACAAAGCCCAGAATGTCAGATGGTTTTAGGTATATTTGAATTCAGCCACATAAGAAGGAAGCTTTGAGACCAAGAATCAGAAGGCCTCGGGGCGTCTTTTGAAACAAAATAGAAAATAGCCACAGAGGATGCTGTTAATAGCTCAAAACATATGTTCACTTCATCAATGAGAGAACGACTTGCTCAGAAATCAGAAATCGTTGGTGTAAACTCACCTTTCCAGTACATTTCCCAAGTCCTGCAAGGAAAAAAAAAAGATACTGTTAATCATCAGAGTTCTGACCTTTTGCATCTTCTCTAGTATTCTTGTTTTCTTGTTTTAATAATGTATTTTTTCTTATTCCCCTCTAAGGAACGTCAGAGGCTGTCTTAATAACAGAGCCTAAACTAAAACAGAGTGCACTGAGGAAGCAGGGAGGTCAGGAAGAGGCTGTGTAGTGATGCAACAAGATCTAGGTTTCCAGTGTCACTCATTGCCCAGTCTTATTCCCAAGGAGAGATCTGACCAATTATGATAAGAATTACGGCAAAACAGAGAAACATATAAAAAAATAATAACTATAGAGTGCATTGAAATTGATTACCAAATTCTACAAGTCTTGCCTGGGCAAGGGGCCAAACCTCAATGTCTTCAGCAAGTGGCTTTTATGTGGGATAGCTGAGAGTGGCAATGGACTAGGAGAACATAAATTGAGAATTATCCCAACAAAGTTAACCTTCCCCTGGTCACAGAGTTTTGCTGATTTGGGGTAATGTGTCTGCACGGATAGTACTCCTGATTACACTGAAATAATTTTGTCCTACGTTAGCTACCAAAACGCCAAAAGTCTCCCAAAGATTACCATGATATGAGGAAATATGTGGTTGGACAAACACAATGATGGGAGTCAAGGAGCGTTATCATTGAGCTGAGAGGAATGGTAAATGCAGGTAACATTTCAATGTCATGGCCACATTGTCCAGAAAAGGATTCCAGTCTCTGAGGATGGACCCTTCCTTCTCACCTGGAGCAGCTCCACGTCAGGCTTGTGGCACATCTCAGTCAGCTCTCTGTACATTTCTTTCAGGCTTTCTTTCTGTTGGGTCATTCTGAATTCACTTTCCTTGAGTTGTTGGAAAATCTCCTTTGCTTCCTTCTCCAGTGTCTCCAGCTGGAGTTGCTCCTCCTCACGGAGAAATAGATGTATCTTGTGATATTGAACTTTGATCATCATCTTCCTTAAGGCCACATAGTCCTGCAGAGATAGTGGATTAAAAGGATTACGTATCCACACTCTCAACAGAAATCTTCAATCTTCAATATTTCCTTAGCATCATCAAGAAATAACTTGGTAAACTTTCTGCCTCACATCACAAAGTGTCTTAAATATTTGCTAGTCCTCTCTATCCATCCTTTCTCTATGTTCCTAGTCTCTTTTCCTGTCTAAATCAAGCCCTCTAAGGGGTCCCAGGCTCTCTCTCTGTACTGCTCCATCAATTATTTGCTCTTACCTGAATCTTCCTTTTCTCTTGCTCTTTTGCCGAATTTTTGTACATATTTAAAAATATTTAGGTGTACACCATTTTATACAGATTTTTTTAAAATTCTCTCTGTTTCCTCTAGTTACTACTCTTATTTTTCTCCTCTCCTTCCCAGCCAAACTTAGTGCAATGCTGTCTTACACTCAGTGTCTGAGAAGGTTTATCTGAATTTTCAAAGTTGGACTAAGAATACATTTCATGCCCTGGATATCCGATATACTCTCATTCTTTGCACAAGCTTGTGTTTGCCCATATATTTGTGGTTACTGATATACCATTTGAAACCACTACTTTTTCCTGGGAAGAAACTACTACCCTTTACCTGGTTAAGTTGAATTTAGCTAAAAGTCTAAGCCAGCATTGTGTCAATCTGCATAAAAACAAATAGAACATTTTCATTCTTACCTCTAAAATCTGGGTTTTGGTAGTTTCCTCATTCAGATTATCTTGCATTTCTTGAGTCACTTTCCATAAAGAGCCCATTCTCTTTAGAAGTTTCTCCTGCAAAATAACCATGAGCCTTAGCGACACAGATGATGATATTGTACATTTCATCCCTTTATTTATGGAAAAAGGCAGTGGCTGAGAAAACAGCAATTTTGAGTTAGAATGGGACGGTTGGATGTTTCTGCATTAATCTAATTTGATTCTAATATTTGGGATATCAGAGGTAACAGAAACATATAATAGAGGGTTGGGGATACCCTACAGATAATATAATCCATTTCCTGAGAAATTGGCATTCAGACTTTTATATAAGCTGACTATGAATATGTCAAGCTTGCCTCAGAATTGCACTTGCCTCACCATTGCAGCAATTCCGCATGTTTGGGCAATGTTTCTAAGGAAACCTCCCTTGGTAAAGGCTCTACACATCTATGATTATAGTGTCAAATCTGGTTAACAACATTGAAAGGATACACTTATATCTTGGAATTTACATTGAAAAATCACCTCCTCCACCATCTCCATTCGCATCAACTTCATTATCATCATCCTCAGCTTTCTCTCTAATTTAGGAGCCTCTAGATTCCAAATTGCCGTAGAGGCAATACCTACCCTGTATCCCTCAGCAGCCCATTGTACTGGACTGTGGCTGTGACCCTCATGCTCTAGGGATTCAGAGCAGGACCCGCAGAGCAGATTCTTGTCAACCTCACAGAAGAGCCCCTTTGCTTCTCCGTGTGCCACACACATCTGCTCCTCAGAGCTCTTGACCTGGTCGGCTCTGGTCTGTCTGGCAAGGGAAGCCAGCCTCTTGAGTACAATATTCGTTCTGAAATCTGGCTTCTCTGATATTCCCCTGCACTCAGGGCAGCGCATTGGAGTTTGGGCTTCCTCCCAGCAGAGGCACAAGCAGGGACTGCAAAAGCTGTGCCCACAGTCTATGGTGACGGGGTCTATGAAGTAGTTCAAACAGATGGAACAGATGAGTTCATTCTGGAAGGTTTGCAAGGCGTCTGAATCCATGTCTCTAAAAATTAATAAATAAATAAAAGAAGAAGAGAGAAAAAATCATTATTGGGCCCTAAAGAAGAAAAAAAAAAAGCCTCTGGACAAAGGCTTGTCTGCTTGAGCTCTGTCTAATCTAGCTATTCACATCCCCTCAGTACAAACCCAGACACGGTGAATACAGACACGTTGGGTTTATGCTATGATACAAAGGAGAAAATGAGACAAGAGGGTCCTCATCACCCTTTTTGTTGGAAATAAACAATTTTATCAATCGTACCTAAATTATTTGGACAAGCTTAAAGATTTGGACAGAGGGTAAAAGTTAGGATGATTCCAGAGTTTCTTTTATTAGCTGATTCATCCAGAATCCCATAGAGAATCTCAATCTCTCTCTCCATGACTCCAAGACTGTGACACACACGTGCACATGCTTGGTCTCTATGCTAACAGTCTGTGTGCAGCCTGACTCCAAACAGACAGATGTACTTTATTCTAAAGACAAATAATGTTGATTAGGTTTAATCTAAGCTGGCTTAATTTAATCAGTATTGGCTTCAACTTTGAACTCCTGAAAATATAAATAGTTGAATTTATGCTTCTAATGTTAATAATAAAACTCCTGCTTTCGAGAAATAAAATGTAAAAATTGTTTGTTATTTCTAGTTCAGGAAAACAATTGTTTCAGAGTCAGTTCAGACCATCAGAACACCTTGACATTTTGAACTGGTGAAGGCTCAAGCTACAGTGATAATCAGCAACAATTAATCAGCTGTTTATTAAAACCAGAAAAAAGGAGAATAAATACTGGGATTTGCTCTCTACACTAGAAAATCCAAAGATGCAGTTAATGGGAGCATGACCGATTCATCTTTGTTTCTGATAATTCCCCATGATGACCAATGCCATTCTTGGGAATCCTTACCAGTTGGTTGGATCTATTTTGAACATTTTTCAAATCTAGTCTGCAAACTAAAGGCTTTAAATAGATAGCAAGTAGAATCTTTACAACAAGGGTTTTCTAATTAATTCAACACATTTAACTTTTGATGTGTATAAAGACTATTACATGCATACATTATGTGGAATATTTTAAGTGCTTTTTGGGTTCCATAATTGCATAAAAACTGCAGAAATATGTTTTAAGATGTAAAAAATCTGTTAACACATGAGGAAATAGAATAAAAAATAATCAAATAATTTAATATAATAAATATCAATACATTACAAATGTTCTAGTTACACGTATTTTAAATATCGATGTCATTTTAAATTACTAGGAAAGCTACTTGTTTTCTTGGACAAGACTCAAGCAGGCCAGAAGGTGAATTGTTTTAGAGAAAGTAGGCATGGAGATATTTGCTCTAAATTCCATACTCACCAGAGTCTACTATGAGTGGTCTCACCTCTAGAAGTTCTGGAAGATGTGTCTATACCACGGTCAGCAGGAGCTCTGTGCACTCTGCAGCCTGGCAGCTGCAGCTTCAGTCTACTCTGGAGAGGAAGTGGTCCCTGGACAAATGTGCTTTTTAAATGATTAGACTCACCTAAGGCCACACCTCCTTCTTGAGATTGGCTACAATCTTCAAATAGAAGAGGAAATGGCTGATTAGATTACACCGAAGAGTATAAAAATGGCTGATTAGGTTTACACATATAGAAAACACTTGAGGGCTACACCATAACAAAACTTAGACATGTTTTGGGCTAAGATGCAAAAAAGTTGACCTCACACAAATTATTCAAAAAGACATTTTAACTGAAGCAATTATTTCATTAAATTTTTTTTTATTCTACAAACATTGATCTCACCATTTTTAAAATTCTTTTTTTTTTAAATAGAAGGATGTGTAGGTGTATGTACACACTGTGTAGCTGAACAATAATTTGAATTTTTCTTTTTTTGCAGAAGAAGATTCAAGATTCGCCCCAAGCTGACATCTGTTGCCAATCTTCCTCCTATTTTTTTCTTCCTTCCCCCGCCAACAAAGCCCCAGTACATAGTTGTGTGTAGTCTTAAGTTCTTCTGGTTCTTCTGTGTGAGCTGCCGCCACAGCGTGGCTACTGACAGACGAGTGGTGTGGTTCCATGCCCGGGAACTGAACCCAGGCTGCCGAAGCAGAGCATACTGAACTTTAACCACTAGGCCATCTGGGCTGGCTCTAAAATTGTTTTCTTACTCTACTTTTTAAATTGATAATTGCTAATTAAGTCTTGAGCCATTGTTTATCTGATTATGTCCAACAATAAAATATTAAATGGAATACTCAACACATCTGCACTTTGTAACTTTCTCATTCAAAAAAGTGCACCTAGGCACTCAATTGTATTTTTAAATAATTGTATATATAACAGTTGGTGAAGTAATGCATGCTAGTATTTTTCTTACTTTCAATATTTTATGACTATTCTGTAATGACTGCTTTATGTAAAAATAAAATCTATTTTTTAGATTCATATACCTTGGTGAATAATTTTAAGCCAAATACTTTATACATATATATATAAATACTATATGTATATAAACACACATATATGATATTTATATGAATATGTATTTATATTAAAATATGATATAATATGATTATTTACACAATAATTATGTGTATAACTATCTTTAATATACAGAGAGTTATTTTTTATTGAGATGTAATTGATACATAACATTATATTAGTTTTAGATGTATGACATAATGATTCAATATTGGTATATTGGTATGTATTGTGAAATAATCACCAAAATAAGTCTATATCCCACCCCTGTGTTCATTGCAGCCTTATTCACGATAGCCAAGACTTGGAAGCAACCTAAGTGCCCATCAAGGGACGAATGGATAAAAAAGCTGTGGTATATATACACAATGGAATACTACTCAGCCATAAGAAACGACGAAATCCAGCCATTTGTGACAACATGGATGGACATTGAGGGCATGATGCAAAGTGAAATAAGTCAGAGGGAGAAGGTCAAATACCGTATGATTTCCTTCATTAAGTAGTAGATAATAACAACAATAAACAAACACATAGGGACAGAGATTGGATTGGTGGTTACCAGAGGGCAAGGGGGGAGGGAGGAGGGTGAAAGGGATAATTGGGTACATGTGTGTGGTGATGGGTTGTAATTAGTATTTTGGTGGTGAACATGATGTAATCTATGCAGAAATAGAAGTACAATGATGTACACCTGAAATTTTTACAATGTTATAAACCAATGTTACTGCAATAAACAAAAAATTTAAAAAAAAAAGAGATTTCAGAGACATAACAACCAAAAAAAAAAATAAGTCTATATCCATCGCCATACATAGTTACAAATTTTTTTTCTTATGATGAGAACTTTTAAGATCTACTCTCTTAGCAACTTTCAAATATGCAATACAGTATTAACTATAATCACCATGCTATATATGCTCTAGTAAATTATTTTTCATCCATGTCCATATTCCTCTACTTTATATGGGACACTGCCACAGCATGGCTTGGCAAGCCATGTGTCCGTGCACGCCCAGGATCCGAACCTGTAACCCCGGGATGCCTAAGTGGAGCACATGCACTTAACCGCTGTGCCCCTGGGCCAGCCCCAGAAAATTATTTTTAAAAGAGGTGCTGTACTATCTGTATTTTGTGGGCACCTATCACAGTTTAACAAATCACCAAGGCTTACATACAAGTTGTTTCACTAAATCATCTAATGTTTGGTTTTATAAACATATGAAAATATTCTAACCTTGCTAGAAATTTAAAAAGTGAAAAATCTAAATAAAAGTCATCTTTTAGAAATTATCAAATTAAAAAAAAGTGATAAAAGAAGCCATTAAACCAGCATATCCTAGACAGAGGTTGCCTTATTACTCAATGTTTAAGAGTGTAAATTAATATAAGCTTCAGAAGCATCATTTGACCAGCAATTATACCTCAAAAATATATACTAAGGCGATTAAGGAAAGGAATTAGTATATATACTAATAAGGTATATATAGATATGTATATGAGGACTTTTCCAGAAATTTAATTCTGGGAAAGTTGCCTCAAACATTTCTTAACATGTTGCATATTATCTACACAAGTATGTAGAAGGAGAAGTTTCTAGTATTCTCAATTTTCAGTAAAAATTAAATGGTTAGGTGTGTAGGATGCCCCCTATGGTGCTGTTAATGGTGCTCTCCCTTAGCGGGACTTGTCCAACATTTGCCTGCACTGTTATTTCCTGGATTTGTGATCATTTCACACAGCGTTGAAAAGTCATGTAAACCAGGCTCTGTGATCTCATTCTTACTTCAAATAATAAATACAGTAATTAAGCGGTTGCTATCCTTCTAAGTTTTACTAGGTACTATAGTAACTTTTCGATTCCCCTCCCCCAAACCCAGTCTTCAAAGGTAAGTAAGACAAAACCCCAAGAACCTGATTATAGTTTAGTAGGGAAGACGAATGTGTATATAGAGAAATAAAAATCCATAACATCCCTAGTAAGGAAGAAGAACCTGCTGTGTACGACCTGGAGAAGAAATAAAGAGCAGCTGACTGAACCGGAGATTCTTCCCCGCTTCGTCTTTCCATGGGAAAACCCCCTGAAAAACATTGATTAAAAGCGCAAAAAAAAAAGAGCCAGCCTCATGGCCTAGGGGTTCAAGTTCGATGCACTCTGCTTCAGCGGCCTGGGTTTGGTTTTCAGCTGTGGAACCACACCACTCCTCTGTCAATAGCCATCCTATGGCAACGGCTCACATAGAAGGACTAGAAGGACTTACAACTGGAATATACAACTATATACTGGGGCTTTGGGGATGGGGAAAAAAAAGAGGAAGCTTGGCAACAGATGTTAGCCTAGGGCGAATCTTTCTCAGCAAAAAAATTAATTAATTAATTAAAATACCTTTAAAAAAAAAAGCTTAAATAAAAAAGGGCTTGAGTCCCTGCTGTGGCCAACACTGAGCCTGCAAAAAGCAGAAAATATCTACTCCTCTGCCGTGTGTTAATTCTAGAACATTTGCCAGATGTGAATTCACCAAGGTTTATGGGCTTAGCTTGATAAAACCCTAATATGAACATAAATCTAAAAACGGATAGTTGAAAAAAAGGTATCTTTTGTTAGGCTAAGGAAATACTAATATCACGCACATTGGAAATAAAAAAAACAGATGGACCAAATAATATTTTCAAAAGAACACTAGTAATCCATCATGCCTATAGATTGCCATGGAAGATCAGCTTGCAGCAGGTAGGTTAGAAAGGACTTTCAGTTCCTTCATCTCACATGACAGGCCTGGGACAGGTGGGGGCTGCTGCGAGTAGCCCGAGCATAAGCAGTAACACATCTGTCTGGACTGCAGCGTGGATTTTGACATGACTGGTGCCAGGATGCCCCCAAATTCTGGTACCTCAAAATCCTGAGTGGCACAGCTCAACTTGGCTACTGGCAAATACTGATGAATTCCAGGTTGACATCAGTGTGGTTGGTGGGAAGAGTTGGTGAGTCTTTTTACCAGAAGGTGAACAAGAAGGTATAAACCTGCTGTCAGTACTACCTGGGCAACTAGAAATAGATGTGAACACTTACTTAGGAAAAACAGTCCAAATCAGGCTCACCCGGTCATCTGCTTTTCAATTAGTACGAACAACTTTTGACTAGAAGTGTTGGAACACACTCAGACTCTGAAGCCAGTTATTAACCTGGATTATCAATATGCTAGATAGGAAAACCTGAATGCAGCAGCTACAAGTTCTGTTAGGACTGGACTTCAAATGAACATTTGAAAGTATTTTATAGCATAGCTATCTTCAGGACATAGTGTATCGCAGTGTATTTCCTAATATGTCTGGGATGTAAGTGCTTCTAACCAGCATACTAAGGATCCAGTTTAAAATAATTCCATTTTATAGTATTACTCTTTCAGAGGCTCTCAAGAAACCCAACTTAGTGGAGTGGGAGGGAAAGACGCTTTCTGACTTAGGGAAAACTTGGTAGTTCTCTTAAAGATTTAAGTTTTCTCTGAGGTTGAAAAGGAGCTCACTACCTTTTAAAGCTATAAATAGTTTCGTGTATTAGGTAATGAGTAATGGATGAAATTGTGACTCACTGAGAATGGAAGTCCACTGCAGCTGCTGGGTTACTAAATCCTAAATGAGTTCAGGCTCCCCGCTTAAAGGAGTGAAAGCTGACGTGGACCTTTCTAGACAGATCTTTATATGCTGTTCCTGCTACAATGTATCTCCTCTTTTACACAAATGTTGTCCCCACCATATGGTAGCAGTTTCATTTGTGCCATTTTGGTATGGAAAGAATTGAGGTGAGAAGGCTGAAAATACTAACCCTTCTTTGGTGTGTGGCTTGTCCCTTATTCTGTAGAGCATAAAACATCTTCTAAGAGCCCCAGCCACAGACATACATTTAAAAATCAACTTCTCAATTACACACACACACCTTGTTTGATTACTTATTTGAGTGCTCTATTGGGGAGAATTGACATATTTACTATATTATGTCTTCCAATCCATGAATATGAGCTGTCTCTCCTTTTACTCCTATTTCTTTAATTTCTTTCAATAATGTTTTATAGTTTATATGCATGGAATTGTATATCTTTCATTAGATTTATTTTTACTTAGTTGATGTTTCTGATAATATTTTAAATACATTTGAAATAAACTTTTCCACTTTTTATTGTTGTTTAGAGAAATACACTTGATTGAATTTCTTCTTAACTTCAATAATTATAAATTTCAGGAAATTTTCTAACCACACAATCATCTTATGCTAATAATGCAACCTATGATAGCTTTATTTTTTCCCAAATCTTATTTATTTATTTATTTATTTATTTATTTATTTATTTATTTATTTATTTATTTATTTTTTGTGAGGAAGATCAGCCCTGAGCTAACATCCGTGCTAATCCTCCTCTTTTTGCTGAGGAAGACCGGCTCTGAGCTAACATCTAGTGCCAATCCTCCTCCTTTTTTTTTGCCCCCTAAAGCCCCAGTAGATAGTGGTATGTCACAGCTGCACATCCTTCTAGTTGCTGTATGTGGGACGTGGCCTCAGCATGGCGGGAGAAGCGGTGCATCGGTGCGCGCCTGGGATCTGAACCTGGGCCTCCAGTAGTGGAGCACTCTCACTTAACCGCTAAGCCACGGGGCCAGCCCCCCAAATCTTATAAGATTTATTTCTTTTTATTGTCTAATTGCATGGACTAGGACATCTATAATAGTGCTGAATACAAGTGATAATAGAAAACATTCATATTTCAGTCCTATTCTTAGGAGAAAGCTTTTAAATTCTCCATTAAATATGATATTTACTACAAATTTTTCTATATAACCTTTATGAGATTAGGAAACTTAACTCCCATTTTGGTTTGTTAATAATTTTTTAAAAATCATGAATGGGCATTGAATTATATCAAATGCTTTTCTCCTGCATGCATAGGAATAATGATATATATATATTTTTTTCTGTTAATGTGGTGATTTCCATTTCTTCTGCTTTCTGATATTACAATACTCTACCTTTCTAGAACAACTCTCACTTGGACGTGATATATTAAGCCTTTGTCTCTCACTAGATTTGATTAACTAATATCTTGTTTAGAATTGTTGCATCTATGTTTGTGTGAGAGTCTGTACTGTAATTTTCATTTCTTGTAATGCCCTTGTCAGGCTTGGATATCAAACTTGTGAATTGGGAAGTATCACTTCTCTTTCTGGATTCTGGAAAAATTTGTCTAAATTTGTTTTATTTCTTAAATGTTTGGAAGATTTCCCTGAATGAGATCATTGGAGTTTTCTTTATGAGAAGATTTTTTAAGATTATGGGTTCAATGTCTTTAATATAAATCATGTCATTCAGATTTTCTATTTCTGCTGTCAACTTTTTTAAGATGTGTTTTTCAAGGAATTTGTTCATATCTTCTAAATTGCCAAGTGCATAGGCATAAAATTGTTCATAAAATCCTAGTATTGCCTTATTAACATCTAAGAAATCTGCATACTTGCCTTTTTATTCCTCATCTTATATTTTTGATTTGAACTCCCCCATCCCCACCTTTTTGGATGAATCTTGCTGGGCTTTATCAATTTACTTGATCCATTTAACGAACCCTTTTTTTTTTTTTCAGTGAGGAAGATTAGCCCTGAGCTAACAATTGTTGCCAATCCTTCTCTTTTTGCTGAGGAAGATTGGCTCTGGGTTAACATCCTTGCCCATCTTCGTCTACTTTACGTGTGGGATGCCTGCCACAGCATGGCTTGATACGTGATGAGTAGGTCTACGCCTGGGATCCGAACCTGCAAACCCCAGGATCCAAAGCGGAGTGCACGAACTCAACCACCACGCCACTGGGGTGGCTCCTAAAGAGCAAATTTTTGACATCCTCGATTTTACCTACCGTATACTTTTTTAAAAAGTCAGTATTTTCTGCAATTGTTATTATAATTTTATTCCTAGTTTATTTGGCATGGATTTGATTTTCTTTGTCTTCCTCTTTGAGAAAGGCTTTTCTTCTGTTGTTATGTGTGCATTTAATGCTACAAATTTCCCTCTAAGCATTGCTTTAATTACATCTCAAAAGTTTTGTTTTAATGCATCCTTAATATTATTCAATTAAAAATATTCCCATCACTGTTTTTTCTTTAATCCATGCAGTTGCATAAGAACTATGCAGAAAGAGCAGAATAAATGCTGAGTGCCAAAAACGATGGACTGCGACAGGCTGGGACTTGTCCATGCTCAGAATCTTCCCTCACCTTCTCCCTGCTTTGCTCTCTATCACAAGCAGCCTGACCCTGCAGTCTGAGACTCCCACGTTTTTGCACAAACTGACTTCTAGCAGGCACTGGAAGAACATTAGAGGGTGAGAGGAAGAGAGAAGTCACTATATTTCTCCTCTCCCTCTCTTCTTCAGACACCAACTCCTCCATGATTCCAGCCTCCATCCGTGGTTCTGGATCTGAGGAGAGGCAATATCACAACCTCCCCATCTCCATAGCAGAGGGTGGTAGTGACTCTCTGATGATGCTAATCTCTGGGTTGTTTCGCTGTCTCTTGTTTGGCT
The DNA here is from genome assembly GCF_057802395.1 of Ceratotherium simum simum. Lineage (NCBI taxonomy): Eukaryota > Metazoa > Chordata > Mammalia > Perissodactyla > Rhinocerotidae > Ceratotherium > Ceratotherium simum. Next base: position 44,025,825 of record NC_141906.1, on the reverse strand, counting down.
TCTCAGCTCTTCCTTCACCAGAATAACTAATTCCTTGCATTACATTCTCTCTGTTTTAAATGCCCGGAATTATTTCTTGTTTAGGTTCTTCCTGATCCAGCTTCCTTTCAGATCTCTAAAGTCTCAAGACCACAAATTATGAGAATCAGCACCAGGTAACATATTATTCTTTAAAAAATAAAATAAGTGCAGTCCTCTCTTCTAAGTGGACTAAGGGTACCCTATTTGTTTCCAAGAGGACAGCATAATCTTTTTCCTCATTTTTTTGTTAGAGCTTTGGATTTACACATAACTGTGACCTGTCAGTGAACAAATTTGAAATAGAGTGTTTTTTTAAAGCTACATCTATAACCTAAAAGTTTTAAAGAAATATAAAGTCTTGCATTCCACTCTCTGTTTCCCAATTGATTCAACACGATCATCTAACTTATATGAAACACTTAACCTTCACCTTAGCACAGTTTCGGGTGTCTTGGGTGAACTGAAACAGGATAACTGAGCCCTCTCTCCCTGGAAGCTTATTATATAATTAGGAAGATAGGGCAAACAAACAATTTTGAAGATATGCCTGAATTAATCACGCAAGATTTAATAAAATACATATTAAATATTTAAATAATAAAATTCTTTACAGAAATAAAATCTGAGCTACATATGCAGTTTTAATTTTCTAGTGGTCACATTATAAATAGTAATTAAAAACAGGTGAAATGAATTTTAATAATATATTTTAACCCAATATTTCCAAAACATCATCATTTTAACACATAATTAATATTAAAAATATTAATGAGATATTGTACATTCTTTATTAGAATACTAAGTTTTTGACATCGCTTTACCTTATACCCTTAGAACACAGCTCAAATCAGACTAGCCACATTTCAAGTGCTCAGTATCTACATGTGGCTACCCTATTAGACAATATGTAATCAGACAAACCACCCATCTATGTGGGAGACACCTTGTTTTCAAACCCTTAGCTGTCAGAACAATGTCAAGTAGTCTTAGGAAGAGAGGGTGGATTGGAATCCACTTTCTCTAAATTCCATACCAACAAGTGAGCATTATAAATGGTCTCATGATGATAGTTTTAGAGGAAAGGCTGTCAAAGTTAGCCAGGCTGCTTACTTTATGAGACAGGACTCACTGGTGGCTGTAACTTGGCATCCTAATGACCACCAGTGAGGGTCTTTATTTTCTGGATAATGTGGAGGACTGAATTTTATTCTTTAGCTCTTTTGCAGAATTTCCAAAGACTAGACACTTTTCTTAAGGTACTGTGCTACACTCTTAACAGAAGATTAGGTTATCATAGCTGTAAACAGGAGTTCAAATCCTTTAGATTGGATTTACATAACCGCCTAATCTGTTTAAGGAACCACTTACAAATACCTGCTGGTGGGAGATAATTAGATCAGTTTGTCTAACACCATTATTTGATGTTACATGTTTTAGCTCACACAAGGTGACTTCATGTATGCCTTTCAATGACTCTTCATTCTAAACCTTAAATATATTAACTACAATAGGACATTTGGCATGAATCTTTTTAAAAATACACTTTACCTTTTAGAGTAGTTTTAAGTTCACAGCAAAATGGAGGGAAAGATACAGAGATTTCCTGTTTTACCTTCTGCCCCCATTGGTGCATAGCCTCCCCCATTATTAACATCCCCCACCAGAGTGGTATATTTGTTACAATTGTTGAACCTACAACGACACATCATTATTGTCCAGAGTCCATAGTTTCCCTTAGGGTTTACTGTTGGTGTTGTCCATTCTCTGCTTTTGAACAAATTTATAATGAAATGTATTCACCATTGTAATCATACAGAGTAGTTTCACTGCCCTAAAAATCATCTGTGCTCCACCTGAAAACTCTATGCTGATCATGCATCTTTTTTATTTGAAGTGGAGGACTTTTTTAATAAGGCAATTAAAAATAAATATTCTCGGGCCGGCCCCATGTCTTAGTGGTTAAGTGCACTCGCTCCGCTGCTGGCGGCCCGGGTTCGGATCCTGGGTGAGCACCGAGGCACCGCTTGTCCGGCCATGCTGTGGCCACATCTCACATACAGCAACTAGAAGGATGTGCAGCTATGACATACAACTATCTACTGGGGCTTTGGGGGAAAAAAATAAAATTAATAAAATTAAAAAAATAAATAAATATTCTCTGATATAAATAAAAAACTGAGTTCTGTCAGAAAATTGTCCTTTAGATTGGAGAGGTTTGTAAGCACTTCGTACATATATGTTTTATTATAAAGAACTGCTTATTCTGTTTGTGAACTTTTTTAAAGTTAAAAATAGTTCACAAAACAAAGAGTTTGAATGATGATGGGGACTGAGTTACAGGTATGAAACTGTAAAAAGGCTGTGTATCATTGGATCAGTATTCTGAAGCACAAATTAGTTGCCATCACTTAGAAAAATTCCCAAATCACTAAGCACAATGAATTTATAGATCAAAAGTTTGAAGTGGGCTACCGAACTTCTCTGAAGCATTGTCTAAACCTCCTGTACCTATGAGAAACAAGCACCATTCAAAACTGATGAGTCGGATTGAGGTGTCTACTTGGTATACGGGTCCTCTGGCTCAATACATTATAGTGATTAACTTTTCTCTGGGACCCGCTCCTCATGTCCTCCTAATATATTCTCGTTTAATAATCCTTTTGACTCTGCATCTAAGCCTGCCATTACATTGCCCTATTTTTCTGCTTTTCCTGAGCAAGAGGTTGATTTTTATCTTAAGGTTGTGGCTGAAATTCGAGATGGGTAAAGGTCTTAACAGTATGCATTTTCATACTACTTTGTGGCTTGTTTATGATCTTATCTTTATTCTTTTTATTTTCTTTTTCTCCTAACCTGAACACACACACACCCCCACACACACCCCTAGGGAAGCTAGAGACTAATCATGAATACTGAACTTATTCATTTAAAAGAGGCTTTAAGTTAGTTCTGGTAACACTTTGCTATATTCATTGCAAAAATTTTTCCCAGTGTGCTGTTTTCATTTCATTTATAGATCATATACTTTGTGATTTTTCCAATTTTTAGGTTTAGTAGGTCTTAATTCATCTAGACATATTAAACTGCATCATTTCCTTCTGATTTTATGGTTGTATTCTTCACATTTAACTGTTTATTTATCTGGAATTTATGTTGGCATTTAAATATATTTTATATTGAATATAAACTGAATTAAATTTAAATTGTTCAATTAGATTATAAATATTTTGTATTTATTTGATTAAAACAAATATATTTTTGTATTGAATATAAATTAAATTTAATCATTTGATAATTTCCTTATTTGCCATCGAATATGCTTTTTTTACAAGTAGCCTCAAATCATTTATTGAAATACATAGAAGGATTTGATTTACTCAAGTAAATATAGCAGACAATATGTAAATTGAAATATGAAAAATCACGGTGATAGACTCAAATAATCAGAAATGAAATTCCGTCTCTATTGGACTTTATAAACTTTTCAGTTTTCCAAAGCAATGTTATGTTCTATAAACTTTCCTATCAGATGAGTAAAAGGCATTAAACTTGCTGGTCAATGTAGGCCATAGAGTAAGATGGAGATATACAGTACTGTCCCTCAGACTAGAAAAGTAACTTTAGTATATATATTCATTTATTTTTCTTTATGTATAAAATTCCTATTTGATACTTTATTTGTGAGCTAGAAAACCACTCTATGCCTATTCACCCAGACATCTTTCTCCTCTAACTGCACAGCAGATCTCCAGTAGTGGTACTGCCTTTAGCAATATGGAATAAATTGTGGTTCTGAGATTGTCCCAAGAGATTAATGAGAAATAAATGTCTTTATTGAGGAAGTCTATAAGAAAATGTTTCATTGTTAATGTTCATGCATTGTCTTTCCAATTTCATAAACCATGACCAGCTAAATTTGGCCTAGGTATCATCTTTCATGAAGTTGCTGTCCAAAACGTAAGTAGTATCTTTATCCTTTTCATGCCACTACAATTTGGTAAATGATTATACTTAATCGCCATTAAATATCCAAATCAATGTCAAATTTATCTGGCATGTTTCCTTTGCATGAAGTTAGTTAATTCTTATAATTTTTTAATCACACTCAACAATAAATATGTAACTACAATTAGGTAGTACACATCTTACAACTATACTAGGCAGAAATAAACAATAAGCAAATTATAAGATGCATATAAAAGAATAAACAATAATTCAGAATTTTAGGGCTGGAAGCTACAGTAGGAAGTATCTAATTCAACTCTATCACCATGCAGAAGAGAGAAGAGGAAAAAAGTGAAATTCATTAGCATACTAAGAAATACTCTACCACTCAAATGACAATATCAAACATGTATTGATTACTGATTATATGCTGGGCACTGTCTGAAGTGCTTTACAGGTACTAGCTCTTTTAATCCTTAGAGCAACCCTATGAGATAGATACTGCTTATTGCTCATTTTATAGATTAAGAAACTTAAGAACAGAGACCTTTAATAATTTGCCCAAAGTCATATTCTACGTAAGTGGGAGAACGATGTAGGAACGCAGACAATCTGTCTCCCAAAGTTGTGCTCCTGACTATCATTGTACTACCTCTTACAAATGACAGTTACATTAAATGAGTTGCCAAAATATGTTCTTTTTGTGTGTGTGTGAGGAAGATCAGCCCTGAGCTAACATCCGTGCCAATCCTCCTCTTCTTGCTGAGGAAGATTGGCCCTGAGGTAACATTTGTGCCCATCTTCCTCCACTTTATATGGGAGGCCGCCACAGCACGGCCTGACAAGCAGTGCATTGATGCGCGCCCGAGATCCAAACCTGGGTCGCCAGCAGTGGAGCGCGTGCATGTAACCAACTGCTATGCCACAGGGCCGGCCCCCAAAATATGTTCTTAAACCATGGAATTATAAAAAATGTTTTTAGGGGGTGCTTATTGCATGCTTACAATTTAACCGAAGGTTCACAAAGCTTTTAAGTATTGTGTGGGTTTTTATCCATCTTTTAGAATGGTCTTGTTTACCTTGTCCCAAGTCCCACGTATCACCTACAATATTATCCAACTCTCTATCAATGACATCATAAAAAACCTGTTACAAATCCCATTACAAAGGCACCACTGAAGTCTTAGTACTGAGCAGAGCTCTCCTTTGCCAAACACATAATCTCCCAGATGCAGCCCCACGTGCATACTGCTAATTATTCACAAATATGATTGGTTGTGTGCTGTGGACTCAGCACACTGGTAGGAACTGGAGCCACCATAATGAATAAGACTTAGTCTCCAAGGAGCTCATAGTCCTGTAGGGGATATCAGGGAGCAGGAGGACATCTGGAAGTCTTCCCAGAAGAGATGAAATCTAAAGGATAAGAGGGGGAGTCCTGTCTTTTTTGAAGGTAAAGGTCCACATGACACAGCTGTTACAATGAGAAAAAATTCAGGTTGTGATCTCTGGGTGGGTTAATGCCCTTCCAATCCATCTATGTTCAGGCCAGAATGCTTTGTAAAATGCAAAACTTACCATATTCTTACCCTGCTTAACTTTACAAGTGTTTTTATAAACTACAGGAAGATAGTGACATTCCTTAGGATATCTTCCCAAGCCTTACATGCGGCATCTGGTGCTTAATGTATAGATCCTTCTCCCCACAAACTCCTTGGATTCTGGTAACACTGAGCTCTTTGTAGTTCTTTAACATATCAATTCTTTCTTCTTTCTATTCTTTTGTGTAACATAATTTCTTTGCCATTCGGAATATAAATGAGTAAAACCACTATGAAACAGTTTGGCATTGTCCGCTAAAATTGAAAATGCACAAATTTTACAACCCAGATATTCCATTTATATGCAGATACTGTCAGGAAAGAGAATATCTTGATATTTGCATTGGGAGACATGCTCATTGGAACAAAATACAGCAAACATTCTAAACACCCACCAGCAAAAAAATGAGTAAGTACATTCCATTATGTGCCAGTTATCCAAGTCATTGCTTCTCTACTCCAAATTGATTCTTCATTATCTGCTCTTTGTAAGTGGATCTGGACCCTTTAAATTTTTTTTTTTTTTTGCCAAGGGACATGATATTCAACTTTGTGAGTACAAAGCATTGGAGAGACATTGCAAGAAGGTATTTTCCTTCCTGGTTCCCATGTGCTCATCGGCAGGCTCCTGCCTGCAAATGACTTCTCCAGCATCTGGCTCCTGCAGTTTACCAGGCTTCACCAGTGCCCCCACCCTGTAGTGCGGGCTGCTGCTATAGCACTGCATTCTTGCAGGTCATGGTGGTCAATCGAACCCAGCAGCCAGAAGCTTCTTCCAAAACTGCCCTTGGATGGTTTTGTAGTGGAGTGCCTCTGGCAAGACACTTCCCAATACACAGCTTCCACAGTGGCCTAGAGCGCAACTTTCTGGAGCTGAGATTTGCAGCAAGTTCTGCTAATACAGCACTACAGTGACTTGTCATTCAGTGAGGCCCATGGAGGGGCGGGGGGACGACATGGACTTCACTGGCTGTTCCATCTCAGCCCTAGGGATAGTGACTGCTCCTTATATGTGCTATTCTTTTACAGTTCCCTTTACCTTCACTAGACAATACCTCATTGCTCCAAAGCTATTATAATTAATCATTCTTTATATTAACTTTTCTTGTTTATGTTTCTGTGTGGTTTCTCTGTCTCATCTGGATGTTGACTAATGTTATATTCACACAAGTGAATGCTCTGTGTCAGTGAAATCCAGTGAACTACAGCCACAATGACACAAAGACGAACACCTTCAAAGGTAAGTGAAAGAATCAAGTCCTAGAAAAATACACATAGTATAATTTTATTTATAAAAAGTTCAAAAAACACACAAAGCCAAAAACATGTAAAGGATAAGCCATATGTGGTAAAATTATAAATAACAGGACACAATATCATAAAATTCAAGAAAGCAAGTATCTCTGGAAGAAGAGGAAGAAGGCACAAGGTCAGCAGTACATGGGGGATCCAAAGATACAGGTAAAGTCCTTTATTAATCTGGTTATGGGGGAGGTTTACAAATGTTCATTTCTTTATTGCAGACGGTCCCTGACTTACAATAGTTCAACTTACAATTTTTCATCTTTATGATGGTGTGAAAGGGATACGTATTCTGTAGAAACCATACTTCAAATTTTGAATTTTGATCTTTTCCCAGACTAGGGGTCTGTAGTACGAGGCTCTCTCATGATGCTGGACAGGGGCAGAGACCCGCAGCTCCCAGTCAGCCATGCGACCATGAGGGTAAACAACGGATAGACTTACACCATTCTGTACCCACACAACCATTCTGTTTGTCACTTTGAGTACAGTATTCAATAGATTACAGGAGATATTCAACACTTTATTACAAAATAGGCTTTATGTTAGATGATTTTGCCCAACTATAGGCTGATGTAAGTGTTCTGAGTGCGCCTAAGGTAGGTTAGATGATTTTGCCCAACTGTAGGCTAATGTAAGTATTCTGAGCACATAGGTAAGATAGGCTAAGCTATGACGTTCGGTAGGTTAAGTGTATTAAATGCCTTTTCAACTTACCATATTTTCAGTTTACGATGGGCTTATTAGGACGTGATCCCAATGTAAGTCTAGGAAGAACTGTATTTTTCACTGTACATATAGGTTATATATACCTTGCGGTATAAATGAAATATTAGCTAATTTAAAGAAAAGCAATTATCCCTTATGGTATAGAGTGATTATATTTACTTTGCAGTGTGATTAAACTAGAGTTGACCAACTAGTGTGCTAAGATAGCGATCCCCTCAGCCTTGGATAGCTAGGCAGGGCCTAAGGCCTCTGGCTTGGAGCAGCCCTGTCCATTTTCCATGTGTTCTATAACAAACTGATGTTTTCTATGTGTGCAATAACAGCTGTAGGTTTGGAAGTGCTCAATTAGACTTGATTCCCTGATAATCCCACATAAGAGTTTTAAAATATTAGGCTGGTCTCCTTAATTTTAACACTTAGTTCCACTTCAGAATAACCTCCTATAATTATAGAATAAAACTCATCCATTTTCATTTTTTAATCCACAGGGAAGAGAAAAAAGAACACTAAGATATACATATATACGCACAACTTTATTTTTTACTTTATCAGTGCACCCATCATGATTCTTTCTGAGTGATATACCATACCAAATCAATATGGGTTCTCTGAAGAACCCTCTTAGGCTACTTCTTTCAGAGTCCCTGCTGCAGCCTGCACTGTGAAGGCTGCAATAGAAATCTGTCTCTTCACTTCTCCCCACGCCTTAGAAGGATCCACTTTGCTTTCAATATCAAACAGAGCATCATAGATCCCTGGGAACGACTCCCCTGCATACTTGTTGTGGCTGCTTGGAGCATAGATGACATGCCTGTTGATAAAAATAGTTTGCTATCTATTAGTTGCCCAAATGATGTATACAAGAGAAAAATAGGAGCACTCTACAATCCCTGGATCACATAATTCTGATTTTATGATTTGAATAAGCCACTTGTCAACTAAACTTCCAAGTTCCATCATCTCCAAAGACTACTCTATGAAATATGTGTTAATTAATTATATTTTGACTTTAAACAGATGACTCAAAGTGGTTCAGAGCAACAAAAATAACAATAGCCAGAACAGCTTGTCACCTACTATGGATCCTGTTTGATATTAAAGAATTTGAGTATAAGTTTTCTAATCCTTGAAAGCAAGCTCTACAAAGTTGACATTAGCATTTCAAAGAGGAGGAAATTGAAGTCTGAGGGATTCAGTGATCAGTCTCAGGCACATAGCAAATAGGTGCTGACTTCACTATACCACTCTACTCCCAGAAACGTAGCACAATTGTGACTATAAAGTCCTCCTGTGACCAGCCAACCTACTATTGTGTTTTTCTCCTCTTTAAAAAAGAAATCATTAGAATGGCTAGCTTAAAGCATGAAGAATCATTAAAACCAGTTTTGTAATGTTTAGCATGACCTAGGCAGAAGGTGGTGTTTCATTGAGGGAGCTAAGCCAGTTCATGTAATGCCCTGGGAGGAAAGGACAGGTGCAAAGCAAAGAGATAAAGAAGGACAGAGGACTGTCATGCTGCTGTTGGCAAACCAATCACCTTGTTTGGATGACGCCCTTACACCCAATTCCCATCCTTTGATGATCCCCAAACAGAAAGATGGGGCCACTGCTGGCTGGTCAATGATCTAGTTTGTCCTGCAAACTTAGTAAGATCAACCTGGGGATAGTTGGTGTTTATCAGAAATAATTACAACTGTCAAAAATTAGAAAAAAACCTAAATGTCAACATCACGAGAGAGAATAAATAAATATATATTTATTATATATTATATATAATATACATATATTTATTATGTCTTATGTATGTACATAAATACAAAGGTTTTTAAAATGCGAGAGGGGATAAATTATATATACCAAAATATAAACATGACTTTATATCTGACTGATAGAATTGGGGACATTTTTATTTTCTACTTGTGACTTCCTGGATCATCTAAATTTCATACAAGGAACATATATTCTTTTATAAGCAGAAACAAAAAAAGAAACTAAAAAGAAAAATATGTAGCAGTCATATTACATTATGGGAAGAAATAATATTTATCATTTACTACATGTATTTTGAAATTTTCCATTTGCTTGCAAGAAATTAAGTATATTTTTTCCACAGTGCAAAAAATAAGAAAAAAATGATACTATAATAGAGTCATATTTTTTTCCTTACCTATAGAAAGGCCTGTCAGGTAATCCTAAAGGATCAATAAATGCTCGTTCCAGAAACATCAGTCGATCATTCATAATTCTCAGTAATATTGGGCTAAACAAGGAAATGAATACAGTTGTAGCTTCAGGAAAATGTGTACACTACCCAGCAAACTAAAAATTCAGCACAAAACTAAACCAGCTAATATATTTTAAATTCCTATAATATGCAAAATATGAAAATAGAATACCTAGTTACACTTTAAAAATCCTATAAAATACTATTCTGTTGAGGCTTATAAAACCACAGAAACAGTTATAAGTGCCAACAGAAAACAATGGTAATAACTTTTATTTATATTAAAATAATAATTTATTGATAAACCTAGGTATTTAAATATAGGCTGCCTTTTTTCATCTTAGGTATCCTAATTACCTACTCATTGAAGTAATTTCAATACTGAAATGGGATAGTCTGTTAATGTTTAGTAGGCAATCATACATATTTACCAAATGACAGCTAATGGTATTTTTATTATTAAAGGTAAACCTATCATCATGAACACAAGAGATGGTGTTCACTTCATCCCTTCAACAATATTTGAAATCCTGCTATGTATCAGACACTCCTGCTTTCACAGAGCTCCCAGTCTAAAAGGGGAGGGGAGTGTTATTGTAATAAGAATGACAATTTTTATTTAAAATAAAAATTAAATAATTAAAAATTTATCAACAAGTCTTGAATAGTTCAACAAATTAATTCTGTTATAATTTAATGAACTAATGAGAAACAATCAATACAATAAGGAATAATAAATTGCCTTATTTAAAAATTTTATTTCAATTTTGTTATATTTTATTTTAATAACAGCTACTATTTACTGATTGATTCCTATGTGCCAATTACTAGTCTGAATGTTTATACAATATGTTATTTTTAATCTTCAGAGCAATCCCAGAAGTTAGGCAGGATAAGAGCCCCATTCCGTGGATGAGATAACTAAGACACAGTAGTTAAATAACTTGCCCAAGTTCACAACTGGAAAGTTTTAGAGTAACGTAAGAGCTCAGTACTATTCTTCCCACTGCACTATACTGAGAAAAGGAAAATAAGGATAAGCAAAGGCCCCACAATGTGGATTTGAGCTATTTTCAACATTCACTTATTTAGCATCAAGAACGCAGGTTTTGTGAGAGTATAAAGGTAGACTTTATCTGTGAGCAGTTCACATAAAGTAGTAGACAAGACAAGTGAATGAAACATAATTTCAATAGGATGCTACAGGTTTCTGAGCCAAATCCGTAAAGCATTGCTTACAAACAAAAAATTCACCTAGACACACACACACTCTCAGATGTTCCTTGTACACAGCAGGTTCAATTTGAAGTATCCCTGGGAGGTAATGCTCAGAGCACCAGAGTTAATGGGATCTTTTCACTCCAGAAGGATGCTGGCCTGCCTAGGGAGACTGGAGGATGATAGGTCTTGAGGTCCACTGCCACGTGAGCATGAAGGTACTAGGGAGTCAACTCTCTGTATCCTTTGATTTGTCAAGGGATTGATTCAAGAACAGCAGGATTCAAGAAGTATCTCTTCCTCAGATTTCACAGTTTGGGTTGAGAAATTCAACATCTAGTTTAATTTACATTAGCCAGAATTTATTAGTATTATAGGAGATGCACTGCTCCACGTGTTTTGGGATTTGAAAACATAATATAGAGTCACAAACTGTACCTTAACTGTCATTTAGAGCGGATAAGACAAATACAGAAGTACTCAAGGAAATGAGAGCCAAGTGTCCTCGATAACCGTACCAACCCATGAGGCAGTTTGCCAGAGGGAGGAAATAGCATTTTTTCAAGGATAGAAAATCAATTTCATAGAATATATGGTGTTTGGGATGTCCTTAAAATTTATTTATCATTATGGATTTTTTTCCCAAATGTAAAAAGTTTGGAAAAGATTGTAAAGTATAAGAAAAGAAATCCCCATATTCACCCCAGGATTACACAATTATGCTAACTGGTTTATTGTAAATTTTTCTCTATGTTCAATAAAAATGTAATTAAAATATATTTACTATTTTCTATCCTTCTTGTTTGTCACATTTTATTATAAATATTATATTTCCTTTATAATCATCAATTTTAAGATTTAAAAAATGTTCAAATTGGTGGACATCTAATTTTTTTAGTAGTTTCACTCCTCAAGTGAGTGAATTTCACTCGTCTTAGGTTATTAAGATTTGTTTGAATTATTTAGTGTTATAATTCATATCTTTCTCGGAGAAGCCTTTTTTTTCCTTCCGAACTTGAGACTCTTTCATGAAGAAAAAAATCCAAAAAATGGAAATACTATGGCAAAGTGTAAGAACTCTGTGATGGCTCTCGAAACTGTGGAATATGTATTTATGCTTTTCCAAAGGTTAAAAAATTCACAATGCTATCAGAAAAGCATGAGAGCATCTGCTTCAGTGTACTGTCTGTAGCAATGTGTACAACCAAGTTTTGAATCATTACTGACTTGATATGAAAATAGTTTACCATTATTTTCCTCTGTATTTTTGAATTAGTGAATCTGAATATTTTTTATATCTGTTTCTGTACAGGTGGTATCTTCTTTTTGAATTATCTTGTCCATTGCCAATATTTCCAACTTTGTTCTTTTGGATTTTCTCATTAATTTTCAAAAAATATTTTTATAATGTTCATATTACCACTTGCTCGTATTTTCTGGAAAAGATGTTTCCCAGTCTTTTATCATTGCTTTTAATTATTAGTTTTCATATTATTGACCATTTTGATATTCTCAAATCTGATCACATTATCATTTCCCTGTTGCTTCTAAACTTGGAATCTTACTTCCAAGAGATTTCAATTTTTGTTAAAGAATTCTTCTACACTTGTTGCTTATCTTTGCACACAATGTGAAGCAGGATTCTGAATTCACTTTATCAGTTGCTAAAAGAGCTTATACAATGTTATTGCTGAAAGAAATTGCTGAAAGAACACCTTTCTTTCTCCAATGATTTTTGATGTATCCTTCATTACAAATACATCCTTATAATCATGTATTTGCTGTCTATTTTTACACTGTCTGCTCTTATTTTTCTATGTATCTTGCATCAGTCCTGTTAGAAAACAAAATTCAACCCAGTAAATGTGCAGATTTAATTGGCTTTATTAAGCCGTTCCTGAATCAGGCAGCATCTCATCCGGCAAGTAGACACGCCTCTACTGATGATGGAAGGTTTTTTTTTTTTAAAGATGTTAGATCTTTTATTTATTTATTTATTTGTTTTTGTGAGGAAGATCAGCCCTGAGCTAACATCCATGCCAATCCCCCTCTTTTTCCTGAGGAAGACTGGCCCTGAGCTAACATCTGTGCTCATCTTCCTCCACTTTATGTGGGACGCCGCCACAGCATGGCCTGACAAGCAGTGTGTCAGTGCACGCCAGGGATGTGAACCCGGACCGCCAGCAGCAGAGAGCGTGCTCTTAACCGCTACGCCACGGGGCAGGCCACAGAACTTTTTTTTTTTTAATATGAATGTTTTATTTTTTTATTATTATTATTTTTTAGGAAGATTGGCCCTGAGCTAACATCTGTTGCCAATCTTCCTCTTTTTCTTTTTTTTTCCCCAAAGCCCCAGTACATAGCTGCATATCCTAGTTGTAGGTCCTTCTAGTTCCTCTATGGGGGACACTGCCTCAGAATGGCTTGACGTGGGGTGAGTAGGTACGCACCCAGGATCCAAACCGGCTAACCACTACTACACCAGGCAGGCCCCATGGAAGGTTTTTATATGAAGACAGGTGGGGCAAGGGAACTATTAGCAAAAGAAAAGTAAAGATTGCGGCCGGCCCCATGGCGTAGCGGTTCAGTGCACGCACTTTGGATCCCCTGAGCACACCTACACACCGCTGTGGCGGCCTCCCACATCAAGTAGAGGAAGATGGGCACGGATGTTAGCTCAGGGCCAGTCTTCCTCAGCAAAAAGAAGAGGATTGGCATAGATGTTAGTTCAGGGCTGATCTTCCTCACAAAAAAAATAAATAAATAAATAAAAGAAAAGAAAGGATTATTTTTAGGCCAGGACTTGTCCAAAGTGAAAGGCAAATTATCTTTATCAGGCAAATTGCCTCTTCTTCTGGGGGATGGGAAGGGCCCAAGTGACAGATTACCTTATTGGTACTTGACCAGAAAATTCCAGATGACATTTCTGGGAGAGGTTGAAACTGCAATGAGATCAGGTATCAAGTCTATCTTTGGTATCATGGGCTTTAGCACAAGTAATGCCATTTTGGCCCTGTGGTTTTCTTTTTAACCGTCCCCAAGGATTTAATATTTGTATCATCATAATGTTTAATATACAGTACGTGTTCATCCTAAAATTCTACTTTTAAAAAACTTTCTCTAATATTCTCACATTATTTTTCTCTTATCTTAAAATTCTGTTCTAATTATGTTTTACTTTTGTGATTTTACACAGAATGAATCCTAAAGGCTTAACATTTGAAAAAAAAAATAATGGCTTTAAAATATTTGCCATTCCGGATAAACAGAATTTTGCCAGGTGGAAGTGGAAATGGGGAACTCTTTGTGGGGGTAATGGCATTAGGAAGAGGGAGAAGGAAGGTGTGCTCTGGAATGAGAGAGTCTGGTTGAAGTACTGTGTACAGGTATTGAAAGAACACGAGATAAAGCTGGAAAAAGCTGGGGCCACACAGTGGAGGACCTTCAATGCTAAGGCAGGAATTTTCTAACTAATCAGTTGGTGGTAAAGGAGGCACCAGCATTTCTCAACAGCACAACTGCCATTCAGAATGTCAGAAATAGGTCTGAGAGCTAGGGCACCCCTGTGGAGAATGTGTTAGAGTGGAGACAGAAAGCAACAAAAAAATATTCCAAAGATATTTCAGCAACAAAGAGGTCAACTAGTATTTCTTTTTCATTATATCTTTTATATGCATAACTTATATATGTAGAGCATACTTGTTTTTGTCCAAGTCTTGGAGTCTCTCACTGAACTTAGAAGCAATTTCTGTAAAATTCTTCACTGCAGAAAAAAGTGAATCTGAAATAGAAATGAGGCCCAAATAGCATCATTCTATAGTTTAAGCAAAGGGAACAATATAAGATGTTCTCTATTGCATTTTACAAAGTATTTATATTTTGTATATTACAAGATGAGCATCGATGAAATGAAAAATACATTTATAGAGGTAAATAAAATATTTGATCACGTGGAATAGCAATAAATAATAAATTGACCTAAGGTAGGTCACTACAATTTAGAGATTAACAGAAACATACAGATAATGAATATTGAAAGAGGAAGTGTAGCATACCAAATGACACACTGTATGTTTTCATTTCTTGTGGATGTTGCAGTGAAATATTATAGATTTTGTCAGCATACTTTCTTAAAACTACAGCATAATCTCGACAGTCAAAAGGGAGCACTATAGAATTGGCTAGTTCAAATACCATCCCTCCTCGAACCTGGGCCACAGAGAGGTGATACTTAAAAGTTGCATCATAAAACTTTTCCACCAATTCGTATGTTTCATAGACACTGTGATACAGTGGATAGCTGCTGAAATTGTGTATTGCCTAGAAAAGAAATAAAATATATCTCTTGTAAGATAGCTTATAATAAAATGCATAGTACTGTATTCACTATTAATATTAGTAAGACTGTTTTAGTCGGTACCTCAATAAAAAAAAAAGTGCCTTAATAAACCACTTACTAAAGAGTTAGTAGTATAATATTAAACCCCATACAGGTTTTTACTAATTAAAAAATATGTGGTGGCCGGCCCGGTGGCATAGTGGTTAAGTTCATGTGCTCCACTTCGGCGGTCCAGGGTTTGCAGGTTCAGATCCCTGATGCCGACCTACACACCGCTCATCAAGCCGTGCTGTGGTGGCGTCCCATATACAAAGTAGAGGACTAGCACAGATGTTAGCTCAGGGACCATCTTCCTCAAGCAAAAAACAGGAAGATTGGCAACAGATGTTATCTCAAGCAAAAAAAGAGGAAGATTGGCAACAGGTGTTAGCTCTGGGCCAAACTTCCTCACCAAAATAAAAAAAATGTGTATATAACATAAATGATATTAAAAAAATTATTTTGGAAAGACTTAATAGTCTTGCCTTTAAGAATACAGAAGATGTGGAAATGTTTCTGAAACAAAGACAAGACAATGATACATTTGAGTAAAAATAATTTAAGAAGACAGAAAATTGTTAGAGGCAAGTAAATAAGCATTATACAATAATACAAAAGATAATGCTACAAATTGTTTAATGGCTGAAATCCCATGGATGACTAATTCTCTGACAAGCAGTGTGCTCAAGAGTGAAGAGTCTGAGCAGTGAGGGTTTCAGGAGTGGGTCCAAAATCTCACTAAGGAAAGAGAAGGAATGCTTGGACAGGTATAAGAAACCAAGAACATACACAAAAGGCAAGAGGGAAGGGCTTTTCAAACTGTGAATTGCTGATTTACACCTTTTGCCTATTTTTTTAACTGCTTATTTTTCTTTACTGATATAAAAGAACACTTTATATAGTGGTGTGTTGAAGAGACTGGGCCTCTGGAATTAGACTGCCAGAGTTTGAATCCAGCCAGCCCTCAGGACTTATTACCAAATAACTTTAGGTGGTTATTAACCCAAAGGTTATTAGCTTTCCTTCGTTGTAGTTTTCTCATAAGTAAAATGTAGATAATATTAACATCTACCTTCATCACCATCCCCATCTAACTCTGCCTAACTTCCTGCCCCAGTAGTAAGAGAATGAAGATTTCCTGTCTGGGGAGAATAATTAGCCCAAGAGAAAAGACCTACAGATTCTTAATGTTGGTTGCCTCGCAATGAAGCAACTAGAACAGGCATTCTCCATCACTATCCTGTGAAGCCTCCCATTCGAGAAGTGCCACCCTTGTGTACAGGACTTCAGTCAACTTTTCATGGTCTCACTCCTAAATAAAACAGATTGCCAAAGACGACCAGGCAGTGGAAGAAAGTCTTTAACTTGAAAGATACAGACCAAGCACACAAACTAAAATAAAATCAACTCACAGTAAGGAGGTACTGCAGGGAATGGAGGAAAACTTAAAAAGGATTTCAAGGAAAAATAAAAGATAAAGAAAGATATTCCAGAAATTAGAAACAGAGACAGATAGTGTAGTATAAATGACTTTTTCAGACATGCAAGGTCTTCAGATTTCATTCACCCTTTTCAAGAAGTCCCTGAAGGATGTGCTCCAAAAAAAGTAGAGAGTAAATAAGATAAGGAAGACACAAAATCCAGGAAACAGGAGATCCAAAACAGGAGAGAAATGAAGGTTCTCCCAGATTTCTCAGTGAAGGCAAATTTCACAAGCAAGAGCTGTGCCACAGGCAGAGAGAACAATCAGAGAGCCGAGAGGAGCAGAAGAGCCCAATGGGGGATGGAAATCTGCCAGATCACCTGATGTGTTTGAATATACTAAGAGTTCCAGGTGAATCAGTTATGGATACATGGAGGAAAAAAAAAGGTGTTCAAATCAACGAGTGGAGAACAACTATATACCGAGAAAATGTGATGAGGGAAAGTATTTGGGAGTTGGGAGAAGAAGCAGCGATAAGAGAACTGAATGCCTACCTTCCCTAGTAAGAAGTAAATGGATACTACACAAAAATGAAAAATAAAGAAATAGCAGCATAAGCGTACTATCATGCAGACAGATATCAGGGGAAATCAATTAAAAAGTTGAAAGAAGTTTAGTCTGCTGAACAGAATCAGGGAGAAGCATGGAGGTAGGATAAGGGACCAGTTTTTCATTTAAAACACATAGAACCACATGACATTTTATGAACAATGCACCTGTGTTACTTCCATAAAAATAAAAACTGTCAAATTGTCATTATCATCAGCAGCAACAACAAAAAGAAAAGAATCATGACTTGCATATGTGTTCATTGTTTATTGTGACATTTGTTGTTATAACTTTCATATCTAATGACTGGAGATGTAATGAGATAAAAATCCAAACATTTGCAGGTCTTGACACTGGTTAGTTTTGAATGACAACGGGTAGAGCGGAGACAAAGACAATTCCTGCATTTCTAGTTAGAGTATCAGGGTGAATGCAATGCCCCCAAGGGAAACAGAAAATATGTTTAAGGGAACACACGGAAGTTCATGTTACAAGGCTCGGATTCCAGATGCAGGAGCTCTCCCATGCAGTAGTAACACCACCTCTTCAAATTCCTATATTCTCTAGTGCTTAAGTGACTTTTTTTTTAATTCAGAATTATCTGTTTAGCTAAAATATATTCATAAATAATCTTAAAGAACTTACTGACAGACTTACCCAATTTTTCGTATATCGTGCTCTGCCTGAGGCAATCCCAAGTCTTTGGAAGAACACCTCAAAATCATTACCAGATCCCAACTTGCTAATCCTTTCAGGGATAAAATACAGGATTATTTGAGTAATTTCTTCACTTAGTACAGAGTAAAGATAAGCTAAACTCCATTCTTACTCTTATAAATATAATATTAGATGTATAGCCTTAGACAAGCAGCAAAAGAAAAAAAAATTGAGAGGAATACCAATTCCGATCACAAAGTATCTACTTCCATAAGACTATTTTGGATAGGGGTGACCATCGTTCTTTGGGTTCCTAGACCCCAAACATGTTGTGGGGGAAGGGGTATTTCCCTACACAAACAATAAGAAATTCTCTGGGACACCATTTGCGTGTCCTACAATTCAACTCAGTTCTGACACTATTTACCCAGAGATAGCATCAAATTTCACAGGTTAAGGGTTCAGTCCTATAAGACTGCCACGCCCACCCCCAGAAGCTAATCACAAGCCCAGATTGTTATCTGTGCTTCTGATGGACTGGCTATAAATCAGAGGTTTTCAGGATCCCCTCCTTGGGTTCGATTAATTTGCTAGAGCAGCTCACAGGACTCAGAGAACTACCTTGCTTACTAGGTCACTGGTTTATTATAAAAGGATAGAACTCAGGAACAGCCAGATGGAAGAGATGCATAGGGCAAGGTATGGGGAAAGGGCACGGAGCTTCCATGCCTTTTCCACGTGTACCAGCCACTCTCCCCAAATCTCCACGTGTTCACCAACCCAGAAGCTCTCCGAACCCCGTCCTTTTGGGTTTTTATGGAGGCTTCATTACACAGTCATGATCAGTTAAATCATTGGCCATTAGTGACTGGTTCAACTCCCTGGCCTTCTCCCCTCCCTGGAGGTTCAGGGATGGGACTGAAATTTCCAACCCTCTAATCACCTGGTTGGTTCTCCTAGCAACCAGCCCCCATCCTTAGGTGCATCCAAAAGTCGCTTCGTTACAAGTGAAGCAAAAAACACCTTATTGTTCTCATCCCTCAGGAAATTCCAAGAATTTTAGAGGCTCTGTGCCAGAAATGGGGATGGGGAATAATATTTCTTATTAATAATATTTCTTATTATAAATCACAGTATCACAATTGTATGTCATTTTTTGAAAAAGATTCAAGTTGGAAAATATTTTCCTTCATTAACTTATTTTATCATTTATATT
The DNA here is from genome assembly GCF_057802395.1 of Ceratotherium simum simum. Lineage (NCBI taxonomy): Eukaryota > Metazoa > Chordata > Mammalia > Perissodactyla > Rhinocerotidae > Ceratotherium > Ceratotherium simum. The sequence goes on along the minus strand of NC_141906.1, from coordinate 44,006,502 downwards.
TGTTGTATACAATAAAGTTAAAAGAAGCAGAAATTTTTCAGATAATTCAGACGTAAATCCTATCCTTAAAAATGTAAATTATTCATACTGTTGATACCTATTATCTCAGACTACTGAGAGATTTATTTCTCTTCCCTTGCCTGTGAAGATACAACCAATAACAAAAATTATGTCTATATTTTTCCTAGAGTAACCAAAATATTTGTTAATTCTACGATGTTCAGAAAAAAAGAAAATTTATAGAGTGACTAGGGTAAGAAATGTGAGGGGGAATTACTTTCCACCATTACAACTTTTGACTTATGTACCACATGTATTTATTTCCTCTTCAAAAGAGAACCATTTTTTGATGGCCTGCAAATTTAACTTCAAATATTTTGTTTGTAAACCTAAGCATTGCTTTTCCTTTATCAGATGTTAGAGAATTTTGAAAAATTAAATGTTTATTATTAATGATTGAAAGAAAATATCCTTATATTTTCAACACAATCCCATACTGAATTCAGTAGAAAGTTCTGTTTGCTTGTTTACCTGGGTATGCCACTGAACTCGGGGGAAGGACTTTTCTCATTCCAGCTCTCATACAGAGATTTGCCTTCAAAGCCGTCATCAGGGCTTTGGAGCTACACAAGTTAAAAAAAAGAATACCTACAAATCAGATGTTTTAAAATCTAAATGTCCATTAACCAGAGAATGAATAGCAAAACTATATTCAGCAAAACAAGGGAAGCAATCCATACATTAGCAGTCATCAAGAATTACAATAATGTTTCTGACAATAGGGGAAAATCTCATATTATTATGTATAAGTGCAGCTATTATTAAAAATACATAGAGCATAGAGAAAAGAAAGCTACACCAAATTATTACCAAGGCATTGTATTCAAACAAATGGTCATATAATAAGATTTTTTTGGTCTCTTTTTCTGAATTGCGGGAGGCTATTCTTAAAAATATATATTTCTCCTCCTCTTATAAAAAAGAAAATGGAAAGAAGCAAGCTGGTTAAGGGAAGGTGCTTCTTTTAATATTGCTTCTTGCCAGTAAGGTTGGCAAAGTCAATAAATAATACATAATAAAACAAACGCGTTAATATTTTATTTAATTGTGTATTTATTGTAATTGTGCTAAACACTGGGTTTTCGATACATTCTCTGGTTTTACAGAGGAGAAAACTAAGGGCGTAAAATATGACCTACTATTGAATTCTAGACTCAGCATTAGATGTTATGCCAAAAACATCTAGCAAACTAAACTTTAATTAATGTTGCAATTCATAGGGAACTGAACACTCTATGGTATACAATGTTTTTATTTTATATTTAATAAAAGAGCTATGTACTATTTTTCAATGAATTCAGTTCAAAAAAGTTTACAGAGCACCTACATTGCTTAAGGCTTTTTGTAGATGCCAGGGATACAATGTTCAATAAGTGGGAATTGTAATACAAATGTGGAATTCAGTGGGGTAGGTGCTATAATAGAGGTATGTGCAAAGGTCATGGGAACACAAATCAATTTGCGTAAGCATGAGGAGAGAGTCAGAAGTTAAGTCAACATCTTGTAAAATGTAAAATTTATAAAAAAGCAATAAATAAAGCAACAAAATAATTTCACTCAAGCTTATAAATATCCACAAAACTTTGTTGTAAGGAACAGTATGACTCCATTTATTCTAAGAAATGCAAATTTGGAATAATGTAGCTAAATTCTCAGTTTATTACTAAAATTTGAAATGCTGCAAATCACTCTCCCAAAACAAACAAAACAGAATAAAACAAAACCAGAAATTGTCAAGCATCACATAATTTCAAATCTGACCGACTGAGTAGTGTTTTTGTAATTGTTCCATGACGCCACCAACACAGGCAGTAAACAAATATAACCGCCGAGCTTCCTGAGCATTTACCTTAAATTACATGAATGGTGGAATTCTCTGAAATATTCTGTTTCAGTTGTTTAATTATTATACATTTCATGGAAATTGGTACAATTTCAGGCAAACGATGAAGCCCTTAAGTGGCACTATGAATAGGGTTTTTTCAAATTAATTTTTTCTATTACTACAGGAGGAGTTAAGTTATAAAACTATAGTCCATGCTTTTGAAACCAAAGCTTAATGATATTTAGGTTTTATTTTAAATACCTATACCTGAGGGAAATAATTGCATTTTCCTTGGTAATTACATTTCAATTGGTAATTATATTAAATGGGCAAGTCTTTTTTCCTTTCCAGTTCAAATCAGGTAATTGGCAGTAAACAACGAAAATCTGCCACGCAAAAACTCCTTCATTATGACTCACTTTAGGACCAGTGGATTTATGGGGCAGGAGCACTGAAGTGAAGAGCTGCCTGTCAGTCCTATAAGAATTCAGGCACCACCTCTCCGCCAGGTTCAGTACCTTGTGCTGCGGTCAGAATTAAGATAACTTTAGCTGTCAGCCCAGCCCAGTGGCTCAGTGGATTGGAGCCCAAGGAAGGAAGTCAGGGAGTGGGGTACACGGTCTCACCCAGCCTCTGCCCCAAGATGATTCACCCCTGGGAGTCAGCACTGGTGTTTTTACACATATTCTTTCCCAATCAGTTAGAAACTTTAACTCTTCCTGTCGCCCGAATTAGTTGGTATCATTACATTGAGTTAAACCACAGGACCAAATCCTGGTTCATCTCCTGTACAAGTTATGGGACTTTGGTGACTAATGTTTTCTGAGCTCAGTTTCCTTGTTCTCAAAATGGGGATGGTAGACACAATGTTACCCAAAGGCTGCGTCAGAGTGGTGTGGGAAATGGGGTAACATGTGTAAACAGTTTATTAGATATAATGTTCTATGGAGTGGACATTTACTATATCAAAAAAGGCAACAAGTTATAAAACAACACAGATGTTTAATATAATAATGGTACCTCAAAAAAACCTCATTAGTAGAACTTAGATTTTCTTAAATTATATGCAACTATTTTTACCTCTTTTGTTAGGTTGTATACCAAGCTATACATCAGCGGGGTACAATCAACTCTCAGAGTGTAATTTCCTGAAAGATAAGGAGAGGACAGATTGTTTTTTTATCTCATTTCTTTATTTTATGCTTTCATTCAAAGACCATTCCTAACTCCTTAGCAAGATTGATCCTTTTAAAACCCAAGTCCAATCAAAACTCTCCAACTCATCACTCAATAAAATCCATCATCCTCACTGTGGCTCTCAGTGCCATACAGGAAACAACCCCGGGTCACCTCTCCAAATCTTCACCTCCCACTCCGCCCCAACAGACTCCGTCTCAGGTCTTTGCGTACCCTGTTCCCTCAGCCTGGAACAGGGTCCTGCATTATTTCTGCATGACTTACTCCCCTACTTCACTTAGACCTCTGGACTCATGTCATATTTTCTGAGTTTTTCCCTAAACATCCTACCTAAAAGAGCACACTCTCCCCCCCCATCCTAGCCACTCTCTTTTTCTCTCGACCTTGGCTTATTTATCCCTTCTTACTTACTTACCTAACATCTTAAATATTTGTATTTTTATTATCCATCCTCCTTCTAGACTATAAGTTCCCTGGGAGCAGGTGTTCTCTTTTATTCACTGCCCTATCCCCAGGGCTTAGAACAGCCCAGGCATGCAGCATTCGCCCAAAAAATATTTGGTGTAAAAATGAATTTGTAAGCCAGGCACTCTCTAGCTGGTTCTGAATAGAGAGCCGGGATGGTGTCTCCATTCCTCAGGAATTCTGTGCTTGATGAGTTTGAGAGTCAAGGGAACCGGCCAGGAGAGGTGCCCTTGGGAAGCTGCCGGAGCACTGGGAGGAAGGTTAAATCAGGATGGGGGCCTGGGGAGGGGAGGTTAAGGCAACTTCATTAAGGAATATCCTGTAGAAACGCCCAGAAATGTAAAAGTACATGAGGCACTCAGAGAACGGCAAGCAGCTCTTATCCCAAAGCTTAAGATCCATGTCTGGGAACAGCAAAAGTTGAGGCTTTAAAAATAAGTACACACCCCAGCAGAAGTGTTCATGCAACTTGAAAAGCTGATTCTAACATTCATCTGGAAGAATAAATACGCACAAATAGCCAATGCAATTTTTAAAACGGAAGAAGTGCTGGTAAGAGTGTAAGTTGGAGGGGTAGGGGAGGCAGTTTGGCAGCATTTCTTACAATTTGAGGCACATATCCCACGACCAAGCACTGACTCTTGTAACTCACTACTCTGCCTTCACCTTATAAAGAAAAAGGCATGCAAATAAAAAATAAATTTACTGTAACAAACTGAAGCAATCTGATCACCAGCTCGAGAACTGATATATAACTTGCTCTATTGAATACATTGTAGAAATTTTATTTTCAAGAGACTATATCTAATAATATGTTGCTGAATGAAAAAGGCAGGTTGCAGAACCATTTAGCTGTAATATGATACCCAAAACCTGTATAAGGTAGTAAGAGGCAATAGAATGTAGTGGTTAGAAGGATAACGTTGGAACAGACCAGCTTGATTTGATTCTCAACTCAATCCTTTACCACCTGTGTGACCTTGAGACAGTTACGTTATCCCTCTGAATCTTAATTTCCTCTGTTATACAACAGAGATAATAAAAGTACTTACCTCACAGTGTCATTGTGAATATTAAACAAATTGGTACATGTAAAGAACTTAAGACAGCACCTGCTACACTGTTGGTACTTTGTTTTATTAGTAAATTTTGCATTTTAAGATGAGAAAGCCAATATATCATGTATTGAATTATTTGAGAAATGAACATTTAATAAAATTTTAAGTATAAAACAGAGTGAGGTAAGCAGTGTCCAAATCGTAGAGTAACGTGTGTATCATTTGCTCTTGACCCTGAAATGATGGGGAGACAATGCAGCATTTTAAGGCAGGGAATGACAGAATCAGCAAAATCCATTGATTTAAAAACATACATTAAAAATCGAATCTTAAAAAACAACTAGCAGGGCCCGGCCCAGTGGTGCAAGCGGTTGGGTGCGCGTGCTCCGCTGTGGCGGCCCAGGGTTCGCCGGTTCGGATCCCGGGTGTGCACCGCTTGTCAAGCCATGTTGTGGCGGCATCCCATGTAAAGTGGAGGAAGACGGGCATGAATGTTAGCCCAGGGCCAGTCTTCCTCAGCAAAAAGAGGAGGAATGGCAGATGTTAGCTCAGGGCCAATCTTCCTCACACACACACACACACAAAAAAACAACTAGCAATAAAGAGAACATTTTTCTACTTTTGAAGAATATATGCTTGGAGCATTTATTCTGTGTGGCAAAGGTGTTTCATCTTATGTGTTTTTAAATAAGGGTGATACTAACCCAAGCTAACATTTTTCAAAATTTACTCTGTGCAAGGTCTGGGATTTTCGCAAATATTAACCTCTTTTGCCCTCACAAGAACCTTTGAGATATGTGCTCTTAGTAACTCTATTTAGAGGTGAGAAAATTGAGAAACAGAAAGTAAGCAACAACCTGAGGTCACACAACTAGGAAGTGGCAGAGCCAGGAATAAGGCCAGGCCCTTAGCCACAAACCTAAGAGAAGGAGGCAAGGATTGAAATGTACTGTGTGACTATGGGGACAATGTATCTCAGACACGTGGACAAAGAGGAAAATGTAAATGCCAACATGCCTCCATTAAAATGAAATGTCTCAATTATTATTGACATGGCAAATTTACTAATACACTAAAGATTCTAAAAGTCTACCCCTCATTCATTTATTCACTCATTTGTTGCCTGCATGCAATAAATATTTATTTAATGAGACATTAGGAATCCAGGAGTTATCAAGCAAGATCCTGTCTGTTTCTTGCTGAAGAATATAGTCTAGTAAGAGAGGTAGTTTGTAAAACAAATAATTATTTAATAACGGCAGTGATGAGTGCTACAGAGATATGGCTACCCTGAAAAAGTACCATTTCAGGGGAGACTGTAAGGATAGGAATGAAACAGACAGTGTGTTGAACAGCAATCCGAGTACAGAGAACAGCAGTTGCAATGGCTGGAAAGTTGCATATGGTCAAGAATAGGAAGATTAGTGAGTGGGTGTGGAGTATAGTGACAATGGACTGTTTGATCTTCTTGGAAATAGACCTGGGAACGTCCTTTAGTTCGAATCTCTGCTTATCAAAAGCAAATGCATTCTTAAAGGCCTGTCTCAAATGTCTACCTCACTTCTCAAGCCTTTCCTGAAGTTGCTATTATTCTCTCCTCTGAACTCCCAGATCAGTCTGAATATAGCCTTATAATCCCTGCATATATCAGAATCCTAGACCCATTTATTTTATCATCTATTCTGATCTGTAAATTCCCAAGTACAGGACTGTTCTTTACTAACCTCTGATTCCTCTGAAATACTGGAAAGTACCCTCCAGAGAGAGCTGCTCAGTACATATTTGTTGAATTCAAAAAAAAAATTTTTAAGAAGAAAAGTACTTGGTGAAAGATGAAATCTTAAACATTAACATTTTTTCAAAATTTGTATGCATGATATTATGATGAAATTTAAATTATACTTTTTTGCTACCCCATTCTAAAATTATAGAAATCTTTAGTTCCGTGATTTACTTATTCATTTAACAAATACTTACTGAATTCCTACCATAGACAAGGGAGTCTGCCAGATGAAACAAATTGACGAGTGCTGCTCTCCCAATAGCACTCTAGGGCTCACAGCTGCTGTGAGTCGGGGACAGCAGCCCCACAAACCAGCAGGAGGGTCCTAACCACATGTTAACAGATCTGCCTTCCTTGTTAGTGCGTAATTTATGAACTAAACTTCTGCTGCTACCACACGCACATCTTCTCCTAGGAGATCAAGGATATTTACCTTCTATAGAAGAATCAGCATTAATATAGGCCACACCACGCTCTTGAAGGAGTCTGGAATTCTCCTATAATAATTAAAAGAAAGAAAACCATAAACATATAGCCATAACCTCCTCCTCTCAAAAATGCACATCTACATTTACCATATACAGATTTCTGAATTAAGCTGCCCCAAGTTAACCACAAATTTGATATATAAGATTCTCAAAAGAGAGTTTGTTTAAAAGAATTTCATAAAGATTATTGGTAAGAAATAAAAAGCAAAACATTTTTAAGACTAAAATTCAAGATGAAACTGTCCACATTCTTAATATGGTAAAAGAAAAAGGAGTTGATTTCTTAAACATACTATAGTTATCCTTCAAGAAATTCTCTTAGCAAACATGAATGACCTGAGACACTTTTAGTGGACGTCTTCCCATGAACTTCTCTATTTAAGTAGAGAATCTCGCCTGATTCACAGGGAATGAGCTATTGCAAATTTATGGGTTGAAAGTACGTGAAGTTAAATAATGTCGCTACACCCTCAAACATGACGTTCTCCTGAGTTATGGCACCACCTACTGGTCAAGATTGATCATTGCATAATCTAACAACGGACAGAAGTACAGCCAAATTTTTTTTGCGATATCAAGCAGATTCTGAATCTCCAAAACATGCAATTTCCTAAGCATTCTCACTGTAAGAAAGAAATGGAAAAAAAATATACAACTCTAGGGGATGAAAATAATTTGAAAGAGACAAATCACACCCTCAAAATATTTAGGCTTTTCCTGATGCTAGCATAAATCTTTCTTGCCTATAGGAGCACCTCTTTTTTTTCAAAGAAAATAAAAGTTTACAGGGCTTCTCATAATTCATGGAGTATATAATAGGAGCCAAATAAATATTTACAGCATAACTGGAAGTTAGTGGAGTAAATGTTAACTTGAATATATTTACTTTATAGATAATGCTTCTATTCTACCAAGTCAACAATAAATACACGAAGGTAAAATTACTTTTCAAGGAGTCTATTAAATATTCTGTGGTGGGACTTACTGCCTCACTTTTACGCGATTTAATTTAGAGTAGGTCATTATGATATGAGGAAGTTACATGTGAAAAGTATACCTCACTGTACAAGCTCAAGTGGATATTTAAATGCGGGTAGCTTTACAAGCTAGTATGGAAAGGCTAATAGGAACATGATACTTATTTTGATGTTTGGTTTTTAGTGAATTTACTTATTTACTATCACCTCCCAGAAAATGAAGATAGGTTATTTTGACAATTGATATGAAGTGGCTTTAAAAGTTCAAACGAAACAGTTCTTTAGTGACAAAGATTTTTATTGTTGATTTTTGAACAAGAATATGTTGTTTCAGATTGTCTGGAACAACTGGATTCTCACTGGATTCACTTGTTATCTTTACAATTAAGACCTAATTACTTCATTATTATGAAAACGCATATTGTAGCAAATTATCAGCTAACCTCTGCCCACTCAGTAGAACCAAGAAGACCAAATTCTTCTGCATCCCAGCTTGCAAACAAAATTGTTCTTCTAGGCCTCCAACCTAAAATACATGTGTAACATATAAATGCTAGGAAAATGCATAACATATCCAAGACATTGCCAAGCCCAACAGAAAAACAAAATAAAAACTTCACTAGTTATTTAAGAAGGGTGAATTGTAGTGAGAATTTTTACTTATATCATTTCCTTTTGTGAGATTTTAAAGCTGATTTGTCAATACAAAATAGCACATTTGTATTGTAAAAAGGAAAAATGTAGACATAGTAAAAATTCCGTGAGGTCATAAAATATTTTAATAAGTTTATAATGATTGGATACGCATAGGAAGTCAGCTGTGCTCTGCAGCTGCCTAGAATGAAAGAAAAAAGTGCTAGATGTGGTCTGTGTTCTGAGAGCAGATACAACTGAGAGAAAATCCTTTACAACATTTCCGTGATGTTGGGCGTCACACGAACAATTGTTCATGTCAGCTGGTGGTGTGATTCCACTCCATTCTCTGCCAGAATTGGTCAACAGAAGCTCAGTTAGCAACAGCAATGTCTGCTGCTGATGAAAACCACATAATTCAATAGGGAGGTCATATGGCTTGGAGTTATAAACATGGACCTTGGAGTTCAAGAAAGATCTTGTTTCAAATCCGGGTTCTTTCACCTACTAACAGTATGGCTAAGGGAAAGTTATTCAGACTTACTAAGCTTCCCTTTCTTCATCTGTACACCAGGAATACCAGAGTAAACATGAAGATACTCCTAGATTGTTGGGAGGATTAAATGGAATAATATTTACAAACATAGCACTTAACACGTGCTCCAAAAATTGTAAGTTGCCATTATTTTAGTAAATATTTCATTTGTGTTTATTAAGAATGTGTATCCTTACCGCCGAGTCCAGCATTCTATTTTTGTCAAATTTCCTATTAATTATTATTCTCTTCACTGCATTCTTTTGGCATACTCTATCATTGTCCCTGTGATGTTTTGTATTTCCCACAGGGAATCTTCTTGCAAAAATCATGAAACTTTTTGTAATAATATTAAATACTACATAATTCATGAGCTATGTAAATTCATGTCTCTATAGTTCTGTTTTCTTAAAATATAAGATAACTGTGTGGAAAAAAAGAATAGCACCTTTACATTTTATTTTAAAGAGAGACATCATGGTTTTGTGGCCTGGTAGCCAGAAATTTGATTTTAAGCCCTGGTTCTCTGACGCTGCCACACACTATCTATATAACCTTGGGTGAATTACCTGATTCCATAAACCTTGGATAACTTACTTGTAAAATGAGAATGGAAAAAACTAGATAAACTTCTCCCTGGTTGCTATGAGTTTAAAATAGATAGCACATCTGAAAACATTTGTTTCTCTGAGAAATTAAATACCATGCAAACTTTACATATTTTTGTCATCACTTTTATTGTTGCTGAAAAAATATGGATCACATTTACAGCCCCCAGACACCTTGTTTGCAGGGTCAGTAAACAGAGTGGACCTTCTGCTCTCAATGTGTAATGCTTATTTTAAAAAGCAACCATTTGAACTAAATTTTATCTTGGTTTTCATATGAAGATTCTAAAATGACTGAAGTAATGGTGCTACGAGTATAAACCTAAATTCTGGGAGAACAAACCAAGACTGGGGGTGTGAGAATGCAGACATCAAACTTTTGATAGAATCCTATTAGGCAGCAAGACCACTATTTTCCTGAGTGAGTTTCGAGCTCCTCAGTTACTCAGTACACTTGACCGGAGCTGCCCAAGGAACTTCTGCTCCTAGTTCTCTGACAAGGATGCTTTGGCTTATGACCTAATCTTGGTGTGTCCTTTCCTATGAAGAAACCCATCTCCATCTTCTAAGTTGCCAAGAGCAATCACTAACACTGTAATTCCTTTATTTCAGATTATAATTTTATATATAAATATCAATAATGTGAATATTATTATTTAAATAAATGCAAAAACAAACAATATAATTAACTTATCAGTATAAGTAATACAGCTACTATTTACTGAAAGCTACTCTATGCTAAGCACTACTAAGTACTCTCTGGTATTAAGATGATACAATTTGCATGTATCCTCTCAGTGGACCCTTCACACAAACAATGAGAAGGTGGTATTTTCACATTCGCTTTACAGAGGACTAAACTGAGATTCAGAAAAGGTGGCCCTTTCACTTTTTATTTATATTACCTTCTTTTTTCAGTGTTCCAAAACTCCTCACAATTTCATGAACAACAGCTGCTCCACTCTGAGGGTCAATGCCACCAAACACCCATGAGTCACGGTGTCCTCCAAGAATGACATATCTGTCTAGAAAACATCATTGCAAAATTATTTGTCCTTCCAGGTCAATAACAGAGCAAGTTGCAAATGACTCAATAGCATCTAAACACAGAGCTCTCACGACTCAAAGAAAGACAGCAAGGTTCCTGAAGACTTGTGTAAATACATTATTTTGTTCTGATTTTGATGTATGAAGAAAATATGAATGTGATAAGCACACGTATACTTCAACGCATCACAAAGATCGTAAGTATATATGTAATGATAAGTAAGTATAAAATTATCCTATCTTTATATAATTCCCTAGTACTCTTCATACCTACTTACCACTTTGTTTCCAGTTTTTTCCAAGTAAGAGAACACAGTGGCCACATAGTAAGTTCTCCACTTTCTACTCGTTCTCTTCAATTTTCAAGGTACGGCACAAAGATTTTTCCCCTCTATGAACTTTTTTATTTTCCACAGGGGGAGGGAATTGCTCCCCTACCCAGCTCTCAAGAGCAATCTTTTCATGTCTGATAAAGCATTTACCACACTTAAATGTATGGCTCCCTTCCCACACTGTGCTCTCCTTGTCCTTGGTCCATGTCTGCTTTTATCCCTCCATTCCCAATGCCTAGCACAGAGCTGGCACAACATAGGTACTCAGTAAGATTCACTAGCCAGTTATATACCATTGAGTACTCAATTGAAGCATATCAATATTCTTGATCCCTGAAAGAAAGCATTGGCTGCTTGTAAGAAAGATATGCAATTTAACTGTATCTGTTTTGGTAAGAAATATATAACCATATAATTCTTAAGGAACTGGAACATAATGAAGTAAAACTATTTAGAAAATGTATTAATCAGCAGGTCATCTGAAAGCCTATGGAAATCATATAGATATTTCATCAACTTCAGTGGAAAATAAAACTACGTCAAGATTTGTTACTTTCATATTCTGAGTGCTACCTTTTATTTTTTTAAATTTTTTTACTGAAGAATAATTGGCATACAATATCCTATTAGTTTCACGTATACATCATAAAAGTGCTATATTTTATATAGATGTTTATAGTTATCATGAAGATATAGCCCCATGCAAAATATGTGGTAAAGAAATCTGGAAAATTCAGAGAAAACACCTCAAAACGATCTCCTTGCCCTTCCTCCCATGATCCTTTAATTGAAGCATGCACACAGTCTATCACTAACCTGGGTCACATGACTAGCACAGCCTCAACATTCAGTTTTCTTCATAACAGTTATCACAATACAAAATTACTTCATATTTATATATTTTGTGTTTATGTAAGCTCCATTAGGGCAAAGAGTTGCTTTGCTCAGTTCACCCTACATCCCCAGAGCTCAGAGCAGTACTTGGCACAGAAGAGTTGCTCAGTCAATACTTGCTGAGCAAATGATTAATTTACCTGGTTCCACTGCTCCTCTGAGAGTTCCAATCACATTGTAAATTCTTGTCACTTTATTGTTGGAATGGATGTGCATCTTGACTTTTCTAATGCAGAAACAAAGGACACATTCTTAACAGATTACTACCCACAATCTTTAAATCTTACATCATTGTTTAAAAGATTTCTAAATGTATACAGTAACAACATTGGCCAACTCGTAATGACGTAATGCAATCCCCTCTTCAACCCATGGATTTGTTTCCTTCTGGTACTAGGTAGATTTTACTTTTCAGTCATTCTCTGTAACTGTTTTTTTTTTTAATAAAAGGTTCCTCTCTCTAAAAAGAGTTAAAATAAAAGTAGTCTCTTAACTGTGTAGAAAAGTTTCCAGCAAAGCCGGGTCCGACATTGTAGGGCACTTGGAGACCTCCTTTCCAGCTGTGATCCGGTGGTGCTGATCCACCCATTTTTCTATTGAATATGAAAAGTATTATTAGCTGAAGGAAAACTCTGAAGTTACAAGTTAAAATGTCAATGAACTCGCTTTCTTGAGTGTCCATTCATAATAGCTTCTATGAGTCAGGGATAGTGCAAAGTGCTTTGCATACGATCTGCATTTAATCCTCAGCACAACTCTTACGAAGTCGGCTCTCCTATTATCCCCACTTCACAGATGAGGACCATGAGGCTGAGAGAGATTAGGCAACCTGCCCAAAGTCATGCAGCTTCAAATATCTGGTAAGATTTCAGACTCTGTTATCAGTTTCCAATAGTAAACCATGTAAAGTGCTCTCCAGAGCGTGCTCTGAAGAGACAGCTTGATGTCCAAGTCTTCAGGATTTTCCAGTGTTATTTCTCCCACTGATAAACGTACATTCAAAATGTGTATATGGTCATCCTTTACAAAGTACTGTCACACACATCTATTAGGGAAAGAGGAGGAGCAAGGAAAGGATTTTGCTTCAACCAGCAGCCCCTAAAAACTTCATGCTATTTTTTTTTTTTAATGCAAAAAGGTAGACAGATTCAGGTGACCAACCAGTACACGCCAGTAGCCCTGGCTCTCCCTCAGCAGGTGACTGAGCAGATGGATGACACTGTTTACGGAATGGTGGGGCTCTCGCACTTCTACTTCAACATGTCTGTCTTTACTATATTAAGAGCACAGATTGACCTTTTCTTGATTTGAGCGTGGAAACCAAACGTACCTTTGCTAAACGGTGCCAGATAGAAGAAGATGGTTCCAGACAAACTTAAGAGAGTGGGAAACATCAACGTGTCTCTCTCTCGGCTCACATACCCCATGAACCCTATGCTTTGCAGTCGAGCACGCTCTCAGTTTCCTCTTTTTCTCTCTGCCTGCACACACGTGCCTGTTCCCTGCCTACCTATGTGAGGAAACGTGAATAGCTCAACTTGACCTAGAATCTACTCTACATCCAATACTAAAACAATCGCTAAGATTGTATTCTCATGGGAAACTGAATATAAATAATATTCTGTTTTAAAATGCTCTATCAGTGAGTAAATGTTTACTTTCTTTTTTCCTATCTCACTAGGGAGTTTGGCTAATAAACATCTCAAGTAATATACTATAAAATTTATTAATCTATTTATAATAAAATTTCACACGAAAAGTATCAAGTAGCACAAAGGGGCATTTTACATTGGTAAAAAAGTGTAATCAATAGTCAAAACAGCAGAGTATTAAGTATGCAAAAAAGTTGTAGAAAGCAAGTGAAAAAGAACATACATAGGCTTGATTATACATATCTCTACAATGATATATTGTAAACTAATAATATTGATTGTCTTTGGGGTGGAAATGGGTAAGGGGGAAACTTTTTACTGTATACCCCTTTGAATTTTGAACTGTGTAAATGTATTTCCTTTTACATAATTGAGATTATACTACATATATTGTTTTGAAACCCATTTTTTTCACTTAATAGTACAGCATAAGCACTTCAAATATCTGGTAAGATTTAATGATGTATCCACATCATTAAATATTCTTGTACAACATATATTTTAATGGCTTCATGCACTACTGTAGCCAGTAATGTATTTGACTACTTATCAATTATTGAAGATTTGTGTTGTTTACAGTTTTCCACTATTACAAGTATTGCCAAAATCACTTTCATCTTTTAAATATCTTGAATATGTAGACTTTATTTATAAATATGTTTAGACAAATGCATAGTCCATGGCACCCTCAAAGTTGAGCCTAATCCTGAATTCTAATCCATGTGGTAAAGCTAAGAGCCCAAAAGAAAAAAAGAGCAAGGTGCGATTCCTTAACCTGCCCTTAAATTGGACAGACCCCCTCCAACTTTGATGTCAGCCTCCTCACCTGTAAAAATGAGAGCATTGCACTGGGTCATAAGAAGTTTTCTTATAGATACTAGCATAATGATAAAGAATGCCTTGAACTCAAAGAAGAAAAGGGACTAACTGGCCAGACACTTTGGTCTCTAGCAATTTTACTTTCAGAGAAGTCAGTACTCTCTCCTCCTAAAGGATAACGGAGAAGAAGGGACATGTAGATGGGAGAAAGCAGGGCAGGAGAGGAGAAAGAGTTCCAATGTCAGGTGAAACAACAACTCTGGAGAAGTTTCAATAATGAAAGCAGAGGGAGAAGAGAAATAGAGATGAAAATAAAATGGAAGTTGTACTCACAGTGTGTTATTCCAGGTCGTCCAAGAAGTAGACAATAAGAGGATTAGATGAGTAAGAGATTTATTGGGGGAAAGGCCTGTGAGGAAAAGAGCAGGGGAGCTAAGGAAGGCTGGGAAAGGCTTCAGACTGCCATGCAGGTCTGACATGGGATAAAGAGAAAGGGAAGAGTGTCGGCACCTAGTTGAGCAAGACTATCAGGGAGTCCTGAGCCAAAGTCTCCCATCAGAGGAGTCCTGAGCCTCCCAGTGATGGACGCTGCTGTACTCAGTTACTGACTGGGAGCATCTACAGGAAGCATGGCCTTGACACACACAAGTTGATGGATTTCCAAGCACAGTGGCTGGAGCAATTGATCAATTATGCTCCCCGCAGTTGGAGACCTGAAAGGCTCATTTTCAAGGCTGTCACACACTAGATACTAATATGTAAAGTAAATTCCAGAATAGAACGACTATTCTATAAAATATTGATAAAATTATATCCTCCATCCATCTCGGAGAATTTCAGTATCAAATAATGGAGATAAAAGCATAAAAGTTGAAGACTGCCAATAAAGAGAATTACCCAAATAGCGATCTGTTTGTTTCTTACAAACTTACTCCAGGAACTTCTGTGCATCGTAGTATCCAATTGGATGAACAGGAATACTTGGAAGACCAACAGCCTCTGTGATTCCACGTCTATAAGCATATTCTGAAAAAAGTCGAATGTACTTCTAATAAAAATTCAGTCCCTTTCAAAGGTTCTCTGGAAATCACATTAAACACACTTTTAATATTGCATCTCCTAGAACTATTAAAATAAAAAACACAATTTTAAATGTTAGCAAGAATGTGGAGCAACTGAAACTCTCATACATTCCTTGTAAGAGTGTAAAATTATACAGTCACTTTGGATAACTCTCCTGAAAAGTAATGTTAAACAGAATTATGCGTTATGGCATAGCAATTCCACTCCTAGGTATTTACCCAAGAAATAGGAAAACATATGTCCAAAAAAAGACCTGGACAAAATTGCTCATAGCAGCTGAATTTGGGTAGCCAAATACTGGACACGGTCCAGGTGTGTGTCAACAGGAGAAGGAACAAACAATCTGTAGTATAGTCCCACAGAAGAATTCTACTGAGCAATTAAAAGGAACAAACTACCAATACACACAATAACGTGGATAAATCTCAAATCATTATACTGAGGGAAAGCAGCAAGGCACAAGAGAATATATACTGTCTGATTCCCTTTATATAAAATTTGAAATCAGGCAAACTAATCAAAGATGATAGATATCAGAAAGTGGTTGCTTCTGGAGTGTAGTGAAAATTGACCAGAAAGGGGCACAAGAGAACTTTCTGGAGTCACGGAAATGTCCTATATCTTATTTTGAGTGACATAGATGTCTGCAGTTTAAAAAATTTATTGAACTGAACTCTTAAGATCTGTGCATTTTATTACATGTAACCTCTACCTCAAAATAAAGACACACATTCTGTCATTTCTTCAGATTTAAGAAAAATAAGAGCGTTTGCCCATTTTTTCCTCCAAATTTTTAAATTCTCTAATAAGAACTTTAGATGATTGCAAAAGCTTATTCTTTTTATGGGTAAAATGACATAATGATATGTTGTGTAGGATTTGTTTTAAAATTCTCTAGAGTAATAACCAAAAAAGAGAGGATGAAGAGATGAAATAAGATTGACAAAATGCTGATAATTATCTCTACTTTTGTGTATGTTATAACAATAATAAAAAGGAAAATAAAAAAGAATAGGGCACAAAAGGAAATTCAATAAATGTGAGCCCCATTGGGATAACCTGACTTCCCCCCCTAAAATACTATCACTTAACTTGAGGGTAATCAACAGAAATATTCCAGTTAATCTCAAATTATGTTCATATCTATAGCTTTTTATAACTAACAGAGCTTGGGAGAAGATGCATTTTTTTTTAAACTTGGGAGTAAAAAGGTGCAGTAAGTAAAGTTCAGGTAGATTTATGTGCTTTTTGTTATAGGATAATACATATTGCTTAAAAAAAATAATCTATGACAATGTACTATGTTCCAAGAAGATTTACAAAGCCAAAATACATAAGCTTTAGAGCAGTCTACAATTTGATAGAAAAATCAGATGAAGAATAAATATGTAAATGCCACAGATACTTTGGCAACCTATTCTATTATCCAAGTCATACAGCTTAGTTAGTTTTAAACCACACAAACGAAATGATCACAGATTTTTGTAAACGTCACCAAGTAGCCGAGTACATTGAAAATAAATTAGCTCCCTTTGTTAATGATCTACTACTGTCTTACAGGGGAGCATTTCAGCATAAGACAAGCATGTGGACTCTGGAGCCAGACTGCCTGAATTTGAATCCCAACTGCTCAGTTAGTGCTGTGATGATCTTGGGCAGACGGCTGACTTCTAGTCTCGCTTTCCTCCTCTGTTAAATAGAGATAATAATACTATGAAGCTCATACGGCCATTAATGCATGTAAAAAGCTAGCATTTAGGAAACACTCCTTGAAAGTTTTCACTATTGTCTTTACATAGCAACGATGCTATAAACATTTTCTAAACTCTATTTTCTAAATGTGTCATTTCAGGGGTTTATAGAACTTCTGTTCTACTATCCTTTATTCACAACTGAGAAATCCAAAAACTGTGAAAACCATAAATTGGGGGGAATTTACTTGGCAACAAAACCTGATCTGATGCAAACTCATTTGACAGCAAAATCTGACTTGAGCAGACATGAGGATATTTATACTTATTTACCTCTGCTTAGTATGATTATTCATACATTTTGTTGCAAAACTATTTAGATGCTTGCTTCCTGTATGTGAGTGTTACACAATATATGGTATATGTATCATATTACTTTTAAATGTCTGAAAATGTCTGAATTCCAAAACCCATCAGGCCCAAGGATTCCAAACAAGGGATAAGAGACCTGAACCAATCGTTTTCAAAGTTCAAAACTTTTTAATTTACTTCTTAGATGCAAAGAGAATAAGAAAAAGACATACTCTGTTGTATCAAAGGAAATCCTTTCATAAAATCACTTAAAAGTCTCGTTAAGTTTCCTGTGATGATTAAGGCCTGATCACTCACCATTTGCTGGGTAACCAGGCGTGAGAGGGTCCCCTGCACCATTAAGATTTAAGATATTTCCACGCTGGACACCACGTCCAGGAAGATTCCAACCATCTGGATAGGACTTCACTCCAGGTGCAAAGTAATCAGCAGGGTCTGAGTACAGGATGACTCCTTTGGCCCCTGCCAGCTGAGCATTTTGAACCTAGAAAGCACAAAGTCTTTTTTATTTCAGATTAGTTCTTCCAAATTTCGTAATATCAATTTTCATAATTACACTTAAATAAGTAACCAAGGTTTTTATCTTCAATCTTTTATCAAATCAGACCTACAACAAACGACATCTCATAGAGAACTGGCTTTTTGTTTTTCCTACTACAAGCTCTAAAAAGGAGTTTCCAGGGCTGGATCAGCCCTCAGAGCAGCAGATTTGGAAAATGTCCATATTAGTGGTAGTGAGTACTTGCTGTTTCCTTCCACTCATCTAGAAGCACAATAAGCAAGCAGATTCCACAGGCCACATTCCCACTTCTTCTATGGTTGAAAGGGAATACATTTGAAATTTAATTTCCCACAAAGGAGAAAAAAAACTTAACAAATCAAGTGATAGTAACTATAAAAACTGCTGTGTATAAATTGGTTTCTCTTATTACCTATAATAACAACTCATATTAAATTTAATTTAGTAAAATTTTCAAAGATAATATTCAAAAGAAAGATACTGAAGGTTAACAACAAATCCAACTCATGCTTTTTTGTAGAGCACAGACATAATTTGCGGGTACAAAAAAAATCTATATTCTCCCTGAATTTCTATACTGGCCAAATTCCAATGACCCCAGTTTAGAACCCCTGTCTATAAGCTAGTGCCCTCCCCATAAGGTGGGCATGTTACAGAATATGAGAGGATCACAGTGCTCAGATAGTGTTAAGGATATAGTTCTACACATATAAGACATAATATAACTTTTTATATTTGGAAAAAGGAAAAAGAGATGAGTTTTACCTTATTTCCTCTGAAAATTTTCCCATATCTAGCAATCACAATCTTCCCAGAGCAATTGATTTTCATGTCCCGCTCTAGTTTAAAGAAGTCTTCAGTTCGTGCATAGTTAACATACACTAGATCACCCTGTTGAGATCGTGAATGATTTAGTACGAGTTAGATTTAATACAAAGAGGTTTCTCAGCATGGGGACGGTTTCACATCTTTGAAACAGGGAAGAGGCAGAGTACGCAAGACTATCAGAAAAGCACAAACCTCAGATAAGAGATTCAAGGGAGAAACGAACTTGAATGGTGAAGGCAATTAGCTGGGTTTGAGACATATGAATTAAATACATAGTAAGTTTTGTTTGTATCTATCTCCTCTAGAGTGGCTATAAAGCTATAGAAGCGTTCCCCTGAAAAATACATACAAATATACACATACTGCATGTAATTTGAAGGGGTCCAGGCACCCCAGGTTAAGAAGCCCTTGATGAGAGCTTTATTCTCTTCAAAGTACATTCACAGGGGCCGGCCCCGTGTTTTAGTGGTTAAGTGCGCGTGCTCTGCTGCTGGCGGCCCGGGTTCGGATCCCGGGCGCGCACAGACACACCGCTTCGCCGGCCGTGCTGAGGCCGCGTCCCACATACAGCAACTAGAAGGATGTGCAGCTATGACATACAACAATCTATTGGGGCTTTGGGGGAAAAAAATAAATAAATAAAATTAAAAAAAAAAGTACATTCACAAATAGTAGCTTAACGGGGCTTGACAAGCACCAGGTAAGGAAGAAATGTGAGGTAATATCAATGCTTTATGGGGCTGGTTTCATAGCATTAGTGATTATGTTCAAGTCACGACTTCTCTGAGTTTCAACATTCTCCTTTGTAAAATGGCCTGTTAGTTCAGATCAACGTTTTTCAAACAATTTTTGCTCACCTTCTCCCTAAATTAATTTTGAAAAGCAACGTACCCTCTCATATATTTTTAAGTTAACATCTAAAATTGTTTATCATACCTTTAAGCAGCAGTAAAGAATGAAATTTCTAGCATATTATAAATATTAACATTTTTAGAAGCAATTTCACTTCACTTGTTGTGTGTATCCAAAGGAATTTAAATACTATACCGGTTTACATTTCAACATCATCCATTTAAAAAGTATAGGAAAACACTCTTCTCTTCAGCCAGAATTATATCATTCTCTCTTCTCCTTGAACTTGTATTTTGTACCCCTTCCCCCACAGCATTTTACTCTAAAGTAAAATATATCTGTGCTGGACTCTGGGATGTGCCGCCCAGACTCCCCTTCAATAAAGGTGTTCTCGCTCCAGCTGCAGGGAGGGTTCCCCACAGACAGCCTTCAGTTGTCAGCCCCTTCTTCAAGGTCAGCTACAGACAGGCACCTTGCTCAAGGTCATGCCTCTTCTTAGGATGCCACACATTCAATGACTGATCGATGCGGGAGTAAAAAGATCTGAACGTCTTAGTCCAACCCACAACAATTCTGAAGGACTCTCCTGACTCCAGAGCTGCCCACTGGGTCAGCTGAGGCTGTCCCAGAGCTGGCATTGAGCGCGACTTCTCTCTCTGCTTTCTCCAGCTTCCTTCCCTTCCCTGCTACAGATATTGATCTCAAGAGAACACTCCTTAATTAACATCTAGCACACTAAATTCCATTTCAGTTTCTCTTACCTAGAATCTGGGTATGCTTGAAAGTCTTTTATTAATCATTGTCAAACTTCCCTTAATTAAAAATATACTATATATAAATTGAATTTTTAAAAATATTTATTTCCTGTGACAGGCTGTATGTGCTAAGAAAATTCTTCAGGAGTCAGTTATTATTATAATTATTTGTAGTATCAAATTGAATCTAACAACATCATTACAAATTTTTATAAATAATACTTAAGCATAAAATTTTACTTGAAACACATCTTTTAATGATATGGGATGTTAAAACATTAGGTCATGAATCTGTGGATGAATAGATTATTGCTAGAATGAGACAGGACTCAGCATCAGTTCTATGCACATGTCTTGTTTGTAGACATAAGTTCTTAGAAGTCTTGGGATGGGAATGAAAGAAGTTTTGTTACAGAATTTTCACTAAATTATTTAAACTCCTTCCAAGTTACAACCCACAAAATCACACACTGATTTATTATCCAAGTTAATTCTAATGATATCAGTTGGAAACTCAATTAGGCTCATCTTTAATTTTGTTCAATTGCAAACCATTTGACTTGCCAAATCATTTGTTACCCAGCTATCAGAATCTTTCATTATTGTCTCTTTGTTTGGAGCCCCAGAGATTTTTTACAACTCAAAGATATGCTTCATATTGTTTTAGGATAGGTGAGAGATGTCTTTCATTCATAAAATAAGAGAAAAATGATTGTAAATAGGGAGATGGGCACAGACTACCAGCAAGACTTCACCACAGGCGAGTTCGCAATTCTATGAAAGAGGATGCTGAGAAATTGATGAGCTAAGTGATTTCTCTAAAAGAATCCCATGTCTGCCTTTGAAAAGTCGTCACACATCCTAGTTTGAAGCCCCTGTCCTGGCCAACTTCTAATACCCTATAATTTTATTTTGACCATTATTTTCCTCTTTGACTACATGTCTCTTAGCATGTGCACAACAAATTTATAATAGACACTAAAATAAAGTTGTTTCCAAGTTGATTCTAAGATACATTTGACAAACTTGTTGAAGATGCATCATTATGTGCCCAGCAGTGCTCTAGGAATTAGGCATACAGCAAATATCTGTCCTTGAAGAAGCTTATATTCATGAGGAGAGATGAGAGAGAAGATAACAAACAATAAATTAATAACTAAGTTAATTATGTAGTATATTAAAAGTGTTGTAGAAAAAATTTTTAGAAGTTTAAATAGAGTAGGCAAACAGTGACCTAGTACTCGGGTGGGTGCAATTTTAATAAAAAGAGGAAAGTCTATTGAGAAGGTGACATTTGAATCTTTGCTTTAGTAAAAGGATTACTTTTAGCTCTTACATTTCTTCCTAAAACCAATGCAATATTAACGCACTATTACTGATGGCACCATATGTCTGATTTATAATTGTTAGCCCTCTCTGCAGCTCACTCTTATTCTAACTGGGAATACAGAGTCATTAATCAATTTTATTTCAGTGAATTTTGTTTTAGTGTAAGTGTCCTACTTGAAATTTATCCCTATTTAATATCACCAACTTTGGGGAGACTACTTTTTTAAATGTCTGTAAATTGTGACTATCTTTTGATAAATCTGCAATCCTCACAAAACAAATTATGATGGAGAAGGGACTGGAGAAGACATTAGTTTAAAAAATGACAATCAACTTTGAAAACGAAAACAAGTGTGATAGATAAGCCCTCTTGGCACTTCACAAATGCAAGCTGTCACTGTTAGTTAGAAAAAAGCTTTGTTTTCAGACAATGACCTTCTTGTAAAATCTACATTGTACCATTGTTCTATGACTGAGAATAAATACAATCTTGCACTGTTAGCCTAGAATTTTCTGTTTTTTTCAAGCTTCCAGCTTCCCGCTCTTGTTAATAGAGACAGAACTGGGAGGCAGGACCAGCAGTTCTCAAAGCATGGTTCTTGAACCCTCAGAATCAAAACCACCTAGGACCTCCTTGGAAACAAATTCTCAGGCTTCACTCACAACCTACTGAAACCCAGGAGGTGGGCACCAGAATCCATGTTCTACAAGCCCTTTGGATTATTGCGATACACGCTGAAGTTTGAGAACCACTAGATTAGACTCTATTTTAAGGACACTGTCAAATTGTTAATGTTAAACAGCCTAAAGTAGAGCCCAGTATTTTACACTCCAGAGGATTCAGATGTAGATCCAAAGATTACTTAAGGTGAAATATCTTAAACACACATACAGACATACACAATTTAAAAAAGAATTAACACTCCACTGGCTGGGTTACAGGTGATCCAGTGAAACCCACTAGCCAGCAAACCTATCTAATATTTGAACACAAACAACAATGCTATGCAGAATCACATGCTCCTCCTGTCCTCCCACTAATCTGCAATAGTATAAGTCGACTCGAAAGAAACGAGTTAATAATTTCTATGGCTCTCTTATGAGTAGAATAATTTTGTCAAAGTCCAAAAATTACTTGGGGGATTTTAACTGATTATATAAAGGGAATTAATCAAGAAGACCCAAAATGCAAAAACATAAGGACAACAATTGGACAATATCAAAATTTAAGATTTCTTTTCAATAAAGGGAAACATAGATTATGTGAACAAATAGGCGAAAAATTAAGAGAAGATATTTTTAATATTTAAAACCAATATGGGATGAATAACTAAAATATTTAAGAAACCCCAACAACTTAAGAAAAAAGCTAGAAATTCAGCAGAAAAAGAAAAAGACTATAGTTAATCACTTCGCAGAGTGAAAAACCAGAATAGCTAATAAATGTTTGGAGAGGAGCAACCTCATATGTAATTAGAGAAATATGAATTAAAACAACAATAAAACAATTAGATGGGCAAAAATTCTAAAGTTATGTCATTTCAAGTGTTGACAAAAATATGAGGAAAAAAGAACACTCACATGCTGTTGGTGGGAGTACCAATTACTACAGGCTGGACCTTGTGAAATTAAGTATGCCCTACAATACAACAATCCCATGCCTGGTTTACCGTACACAGAAAGACCCTCGCAAACCCCTATGGGGACATGTATGAACATATTCACTCCAACACTGTTTGTGATAATGGGGATTTAGAAGCACACTACGTGTCTGTCACTAAGAGAACAGGAAAGTTATACGTGTGTGCACATAAGATGGAACAATATGCAGTAGTGAAAAGTAATGAACTACCTGACATAAAGCAACATGGAGAGATTTTTAAAAGATCATTGATTGAAAATAATAAGAGATCAAGTAAGACCTAAAGTATAACACTATTTATGTAAATTTAAAATATATCAAACACAAAACAAAGCCATGTATTTTCAATACATATATTGCTAAGGACATAAAAAGAACTAATCAATGGTGATTAAAAAAAAATCAGAAAATGATTGTCTAAGGGTATGTGGAATTGACTGAGAAGGGACGTAAGGGAACTTCCTAAAGTAATAGTAATATTCTATATGTTGAGGGGGTTTGGATTACATTCATTTGTCAAAAGCCAATAAATGTACATTTTGGATTTGCACATCTCATTGTAGTATATTTTATCTTAAAAAACACTGTGGGGGGCCAGCCTGGCAGCGCAGTGGTTAAGTTCAGTGCGCTCCGCTTTGGCAGCCTGGGTTTACAGGTTCGGATCCTGGGTGCAGACCTGCACTACTCATCAAGCCATGTTATGGCAGCATCTCATATACAAAATAGAGGAAGATGGGCACAGATGTTAGCTCAGGGCCACTCTTCCTCCAGCAAAAAGAGGAAGATTGGCAATAGGAGTTAGCTGAGGACCAATCTTCCTCACCAAAAAAAAGCCACGGTGAACAAAAAATAGTAAATATTCCTTTTTCTTATTAAAAAATTCTAGTTTCTTAACTGTGGAAAAAGGGTGAATTTGGATTACATCAAAAAGCCTCTTATAACCCTTTAATTATTGCCTGCATGTTTGAGGGGGATCTGCTTGTTATGTTTTATTTTATTGTTTTATTATTTGCATTTTTACCTCTGGCATTCCTTGTGGAGAGAAAGCACTGAAAGGTGGCACAACATCTGAAACATTTTCATATCCTGGAGGAGGCGGTTCAAATAACGATGTGTTGAAAATCTAGAGACACAAAACATGATAATCAAAAGTAAATCAGGTAAAGTTTGATTACTACTATAAAACAAGGAAAAGTGAGTATTATCTCTTTTCTCAGTAGAGGGTTAATCAATCCTTCAGTATTTTGAGAATACATATCAAATACCCAGCATTGCACTAGAAACTGTGAGGATTTTGTGAGATGAATACACTATAGACTGTGAGAGGTATAAGCACCAGCTTTTGATTTTGGAGAATTTTAATCCCCAAATGAAAAGTAACATTGTATGGTAATCTTAGTCACTTATAACAATGCTAAGATAATTTACTTAGAAACAAATTAAATATTAAATTGACTTCAATAAAAAGTTACATTTTGGGGAGAATCTGCCTCTGACAGTATCTAGATATACTGAACAACATTCACACTGAAAAGAACTAAAAACACTGAACCAAATATAATATCATCTTTTTAAGTGTATCACTGAAGTGGAAAAAATATGTAAGGAATATTCATAAGCCAGAAAAATTACATGAAAGCAGGAATCCTGAAAGGTAGCACTAAAGTCTGCTTTTGCCTTAGTTGGATCTATCAAAGCCTGGGGCCCCATGAGAGGGACACAGGAGTTAAAAGATGAAATCTAGAGCCGGTCCAAATAATAGAGTCTCACAGGAGACCCCTGCATAAAGTGGGTCTCCAAAAAGCAACATCCTTTAGGGTTAAGGATAAACTAGAAATAAACCTATCCCACAAAAAGTGATAGCTTGGGTTAGAGGGTAAAAAAATACCCCAGAGAATTCATAATTCTACAATTTTCCCCTCACTACCTATGTGGTATAAAATCCCTCAAGCAAAAACTTTATTTTAACATGGTACCAGGTTTTGGTGCCCTATGGGGCCTAGAAGAAATTATCAGGAAGAATCAGCTTTAAACCTAGATCCTAAAGAATTCCCACAAAGTTCTAAGGAAGAAGAACTCATAGCCAAAAATCACTACACACACACAAAATAGTACGGAAAAGAGCCAACAGAAAGAACAGAGTAAAATCAGACCTGCAAAGACTACATTTATTATATTATCAGACACACAATATTGAATTAAAGTTTAAATTAGCCAACAAAACAAATTAAAAATAACGTGTGGGTAAAAAATATTTAGACAAACCTGTGAAAAATTAATTGATTTAGGAGATAAATCTAAAGAAATAACCCAGAATGCACTACAGATTCACAGAAATGAAAAATATGAAAGCATTATTAAGGGACCTAAAGGATCAAATGAGAAGGTTCAGGATACATACGATGAAAGTTGTAAAGGAAGAGAATAGAAAGAACGTGGAAGATCTAAATTTGAATATATAATGACTAAGAATTTTCCAAAACTGATAAAAATGATGAACTCTCAGATTCAGTAGGTCCAAAGAATCTTGACCAAGCTAAATAGAAAATAATCTACATGCAGACCCATCACAGTAACATTGCAATATTCAACACAGCACGTAATGTTAAAAGTTGCAGAGAAGAGATTACGCAAGATACCCAAATAGAATACAAATTGGATCGGTAGCTGACTTCTCAACAGCAATAACGAAAGCCATAATTCAGTCTATTATTCTCTCTATGTGCTAAGGGACAAAAATTGTCAAACTACCAATCTATGTCCCACAAAAACATCTCTCCTTTTGAGAATGAAAATGCAAGACACATTTTCCCACCAAAAATGAACAGTTTAGAGCCAATAGATATTCACTTAAAACAAAGCAAACTTCTAAAGGATATCATTCAGCAAAACAAAGCCTCTGAAAGAAGCTCTAGGATGATACAAGGAAGAGTGGTAAGCAAAGGTATTACAAATATGTGGAAAAATGAGTAAACATGGACTCTATATAATAATAATAGTTTGTATTTCCCAAGTTTATAAAAACAAGATTGAATTAGATTATGGTATAAGTTGGTAGTAAATACCAAAATTAAAGCATTCTAAAATGTCTGTATCATAAAAATATTGATTAAATTATGACATTGTTAAGTAGGGATTGGAGTTTTTAGTTTCCAAACTACTAAAAGAAACAAAACCAATAAAATTTTAAAAAGGAGAAGGAGGAAAAGGAGCATTGGGGAGAAAAAAGGAAGAGTAAAAATCACATAGTAAGAAAGTAGAAATGACCTAAGTACCGTATATCAGCAATTACAAAAAATTAAAGTAAAAAAACTTTCTAATTAAAAAGCATAGTATGTCAGACTAAAGAAAATCAACTGTGTACCATTTTAGAAGGAACGATTTAAACATATGTTCACAGCAAGTTTGAAAGTAACAAAACTGAAAAAGAAATACCAAGCAAATACTGACCTAAAAAAATGTTTTATCTTACAAAATAAATTTTAGGGCAAAGTCAAAAAGATAGAGAATGTCACTACATAAAGTTTCAATTCACTAACAATTCTAAATTTGTTTACCTCTAATACTAGAGCCCTAAACTACAGGAAATAGAAATTGACAGAATTAAAAGCGAAATAAAAATAATTCACCCCTATAGTGAGATAATTTAACATTCTTCTCTCAGTAATTAATAAAAATAGCAGACATCAAGGGTAAAGATTTCAAACAATTAACAAACTTGAACTAATGAACAATTGTAAAATCATTAAACTCAACAACTGAAGAATACATATATTTTTTCAAATAAACATAGAACATTTATAAAAACTGATCTCATAATAGGCTCTAAAGGAAGCATCAACAATTGTCAAAGGATTAATATTGTACAAACCACATTATCTGATCACAATATAGTTAATTTAGAAATCAGATCAAACAGATAATAAGAACAACCTTTAATTTTGGAATTTTAAAAATATTTCTAAATAGCTCCAGGATCAAAGAAGAAAACATAGAAATTAGAAAATATTTAGATACTAATGAAAACTAAAATATTTCTTATCCAAATTTGTGAAATCTAGTTGAAGTGGTTCTTAGAAGGAAATTTATGGCTTTAAACACTCATATTAGAAAAGAAGAAAGGCTGAACATCAATAAATCAAGCACTCACCTGAAGATGTTACAAAGAACAGCAAAATCAACACCAGGAAGGTAAAAGAGGAAATTATAAAGTAAGAACAGACTTAATGAAACATAAAGATATATAAGAAAAGATTGATTGCCAAAGCTGAAAGTTTATTCTTTGAAAATACTAGTAAAATTGACATATCTCTGTCAAGATCAAAAAAGAAAAATGTCGGGAAAGTATAAATAAATAATACAAGGAGTGAAAAAAGAGGCATATCTACAGATGCTGCACTGATTCAAAAAGATAATAAGAAAATACTAGGAAGAACTATGGCAATAATTGAAAACTTAGATAAAATGGAAAATGTATTTTAAAAAAACTTATGAAAACTGACATAAGAATGCATTTTTTATTTATTTATTTATTTTTTTTTTTTTTTTTTTTTTTTTTTAAAGATTTTTTATTTATTTTATTTTTTCCCCCCAAAGCCCCAGTGGATAGTTGTATGTCGTAGCTGCACATCCTTCTAGTTGCTGTATGCGGGACTCGGCCTCAGGATGAACGGAGAAGTGGTGCCTCGATGCGCACCCGGGATCCGAACCCGGGCCGCCAGCATCGCAGCGCGCGCACTTAACCGCCAAGCCACAGGGCCGGCCCAGAATGCATTTTTTAAATCAAAATAATCCTATAACAATCAAGAAATTAAATCAGTAATTTAAAGTCGCCCACAAAACAAAACATCAAGACCAAGTGGTTTTCCTCTGAGTCTGAAAGTTTAAAGGAAAAGATCATTTAAATATAACACAATCTATTACAGAGAATATTAAAAATTCAACTCATTTTATAAGGCAAGTATAATCTGGAATTATAACCCAACAAGCGAATTGCAAAAATATAGGACAAAAGTGCTATGAATACAAACTGAATATATATGGATATATAAATTTAAAACTCTAATACTGACTAATGTTACAAATTCCAAAAATGTAAGATTAGTCTCATATTAGAATATCATTTAATATAATTATCATTATGAAAAAGAAAAATGACATGCTCATCTCAAACAAAAATCCCTCCTCCCAAAAAAGTGTTGAACAAATTCAACATAAATCCAAACAAAAAGTGTTAGTAAACTTGGAAAGGAAGTGAATTAACATAACTTAATAAGGGTTACAGCAAATATCAAAATTAATGGTGAAACATTAAAAACATTGCCTTCAAGTTAAGGATACTTGCTATCACTACTTCTTTTCAACATTATGCTATTGGTCCTGGCCAGTGCAGTAGAACAAAGGTTGATGGGAGATGGGGGGTGAATCTGGGCTGACATATCGTACTAACTAGAGCACCAACATTCTACCTCTCCAGAGGCTGATAACCAAATCTACTACCCTCCAAAAACCCCCACCCCATCCACATTTCCCATAATTTTTCTGTGATCCACATAGGGTACAAACTCATCTGAATCACTGGGAAAGATTATAAGAGAAACTATACTAAAGTGCAATAAAAATCCACCTAGAAGCAAAGTCAGTACATCAGCAAGTCCTTCAGCCAACAGAGGACTCAAGCTGGTCTCATTCGATTTGCCTTTAAGGATAATCTTCAATTTTACAGTACCACCGAGCCAGTGGATTTTTAAAGCA
This sequence comes from Ceratotherium simum simum, assembly GCF_057802395.1. Classification (NCBI taxonomy): domain Eukaryota; kingdom Metazoa; phylum Chordata; class Mammalia; order Perissodactyla; family Rhinocerotidae; genus Ceratotherium; species Ceratotherium simum. The sequence continues at coordinate 43,977,303 of NC_141906.1, read as the reverse complement.
AGTTTATGAGTTATTCTAACAACTAGGAGAAGTTCTTTAAGGTCAAAGAAATGACTTTTTTGGGTGACTTTATCAAAGGTAGACTATATACCACTGAATATTGCTCGCTTTCCAAAATTCACTACTGTAGCCTCAAATTATGTATTCTGAGTATAACTAAGACAATTTCGGTTTATAATTTTCTATTACTTTGATGAATAAATTGATACTGACTCAACACAAGGTTGACATAAGGGAAGCCATATTAGAGAAAGGAAGCCATATTGTAACTTTGAATGACCTCTGATTAACTAACCCAGCTGGACATGCATCCTCCGGGAGATATACATGCTCTGTAGGTTTTATGGCCCCTGCTTGCATATGTACCTCCCAGCTGTGATAAGACGATAACTTCCTTAGGAATGTAATGACCCCCAGACAGAAATTCTATACTGGTACCCATCATCAATTACAGCTGAAAGGTCTGGAGTGGCGACTCCCAGTCTACAACCCCAGGGGATCAACATGCCTGACCCCCTCCTCTGTAGCCCACTAGCCCTATATAACTGCTTCAAGATTCTATACCCTTTAAGATGGTTCTTTAGGACACTAGTCCACCATCTTCCAATCAGCTAGCTGAATGCTTAATAAAAGCCTTTTCTCTACCACCATCTTGTCTCTTGACGGATCGGCTTTGGTCTTGTGGCAAGCAGATTGTGCCCTTTTGCACAGTAACAAAATGAAAAGCAGTAAGAAAAGTTAATATATATTGAAGTGTATGAGGTAGCCACGTTGGTTTAAAACTGATTCGGCCTGTCCTTGTTTGTCCAGAATGGCCTGACGTGGCCTGTCAAGCATGCACTGTACATCTGCTTTAAACATCTACAATATCCCAAGGCAAAGAATGCTGCTTTTAAAGATAGGGATGTATGCCTCTTCCCATATTAGCATTTCTTTAAAGATAGGTATTTATTCTCAGAAACTAAAGGTCAAATGACCTGCTGTGTTCGTCTTATTACCACTGACCTGCTGTGCTAGCAAAACATCTTGTGACTGTAGTAAAAAAAAGATGATCCTGCTATATTTGATGTTTGTTGTTCCAAATGATATACACTCATGCTGTACACCTTGCTTCTCTGGAGTGCTTCGTTCCCTGGTGGAGGTTGCTTCTCCCAGGCTATGGTTCTCAAACTGGCTCATATAATAAACTCACCTCAATTTTGATGTATAGACTGATTATTGACTATTTACATGGACAACTTTTTGTGACATAAAAAAGGCAACATATAATTCAATCTATATGTTATGTTATCTCTACATAAACAAAGGTAAAATAATGTCTGCATATATTTAAAGTATTTCTGGTAGAAATTACAAAACACTAATCATATTTGTTGCCTGTGGGAGGAGGAACTTGTCTGTGTTGTGCAGGAGAGTAAAAGTTGACAGTTTACCACATAGCTCAGCTATGAATAATCACAATCATTCAACTACACTGAGAGATGGGGAAACAGTAAGAGAGCATCTGTAAGTTGGGACAGAGGGATGAAAATAGAGCTAAATTGTCACTATTTCAAAAGATAATGCCTGAATTGGAAACACAAGCAACAAAAGCATGTTATTTAAAGAAAGAGGTAAATATCAAGAGAATCAACTCATGGATGAGTGGTGATTGCCTCAGGGAAGGGGGAACTGGGGAGAAGCAAGGCACTTTGGAGAACTATGTGGTTCTTCATGTGCAGGTGTAACTTGGATAAAAATAAAAATGGAAATGAACTAACAACATAACTTTTAAAATATTAAAAAGCTTTAGGCAGTGTGATGTTATGATTTATAATCAGAAATACATCTGTGGTCTTTGTCCTCATTTCTGGCACTGAGCTCCTAAAACCCTCGGAATTTCCTAAGTGAGGAGAATGATAAAGGTGTTTCTTGTTACATTAATAAAGTGACTTTTGGACTGGACCTAAGGGTGGGGGCTGGCTGCCAAAAGAACCATGTTATTAGAGGAACATTCAGTCCCACCTCCCAATCCTCCAGCGAGGGGAGAGGAACTGGAGGTTGAATCAATTGCTAATGGTCAATGATTTAATCAATCATGCCTATGTAATGAAGCCTCCATAATAACCTAAAAGGACCGGGCTTGGAGAGCTTCCAGGCTGGTGAACACATGGAGGTGCTGGGAGAGTGGCGTGCCTAGAGAGGGCATGGAAGCTTCTTGCCCCTTCCCACATACCTTGCCCTATCATCTCTTCATCTGGCTGTTGATTTGCATCCTTTAATATCCTTTGTAATAAATTAGTAATCTAGTGAATAAAATGTTTCTCTGAGTTCTGTGAGCAACTCTAGCAAATTAATCAAGCCGAAGGAGAGGACCGTGGGAACCTCTGATTTATAGCACGTAGGTCAGAAGTACAGGTAATAAACCTGGGCTTGAGACTGGCATCTGAAAGAAGCGGGGGCAGTCTTGTGGAGCTGAGCACTTAACCTGTGGAATCTGACACTATCTCTGGGTAAAGAGCATCAGAATTGAGTTGAATTATAGGACACTCAACTGGTGTCTGAGAAATGCTTGTTGAATGTGTGGAGAAAACGCCACCACACACACATTAGAAATTGGTCTAGGAACCCAAAAGAGGCAGCTAACTCATTCAGGAAATCTCCAAAATGAAGCTTCTACATGATACGTTTATAATATGTGGCAGGCTTTAAGAATTTAATAAATGCTTGTAATGGCAAAAACAAACAATGAAGTGGAATAATAAAAGCAAAGGTACAGTCAAAATTGGGAGGTAAAGAAGGAAAAAAGAAGAGAAGTGAAAGCTTGCTATTTTCCTCATTGTACGTAGATAATCCCCAAATTTGACAGATCAAGACAGAGGTTTAAGTATATATATATTTTTTAACATAATCAATATTTTATTATGTCATTAGATAATTGTCCTAAACATCCTTCTAAAGACCCCTTAGTACCGAATTATACAGATATGCCACCACTTAGTTAGTTGATGTTATGGGACGATATGCTGAATAGTGGCCATTTCTCATACCTTTTTCAAAAATACTTTTTAAATTTTGAAATAGTTTAATATTGTAAAAAGAAACTATTAGCTACCATAATTTAAAATAGTAGTTAATATGGAAAGTTTCAAATCATATTAGGAAATTTAGCATGGAATTATATCACTGACTGCAAAACATAACATATTAACCATTAAGAGACTGATTCATTAATCAATAAGGAGGTCATTGACATATTTTGAAAATTTTTTAAAATTTGTATATATTTAAGTCACATGACATTTTCAGTTCACTGATGAAGCGGGACATTGAAGTTGTACACAATTTAGAGGCTCAGCTAACAAGAGGACTGAAAAAGCTGTCTAGATTGAAAGGGGCTACTTTAGTTAGATATGGTAGCTCTAAAAGTAAGGTATGATAAATAGGAAGGAATATGTGAGTTATATTTTATGAGCTTTCATATTGAATATATATCATGATAAGAAATATCTCAATTACTTGTATTATCTTCTCTTTTTCAAGTATGTGCCCTAACTTGCAAACAAGATTGTAAATTCTTCAGACTAGATATCATTCTATAGACTTTCTCTCCAAACTCTCTTCCTCTTCAAATGCCCACATCCAAGTTCTGAGCACAGAGCTGAACCCCTGATCATATGAGACATAATCGTTAAGTATCAATGAAAAACTGCTGGCTGAAACAGCACACTGTCTCTCTGAATTTCCTAGCAACCTCAAACCTATGCAGTATCTTTTATAATCTGAACCTATTCAAAAATATATCCATTGTATAGACCTTGAAGGTATTATGCTAAGTGAAATAAGTCTGATGGAGAAAGACAAATACTTTATGGTTTCATTCATATGTGGAACATAAAAAACAAATGAACAAACAAAACAAAAACAACTCATAGAAGTACACAACAGATTGGGGGGTTATCAGCGGGGAAGGGGGTGGTGTGCAGGAGAAATGGATGAAAGAGGTCAAATATATAATGATGGATGGAAAATACACTTTTGGTGGTGAGCACGTTGTGGTATATACAGATGTTAAATTATAATGCTGTACACCTGAAACCTATGTAATGTTATAAACTAACATCACCTCAATAAAAAAAAAAGATAATACAATAGCATTTAGTACCATATTTCAAGTAACCTATGAAATGCTTAGTAAACAGTGGTTACTATTACCTATTAAAAAAAAGTATGCATTTCAGTTGGTTGGAAGTTTACTAACATATTTTATATTAGTGTGCAATACTAAAAAATAGAAAATAGAAACTGTCATCAAGCATTAATTTCTCAGAATCTTTCCAACATCACCTTAAACTCAAACATCATAAGAAAGCTGGCAATGAGATATTAAAGGCATCATTCACAAGTTTCAATAATATTGATTTTATCAATAATTGAAGATGGTACAGGGCATTCTTTCATAGCAGGTATTTGAAAAGAACAGATGGGGGAGTTTACTTTCTTATCTTTTTTACCTCCTTTCCGTCTCCATCAATTATTGAGATGTAGTTGGGATGAGTCTCATTTGGGTAGGACAACAGGACGTCATAATGGGCTAACTCAACAGAATCCAGGCCAAATTCTTTCCACTGGGATTGAATTTGCTTTGCAAGCTGAAAGTTTTGTTCTGTTCCTGCTAAATGCGGTATTCGTGTAAAATTACTGGTGAACAAAAATTGAAAGTGGTTAGAAATTAATGTTTAGTCAGCCTTTATCCCAAATCAACAACCAAATAAGGCAGATTTGCATAAAAAAGATACTTTGAAATGTGATACATTAAGAAAGCAAAGTGGTACTATTATTGCATCAAATGGATTTTCAAAGTGTTTTTTGAAGTTTTCACGCTCTCTTTGTACTCATTCAAGAGAAAAAGTGATCTTTGTAGAGAACTGTCATGTACAATCCTGCGAATGTCTCCCTATATAGTAGATGAGCAAAGTGTTATATTCTTTCTTAAGACCCATGCATCTTGGAACTTTCATGGAATTATCTGTTTATTTCACTGTGTAAAATATATTTGAGAGAGAAAAAAATATTTTCATTCAAAAGACCAAGCTGTGACATGCCAAGAATTACTGATAATTACATTCATTTTTAACTACTGAAAGTTATAGCTAAGTGAGAAATCTTTTGATTAAGAATCAATTATAAAGTATCTTCATTAAGGAATAATTTGAACATATTTTTACAAGCTCAGACTGGATCTCTTGTACTCCATCCTTCATGCATAGTGATACACTTAAAATCAATGATGAGAAATAGTCTGACCAGGAATATCTTTAACAAATAAACTATGTGGGCAAAATTTTGGCTACCAGAAATATTTTCATGAGTAGACTAATCTCTCATTTAATATCTAGATACTGGTGTTTTTGTTTGTTTGTTTTAAATTTCTCCTTCCTGAAAATTTGTTGTTTCCCTGAAGATTCAGCTCATTGGTTATTTTCGATTTAAACCCCTTAAAGAAAAAAAGATTCATATGACAAAGGACCATGTATCATGAAAAGACATTTATTTATTTCTGGATCATAAACTTCTTGAACCTCAGGAATTTCTGGTTCTAAATACACAGGTTTTTCTAAAATCAACACACGTCCATCCTTACAGTGATTTTAAGGAAACTAACAGGCAACATGACTATGGATGATCCCAATTTCAAATGTTTAATTTTATTGTGTATCTAATTTTTGATTTGGAAAATTAACTACCAAGGAAAATAACTCAATTTTTTAAAAAAAGGAAATTCTTATGATTAATTTAATTTTATAATTATGTTAAAATTGTTTAAATTGTATTTACAAAAATAGTATTAAAGTTCTCGTTCAGTAAAGTTTTAGGGGCTTAATACCTTACATAGGATTTCTAATGTATATTTGCAAAATATAATAACAAAAAGAACAAAATTTTAAGAGGCCACTAAGGAGTCTATCTATCCTTTCATCAATGTATACCTGCAGAGAAAACAGAAAAACAGCCAATGTTGCCATTTTCTTCTATATTACACAAATCACAAACCGTAACATAAGTAAAGTGGATGCAGATAATACTATTATTTATTATTTATTTATTTTATTTATTTATTTTATTATTTATTTATTATTACTTATTTCCTGAAATAACAGCTATATCTCTGTCCCTACATGCAAGAAGAGGTGCTGTGGAAGTCTTGAACCTGCTCACCAAATAAAAAGAAAAAAAAGAAGAGATCATTATCAGACTTTGTTATTATGAGTGAAATTCCTTATAAGAGTTTTGTTATATCAACTAGGATACAACAGTGTGAGATGATCAGGGCTAGGATTCACTCATTTGGAGCAAAGCTGATCCTGAAAAAGATGAGTAGGAAAAAAGATCTGTTTCCAATGATAGATAAATTAATTGTCATAAAATCATATAGGTGGTATGTTATAGGTTTTATCACTAACTTGTATAATCCTGGCCATGTCTTAAGTTTCTCATCGGTACATAGGGAGAATATTGCTACCTCACTCCTTCACAAAGATTTGAGGCTCAGTTAGATAACTGGTATTAAACAGCAGTTCTTTTTCTTTTTTTCTTTTTTTTTTTTTTTGAGGAAGACCAGCCCTGAGCTAACATCCAATGCCAATCCTCCTCTTTCTTGCTGAGGAAGACTGGCCCTGGGCTAACATCCGTGCCCATCTTCCTCTACTTTGTATGGGACGCCGCCAAAGCATGGCTTAACAAGTGGTGCGTTGGTGCGTGCTCGGGATCCGAACGGGCGAACCCTGGGCTACCGCAGCTGAGCACGCGCACCGGGCTGGCCCCTAAACAGCAGTTCTTAATTTGTTGTGTTTTAATCAAGTAAGAAGTCTGTCACAAGTAATTTGTTGATCCTACTAGAATATCAAATTGTTTTTGCAAAAAAGGAAGAATTTACAAATTATCCAAAATAGCCAACAACTTGTATTAAAAAGTTGGCTCATATATCTCTATCTGACAAGAAAAGTTTAAACATGGTCCAAATATCATCACATTGTCCCAATTAATAAAGGGCGCTATTAGTGTTCCTGTTTTAACACACTGCATCTGGTTTACAAAGGAAGGAACAATGCTCGCAGAAGTTAGATGACTTCAAGGCAGCTGGTAAAATGTGGAACTGGCTTTCAAATGCAGATCGCTGAAATTCTGAGACCAGAGGTCTAAAACACTTTTCTAAAATATTCTTGTCTCTCAAAACAGGGTGGAGAAGCAAAGTCCCTCTAAAAAGTTGCAAAATAGTGAACAGATCTGAGAATCTAACTAGGTGTTTACAAAACAGAAGGGAAAACATAAGAGGACTCTGCACTCCAAGGAAGACAGAAAAGGCACCCCTAGGTAATCCTCCCATCCATGATCGAGAGGCAGATAACTTACAAGTATTGAGGATTTTTAGCAGCAGAGCAAAGGGCTTTAGAGGGGGACAAGATGGAAGATCCGAGGCTTTAATGACCCCTGACCCACGGGTATATTTAGATTTAAAGCTCTCTGATGAACAAAGAGCAAACGGGAAATCTGGAGAATCCAGGAGGCTTCTGGACATTCTGTGGTCCTTGGAGAGATGAGTCGGGGTTCTCTTAAACTCTTTCTTTTGTGTGTTAATGGTGGACATCCTCGAGTTCTGAACAGTTAGAGGAGCTCGGTCAGAACCATGGAGAATAAGCAAAAAGCTGACTGCTCAAACTTCCTCAAGGGTCCAGAAAGAGAAATAAAGGAAGGCATTCATATTTCTTCTTTGCTGATCAGTCCAAGTCACAGTTAGGGAAGGAAGAAGAAAGCAGGGACAGCAGCTCTGTCTATGAATGAGGATTATATCTTGCCAAACCTCCACTTTTATTATATCTGTTATACCTAATTATAATGAAAGAAGTACAAGGGGCAGAGGACGGATTTCCATAAAGTTTAAACTTCAAGGTCTCTCACTTGAAAAGGCACTTCCAAAGCTGGGGAGGTGCCCTAGCAAATTTTTATTCATAGTTTTAATTCTATTGCAATTAATATAGACCTATGTATTTATATGATTGTGTGTATATTTATCCATTTATCTATCTATCTGTAACTGTCTTTAATATAAAATTATAACTTGTTTTCACTAAGGAATGTTTCAATCACTATCAGGGACTTCAGGTATTTTTGGACATACACACTAAGCTAATTTGTAAAAAAAAACCTAAAAAACAAAATGAAAAAGGGACTTCATGCTTTGAAAAAGCCAAGTATTCTAATCAACTATACATAATTCTATACAAGTGTTTTATTTGTAGCTGCTTTGCAAATACTTTTTATATTTACTCAACTACCTTTTTTGCTCTACCCTAGAGATAGCTATTTCAGGAAATAGGGAGCTAGTTTTTAAACTATGTCATGTATACGGTCTCTAATTTCATCGTTATCACAATATCATTATCTCCATTTTATAGGTGTGGAAATGAGAGCTCAGGAAGAATAAGTATTCACTCAAAGTTACTTTACTATCAGTGGGCAAAGATGGAATTTAAACTTGTCTGTCTTGACTTCAAAGTCCAAGTCTGTTCTTTTGACTAAGATGTACTACCTTCCTCCAAAACAGGAGTCAGCAAACTATGTCTACTGACCAAATCCAGCTCACTTCCTATTTTTGTACAGCCTAACTAAAAATGGTTATTACATTTAAATACGTCAAGAAAAAACAAAGTAAGAATAATATTTTGTGACATATCAATTATATGAAATTCAAATTTCAGTGCCCATAAAGTTTTATCAGAATTGGCACCCTCACTTGTTTATGTATTTTTTGTTGCTTCTTTTATGCTATAATAGCAGAGCTGAGTAGTTGTGAGAGAGATCAGCTGGCCTGCAAAGGCTGAAAACGTTTGCTGACTCCTGCTCTAAAATGTCTACAATGGTGAAGTTCAGCTGAAAGTATAATCCTCCCCAGATGAAATGTGATAGAAGATCTTGAACAAATAAAATTTTTTTTAAAGTCAGTTCCTACATATAAAATATTAGGTCAAAACTTCTAAACAGAATAATAAAATTTTCCAACAAATTATCCATGTAAACTTTCAAGTATATGCTTACTATAAGAACTTTCTGATGTTCTCTGCTTTCAATTCATCCAAAAATGCCTTCTTCACATTATGCTGTGGAACGATGTTAGTAGGTTCATTGGAGGATTTTATAAACCATCCTATAAAATACACACAAATATGGAAATGAGATATGAGCTCATAGACAGGACTTTATTTTCTTTTATTGTATCTATCATATGTAAAACACAAATTATCAATGACCTCCAGCATTAACTCAGATCTTCTAACATTTAATTTCTCATGCCTACTTTCACCGGAAAAAAATCATGCAAATAGACTTTTAAATTGCAAATCAATCACATGTTTTAAAAGCTAACTGCTATTATTCTAAGAAATGTTTTATGAGGAAATCAGCACTGAAATTAAATCTGTTTCAACTAATGGGGATAAACAAGATCTCTTGAAAATTAAGGCAAAAAGGAAATCTACCTTCCTTCTCCTTAAAGCTTCTATCCCCAGTGACTGCTCCTGTGCTGACCCAGAATAACCTTTTAGTAAATGTTTATAATGAATAAATTATGAATATATTTCTAGTACATAAATTATTCCAAAGAGTTGAAGGAAGTGCAGACTTCTAATTTGTTCTGCTTCTGAAACTAAAACAAAATGTGCCAAGATTTCATGTTTCCAGTTGAAGTAGGCTTGGGTTCAACTTTGGAAAGCTACAGTGAAACTACAATTAACATCTCTGCAAGATATCCAGTGCCCAGAGAAGCCAGAGGCAATGGGAAGCCACATGACACAGCGCCGTTAGCCCTTGTAGTGAGCTTTTAATCTGAAGGAAATGGGGCATCATTACAGGGTTTATTTAGAGAAAGGCTATGATCTGGGCATAAAATGGTTACCCAAATCAGCACCCAGCTAGCATTCATGGAGCTTTCTAGTTATTAATCACATACACATATGCATATTGAAATAAATGATTGGAAGCAACTGGAAATACAGTTCCACCTGTACATAAAACAAAGAGACTTGGATTAGAGTGTGGGATCAGGGCTGAGGACGAGATGCTTGAATTGAGATCTGAAAAATGAGCACAATGAAGAGGAGGGAGGCCTGTGGGGGAGGCGAGAGCAGACAATCCTAGGGAAAAAACAAGCAAACATTAATAAAGAACCTATTCTGTGTCAGCTACTGAGCAGTGAATACAAGGATGGGCATGAGGGCAATACTAGGAAGCATGAAATGCTTTTAAGAGACGCAGAAGATTTTAATCCCACGCCAGCCTTGCCAAGTCTACTTCCCATTTTTACAGTTAAGAAAATTGAAATTGAATTTGAAATGTGTCCATATTGAGTACTTATTTCAGTTAAGCCCCACAACAACCTTAGGAGGTTACTAACATCCACATGTTAGTTATGAGCAGAGTGTGGCTTTTCACGATCCCAAGGTCACACAGCAAGAAGAGACTGATTTTGAGTCAACTCAGCTGTCTATGCCCTGGTCTTCTAAATCCCTGAAAGAGGATCCAGAATTCAGAGCAGGGGTGAACTATGTAGCAATATATTAGGTTACTCCTGTCACTAAAGCCCAATGAGGAGCAGCATCTTCTCATCAAGAAGGAATAAAGAAACATGCCAACACCTCAATACTGTGCTGGGACTTTAGATGCTATTTCATTTACTATTCCCAATAAATTGCAGATATTATCATCATAAAGATTGGGAAATAGGCTAAGAGAGACTCAATAATCAGTTCAAGGCCATGAAGTGGCAGAGTAAAATTAGAATTTAAAAGAATCTGAGCTTGCCAGTGCTGCCCCCTGGTTTTTCAGAGTTGGGTTAAGTCTGCAAATCAGTACACAGGGGACAACGCAGAAGACCCGCTGGTAAAGATCTGTTCAGAGCGCTGGCAATAATATCAGCCAGTTCTCAAATGTTCTCTACTAGGTACTCCCAAAGACGAAAGAACGAGAGAAACGGGCTCTCCCGCAGCAAAGCCCTGACTTCTACCCACTGTATACACGAAGCAGCCTCAGGCACACAATTCAAGACTGCAAACAGGTAAGGTCATCTCCCGCAAAGCTCCTTGGACCAGCTGGTTCACCTGCCCCAGAGATCGGCCGCTCGTCCTAAAACGTACCGATTTCTCGCAGGGCTCGAGCGCGTGGAACGTGTAAGTTCAGTTTCAGCGTCTCTCCGTCCTACTCCCTACCCTAGGTGACCCTGTCCTACACTAGCTTTTCCAGAACGCAACCGTGCACCGCCCCCCCCAGCCTCTGTCTCACACTCGCGGACTCATCCCCATATTCCCGCAACCCAAATCACCGCCCCAGGGGAGACAAGTAACTGGGTAGGCTCCGGGCTGCGTGCGGCGAGGCGCCCCTACCGAAGAGGAAGCCGAGGATAAAGAGGCCGGCGGCCAGCACCAGCGCCCCGGCGCACAGCCAGCGCGGGCGGCGCCACGCGACAAAGGTCGAGTCGGTTTCGTGGAGGGGGTTCCACATCTCGGCGCCGGCCGGCGGGGCCTCCTGGATCTGCCCTCTGCTGCGGCCCCGCTGCGGCCTCGCCGCAGGGCAAAGGCTGCCTCCCGCTTCTGCCCTGCTGATCCGCGACTGCAGGCGACAATCCACTCCCAGCCCCGGGGTCCAGTTTCTCCGCCCTAAAAGTACTTGTGCCTACTCAACCAATCCCGGCGAGAGGGAGGCAACTCCAGTCGACTGAAGCAGAAAACCCGGCCCCTTTGGGGAGGCGCTTAAAAAAAAAGTTTATGTTGAAAATGTCTAGCTCTTGCTTATTTAAAATGAAAGGAAGGAAGAAAAGAGTCGGGGAAGGAGGGAGGAAGGAAGGGAGAGAAGAAGGAAGGAAGGGAAGGAAAGAGAGAAGAAAGGAGGGAAGGAAGGAAGGAGGGAGCTACTCTCCCTTCTCCAATCCCAGACCAAAATCTGACAAGCAAAAAGAAAACTAAGGATTTTCTGCGTAATTCAATACAACGCTCCTCTTTCGTGTGCCTACGAAAAGACATACGGCTCCAGGCTACTTGGTAGACTAGACTAAGTCATCTCTCAAGAACTTTTTTCAGCTCTAAAATCCTATGGAATGCTTTATAGCACTATAATGAGTAAAGTCAGGTGTAAAAAGGTGGTGTTCAGTTCTGGCGCTGTTTCGGGTAGTTAAGGAGGAGCTGGCATCAATTGAATTGCCACCTGTGCTTTCTCTTCATATCATTGATATTAATAAACTTTCAGGGGGGCCGCCGGTGGCTTAGCCGTTGAGTGCCTGCGCTCAGCTACTGGCAGCCTGGATTCGGATCCTGGGCACGCACCAACGCACTGCTTCTCGGGCCATGCTGGGGCCCCGTCCCACATACAGCAACTAGAAAGATGTGCAACTATGACATACAACTATCTACTGGGGCTTTGGGGAAAAAAAGGAGGAGTATTGGCAATAGATGTTAGCTCAGAGCTGGTCTTCCTCAGCAAAAAGAGGAAGATTAGCATGGATGTTAGCTCAGGGCTGATCTTCCTCACAAAAAAAAAAAAAAAAAGAAAGAACCATTTATTAAAAAATAAATAAACTTTTAGGGAATTATTCCTCCCTTTACATAATAAAACCATTTTTAAAGAAATAATATTGGAACTTACTGAAGGCAGAGACTTTGTCCATTTTCATATCCCAGCTGTACTTCGTAGGGATGAAATTAGTCTTTGTTGAATCAACCTGAAGAATCAATTGCATATCATTTTATTCCTGTTATAAACTCTTAAAAAAAACAATGATGTCTAGAAGGAGAGGATAACCACATGCTTTATAAAATCAACTGTGTTCTTACAATTTATGAGGGAGATTTCATGCATGGACTCTAGCTAGGAGTGCCTCAAGGAAGTGTTGTATTTAACAGAACCGTGAACCAGTGGAGATGAGAATAAAATTTTGGGGAGCCAAAGGCGTAGACAAAGGCAGAAAACTTGGGGTATATTCAAGGAATAGTAAATAGTTTGCTTTAGAAAAGGGAAAGAGTGAGGAGAGACAGGGCTAGACGGTAGAGAATCGTGGGTACTTTGATAAAGAATTTCTGAGCAAAGTGAAGAGATGTGGGAAAGTTAATCTGTCAACAGTGAACCAAGACAACCCCTAGGTGACCTAGGACAGGAAGGGGGGAGTTTCCTAATCCCTTTCTAACAATATCCTATATTTATTAAATGTCTCCTAATGTTCCTATTGTCAAATCTAAAACCAGGAATGGCAAAAGAATAATATTTATTGAGCACTTATTATAAATGAGACGCTTTATCTACATTTACTCGTTTAATCAATATCAGAACCTTCATGGCTGGGACTAACACTCTTCCCATTTTACACACAGGAAAACTGAAATTTAATGAGATGAAGTAAATCACCCAAAGTCACAAAGCTAAGACATAATCCAATGTCTGCCTTACTCTCAATCACTATACGGCTTGGGGTTACTGAGCATGGGGTATATTTGCTGAGAGCTTTTGCTTATAGTTTTGTGAGAAGCACTGGGCTTAGAGTCAGAAGTCTTAGACTTAAACTTTGGATCTGGTCCTGTCTAAGCTGTGTACCCTTGGGAGTCATGTATTCAATTTATTTGAATATATCTCCTCATTTGTAAAATATAGGATCATCTAATAACATTATTAAGTACCCTCAACTAGCAGAGATGTTTTTAAGGACTGATGTGACCATAAATGAGGCAAATTATATTTCTTAAAAACAAGAAGGGCTTTTTGAACAATATTAGAACTACCTAACAATGATCAGATAATGAATGAACATCTGTTCAGATCTTATGGAAAAGATTCCTCCTCTCCTCACGGAGCTTACAGTTTAGTGGGGAAGACATACCTTTATAAGTAATTAACAATAATTAACAATAACTAATATTATGAGCACATTCTACATGGTAGACACTGAGCTATGTGCTTTACATGAATTATTTCATTTAATTAGCAGGACTTCCCCCCCCAAAGAATTTAAAATCTCTTACAGGTGGTTATAGAAGCCACACTAGATTTTTCTATTGTCACTTTTATTATTATTTCCCTCTTATAGCTAAGGAAACTAAGGTGTAGTGAAGTTAGTAATCTCCTCCTCCAAAAAATAATTTGCACGTTTGCTTTGACAAGCATTAGACCACACTATACTTCCTTCTTTAACTATTGAGGACAAATTGTAGATGACTCTTCATATAAGTGCTTGTAGAAGAAGAATGCCAAACCTAGTTGGACACTCTCTTGTTTCTCTTTATTATAACACTTATTGTACTATCTTGTAACTGTGTTCACTTGTATGTCTTCCTAGACATTATGATCTTTTTTGAGGTCAGGGACTTTATTTTACACATATTTGTACCCATAATTCCTGGCACAGAATAACTATTTGATAAATGCACTTTCTTTTTTTGTGTGAGGAGATCAGCCCTGTGCTAACATCTGCCAATCCCCCTTCTTTTTTTTTTTGCTGAGGAAGACTGGTCCTGGGCTAACATCTGTCCCCATCTTCCTCCACTTTACATGGGATGCCGCCACAGCATGGCTTGCCAAGCAGTGCGTCGGTGTGCGCCCGGGATCTGAACCAGTGAACCCTGGGCTGCCGCAGCAGAGCGTGCGCACTTAACTGCTTGTGCCACTGGGCTGGCCCCGATAAATGCACTTTCAATGAATGAATGACATGAAGAACAACTTTGATGTTAAAAGGGAAAGCTATCTGAGGCCAGCCCCATGGCCTAGTTCGGCACGCTCTGCTTCAGCTGCCCTGGTTCAGTTCCTGGGCACAAACCTATACCACTTTTCAGCGGCCATGCTGTGGCAGTGACCCACATACAAAATAGAGGAAGATTCGCACAGATGTTAGCTCAGGGTGAATCTTCCTCAGCAAAAAAAAAAAAAAAGAAAAAAGAAAACTTTTTGCTTGGTAATTCACTCTGCATTATATCACCTAATGACAAATGAAAAATCTAACACACCTGTACTTTACTTAGATGCCTATTTGAGATTTCAAAAACATTGGTTTCATACAATATTTTTCCTAACCCTGCACCTCTCACTTCCTTCACACATTCATCATGATTCATAAACTCTAAATGAAAAATGAATATAACATTTGTTAATAACGCTTTATTTGAAAGTGTCCAAAATGCCAATGTACTCCTCTAGGTGGATGTCTTATTTCCACTTTCATATGCATAATGTTTTTTCTCTCTTTAAAGGTCCTGCTTAAAAATGCCTATTTTGAGAAGTCATCTTGATATCCATAAACATTTGGTACTAATACACTGATCTCTAATTTAATTTTAATTATTAGCCTTTTGTTACACATTTTACTCTTTTATTTCCTTTCAGATTTTAAGCTCCTTGGCGCTAGGGCCGTATCTTGTTCCTGTCTATTTTCCAGAGTTACCACAATGCCTAATTTATAGAAACAGCCTTTTGAATGAGTGAATGATATTATACTAAATAATGAAGCAATTATGAGGGATAAGAGATGATGGCTTTTATTGAAGAACTTTAATCCAAGTGGGACAGCAGAGCCTAAATAGAAAGATAAGTAACAATACCAGAAAGCAGAGATTATGAATGCAAAAGAACAGCAACAGCTTGTGTTCAGGAGAGCATTATGGGCTCCTTGTCCATACCTAAGATTCTCATTAACCTCAAAGCTCCTGTTTGAAGGACATCCTGAAATGTTTCAGAGTGCCACATGCCCATCCATACACAAAAAATGTGTGGCACTACTTTGTGAGTAGGTAGATAAGTTAAAATGTGACTTAATCATCCTCTTCCTCTCTCAATGCAGGAAATAATAGATTCAGAATAAAAATATTAAATAAAGGAAAGGTAATACACTTGCATCTGCTACTAGCCATCAGCTCTTCCAGAATCTCTAGACTGAAAGCTCCCATAGAGGAAGGATTACACCTGACAGACCACTTAGCACATAACAGTTATACAATAATTACTCTTAAATGAACAAATTGCAAAGCAACTATTAGATGATGAATAGTTATTACCTAGTTACAAAACTTTTAAACAATAGAACAGTAACGTACAAAATAAAAATATTTAAGTTTAATTCAGTTATGCGAGAGAGCATTTTTGTCCTTTACTAATATGTTTTCATCTAAGTACTTCATTTAGTTTGAAAGGCATTTCTTAAAATTATCACCATAGACTAAGTACTGGGCTGGGTCACAGAAACACCAAAATAATATCTTTTTTCTATTGCTTAAACTGGGATTTCTGACTCTTGGAACTGTAATGTTTGGTACAAAGCAGATGCTCAATAGATAATAGCCATTATGATCCCCACCTATGCTCAGCTAGAATTGACTATATGTAAATCAGAAAAAAGAGTTATGTTGGCTAACCAGTCTTGGAGAGTGTATGTAATCAAACCTTGTTAGGCTGAAATGATTTAAAACAGTCTTAACCAAGAAATCTTGGAATTTTCCTGTGAACTCAGCTGGAAGAAGGCTTGAGAGCTCAAACAGAACACTGTTGTCAGACGAATTTTGCAAGGTCTCTCATCTATGTGTTTAATTTCCCAACTCAGAAACCTTAAGTGGATTCTAATGAACTATATAATGATTCTAAATTCCTTAACAAAGCACTGTCAGCTATCTACATTTGGACTCTTTCTATTTCATTTATTTATTTTTTTTTTGTGAGGAAGATCAGCCCTGAGCTAACATCCATGCTAATCCTCCTCCTTTTGCTGAGGAAGACTGGCTCTGAGCTAACATCTATTGCCAATCCTCCTCCTTTTTTCCCCCAAAGCCCCAGTAGATAGCTGTATGTCATAGTTGCACATCCTTGTAGTTGCTGTATGTGGGACGTGGCCTCAGCATGGCCGGAGATGTGGTGCGTTGGTGCGTGCCCGGGATCCGAACCCGGGCCACCAGTAGCAGAGCGCACGCACTCAACCGCTAAGCCACGGGGCCAGCCCCACATTTGGACTCTTTCTAGCAGCATCCTCCATTAACTTCCCTGTCATGTCGTACTCTTATGTAACTTCCTTAGTCTTGCTAACTCTCGTTTACTCATCTATAAAATTGGAATAATAAAAGATCCTGTTGCACATAGTGGTTAAAAAGGGTTGGCAAGGAAGTCTGGCACTTAGATGACTGTGAATGAATGACAGATGCCATCATTCCATATTTCAAAAAAAAATCATTATCTTATTTGATCAGATCATTTTAAGTAGAACCTCATATGTGTACTCAGAAATCTCCTATGTTTAAAACTAATACATTATCATATGTTAACCTAAAGTTAAGGAAAACTCATTTTTATGAAAACAGCAAAGAATTCATTCTTAAGTATACCAAAAATTTCTACGTATATCTGATTCTTATAGAAGTATAATGTATTGAATCAAAGCTGAAATCTGTCCTGGAAAGTAGCACCAGGAATTTTGAAGTGAATAAACATTTAAAAGGAAGGAGTGGCCCTTAAAGAACTTGAAAAATGAAAAGGCATTCTCCAGACAGATGAGATAGAAAGGGTCCTTTTATTTCACGTACAGCAGAATAGTCATGGAATGTTAGTGATTTTAGTGTGATAAGAAGGAAGGTGAGTGTGATTTGTATGGGGCAATGTGGAAACTGTTGAGACTTGTTTGGAATATAAAAGTAAAAACTCAGCCAGAAGCTGATTGAGAATAAATATTGGCAAAGGTCACAAATTTGAAGGTCTGTAATGGGAATTCTGAGAAAAATATATTATTAAGACCCAACTGAAGGGAATTGAGTCAGCATGTGTCTAAAGAAATATCTTCTTCAAAGCTCTTGAGAGAATGTGGGGAACAGTAAACCAAAAATTCAATTAAAATGCAATTTTATTGGAGGAGGAGAGTAGTATGGATTGGAGGGATGTTTCATTGTTTATTTCAAACTAGAAACTAAAAGCTAGAATTTCTGTTTTTTGTTTTTTATTTTTATTTTTTTAATAATTGGAACCCTTGTACACTGTTAGTGGGAATGCAAAATGGTACAGCCACTATGGAAAAACAATATGAATGTTCCTTAAAAATTTAAAAAGAACTACCATATGATCCAACAATCCCGCTTCTGGGTATTTATCCAGAAGAATTGAAAGCAGGATCTTGAAGAGATATTAGCACTGCTGTGTTCATTGCAGCCCTATTCACAATAACCAGGATGTAGACACAATCTAAATATCTATTGACTGATGAATAGATTTTTTAAAAAGGTGGTATATACACACAATGGAATATTATTCAGCCTTAAAAAAGAAAAAAATCTTGCAATATGTGACACATCTATAAATCTTGAGAACATTATGCTAAATGAAATAAGCCAGTCACAGAAGGGAAAATAGTGCATGCTTCCACTTATATGAGGTATCTAAAATAGTCAAATTCACAGAAGCAAAGAATAGAATGGTGGCTGCCAGGGAGTTGCTAATCAAGGGCTATAAAATTTCAGTTATGTGAGATGAATAATTTCTAGTGATCTGGTGCACGATATTGTGCCTGTAGATAATATTCTGCAGTCCAGATAACAATACTAACTACACTTAAAAATCTTCTAAAAGGGTAGATCTCATATTAAATGTTCTTACTATGATTAAAAAAACAAATAAACTAGATGGCAATTCTAAAAACTAAAGAATGCTAAAAGGCCCAAATAATAACCAAAACAATAACAAATATTTATCTTGTAAAATGCTAAATCTTAGATGCATTTAGACTATTCACCTAATAAAAAAATAAACAACAAATATTATTGAAAAGACACAAACATTCACGCCTATAAATATGCCAAGTACATCTTCTCAAAGTCGTGGCTTTGAAATCATACATGCTTGGCTTTAAATCGATCTCAGTTACTCACATACACAATTATAGGTAAATTGTTCTGTTTTACCCCTTTTATAATCTTTACCACTCCACAGAAGAGGCTCTTCTTAAAGTTACCAAGGCGTGGTCAATTCTCTGCTTCTGTCTCTCTCTCTGTCATTGGAATGACTGGACCTTGCAACACTGGATAGCCATGAGAGTTATCTAGACCCATAAGGACATCTATTTCTACCAAATAGGAAAAAACATGACAAAAATGTAGGTTTCCATCAAGATTAGAGGTATTTAGAACTATGTAGGAAGATATTTTAAATAACACAAGAACCAAAAAAATTAAATTCAGTGATATAACCACCTGAGTGGCATTGCAGTCTTGTGAGAAAAAGAATTAGATAAAAATCCAAACCCAAGTATGTAATCTATATGGTTGTGAGATCTACAAGTTCATTTAGTGGGCTGTTACAGTGACTGCAAATAGGGCATCACAGGCACAAATGTCAGTATCTCTAGTCAGTATCTCAGGTAAAGAAGCAAATTCCAGACATCTAAGAGAGTATCCTTGAAGATTTTGTGATGACATCAATATTTTCTTTGTAAGAAAGTATATTTTTACCTCTAGAATATTTAGATTTAAACATAGAAATGTATAGGCCATTGAACCCGTTAATTATAAGAAATTTAGGCATATTTGGGGCCAGCCCCGTGGCGTAGCGGTTAAGTGCGAGCACTCCGCTGCTGGTGGCCCTGGATTCGGATCCCGGGCGCGCACCAACGCACTGCTTGTCAGGCCATGCTGTGGCGGCGTCCCACATAAAGTGGAGGAAGATTGGCATAGATGTTAGCTCAGGGCCAGTCTTCCTCAGCAAAAAGAGGAGGATTGGTGTGGATGTTAGCTCAGGGCTGATCTTCCTCACACACACAAAAAAAAAGACATTTAGGCATATTTGGTATTTCAAAAATCTGTTGTATGATATTTAAGAGAATTTGGTCTATTGGATTAGACTTGATTCTGATATAAGCTGTATAATTGAGTTCATCTTTGGGGTTTTAAGTTGAAATTGTTTACTATATTTATATGTAGTTTTACTGGAATATGTAAAAAAAGTTGATTCTCCATAATTGTAAATAAAATTTATTAGACTTATAAGAATTAATTTTAAGTACTTGAGAAAGTTTGTTAGACGATTGAAGTACATAAGAATTAATAGAATACATAAAATATATAAATGCTGTTTAAATTGTTTAACAGTATTTAATTATGTAAAATAAGATTAAAATTATAAAAGGTCCCATAATTATTGTTAAAATTTATTAGATTTATAAATAGAATAAGATATATATGCTGAAATTAAAGAAACTAAGGAAGAACAAGGTTCTTTTTAAAATTTCTAACTTCAGTCAACCAAATATTGATTATAAAAATTGAAGTAAAACTCTGAATAGTTTTTTCTGTATGAAACCTGCCTTCAGGACATTTTTTTTTTTCAAGTGTCACAGTGCAGATACTCAGAGAATTTAGCAAAGTTAATTGCTAGTTCCCCAATTAACACTTTCTCTTCTAGACTAGATGACACCACTCATCTCAGACTGACTGGCATTCCTTCTCAGTAGCCTTTGCCAGCTCCTCCATCACCAGCCTTTTAAATGTTGGAGTGTCTCAAGGCTCTGCCATTGGCCCTGTGCTCTCTTCTTTCTACAGTATCTCTTTAGGCTATTTCAGACTCTGAGTACCATCTATACTTTGGCAGAAACTGGCTAGAGGTTCACCAAATACACTTCCCTGTTTCCTAGGCACACAGCTAGACTATAGATCTCAGTCCCCCTTGAAGCTAGGTAGCCCCACATTACTGCACAAGAGCTAATAAAATATGAGAGGAAGTGATGTGTGTCACAGCCAAGCCTAGCTCTTAAAAGCCTCCTACACAATCTTCCACTCTCTCTTCACCTTAATCATTTGGCTGAATGCACAGGATCTAGCAGAATAATCAGAGGCCCTGGGGGATGTATAGCCTCAAGATGGAAAGAATATCGATTCCTGAATCACTGCTTAGAGGGGTGACCAGCAATCAAGAACGCCCAATTGGACTTATTGGAAGTGAAAAATAAAACTTCTATATTTTTTTAACCCAATGGATTTATTTGTTACAGAGCTGGTGTCACTAAATATCACTGATCTTGATGGAATCCTCCATTCTTTCATGTTTGTTGTCAGCCTAGACTTCACCCCTGAGATCTAGAATTAAATATCTAATTGCTTAATTGAGATCTCCACCTGAGAGGCTATTAGGCTGCTCAAACTTCACATGGTCAGAGAGAAGTTGGGTTACTACCCACCTCTATTAGTCAGGGTTCTACAGAGAAACAACAAATAGGATATATAGAGACATATATAAGAGGATATTAATTATAAGAATTGGCTTACATGGTAATAGAGGCCAAGAAGTCCCACAATTCGCTGTCTGTGAGCTGGAGAGCCGGGCAGGCTGGTGGTATAATTCAGTCCAAGTTGGAAGGTCTGGGAAGGGACATGTAGGGGGTGTCTCTGGTGTAAGTCTCCAAGTCCGAAGGCCTGAGAACCAGTTGCTCCGATATCAGAGACAGGAAAAGATAGACATCCCAGCTCAAGAAGGGAGAGAGAGAATTCACTTTTTCCTTCATCTTTTTGTTCTGTTAGGGCCCCAATCACATTGGTGAGGGCGGATCTTCTTTACTCAGTCTACTGAATCAAATGCTAATCTCTTCCAGAGACACCACCACTGACCTATCCAGAAATAATGTTTTACCAGCTATCTGGGCATCCCTTAGCCCAGTCAAGCTGATGCATAAAATTAACCATCACATCACCCCCCAACAAATTTACTCTCTATCTCCCCAACACCACCCCCACCTCCTGCCAGACTTCCCTGTCTGTCCTATCTGAATAAATGACCCCGTTCTCCATTGCTGTTCAGGATGAAAACCTAACTCATTGTTTATCCATTCACTTATGAAATATTTATTGAGTGTCTCCTATGCGTCAGGAACCATGCCAGGTGCAGCAGATGCAATAGAAACGAAGTAGACCTGGTTTCTGTTCTCCCTTTTACTCATACACAACTATCACTAGGGTCTTCCTAAAAAATAAATATGATCATATCCTTCTCTTGCTTGAAAACCTTTGCCTTTACTCTTTTTGTTCCCTACAAAATAAAGTTAAAATTTTTCATCAACATGTGCACATTTTTCCAAAACCTTGTACAAATCTATTCTTGTGGTAGACATCTCCCTTGAAAACCTCGTGTCCCTGGGCACAGTTAATGAAGAACAGATACCTGATTCAGCTCAGTCTTTTTTGCTGAAGTGTTGATTTGGAGCTTGAAGTGCCTGAAGCGTTACATATGTAGCCAGTCAGCTTCTTCCTACCACATGGATACAATAACTGAAAGTAGGATTAACTAGAAAGTAAAGTAAAGCAAGTGTCCAGAGAGGAGCAGAGAAAGTTTTGAAGTGGAGTGTGTACTCCCTTAATTCCTGACCTTCAAGATCTTAGTTCCAGTCTTTCTTGAGACCCAGTGTCATTCCTAACCTTGGGTTCTGTGAGACACTCTTGTGTCTTTATAATAAACCCCTGACCCTCTTGCCCACTCTCCTTTTTGCTTAAACTAACTGGGTTGGTTTCTTTTATACTTGCGACATAAAATCCTGAATAATTAAGCTCTCCAGCCTTGTCTCTCATTCAGCATTATTCCCCCATTCCCTGCTCCCATCATCTATCATAAAATCTTGTTACATTGAACTTCAAATGGTTTCTGGAACACTCCTGGCTTTTTTCTGGCACTAGGCTTTCATAAAACTGTCTCATGTGCCTCAAATCCCCATTACCACTTAACTTTCTGGAGGTGTTCTAGTCACGTGTTAAAGCTCATCTCAAATATCACCTCTGCAGTTCACTTTTTCTGGACTTCCGCAAGATGTTTTTATTCCATCTTGTGTGATGCCATAGTACTCCATCTACACATCTGTTACAGCGTGAGGGACATGAAATCACTATTGAAAGCTTTTCTTCCACAATAGACTGACTCAAGCACAAGAATTATCTCTAACCAATTCTAAAAAATGTTTAGGTTAGTGTCTATATTTCTAAGAGTATACTTGATTTATATAAATGCTTTGTTAGTCTTTAAACCAATTAAATAAAGCTGTTTACAAATTAATTTTGGTGATACCATCTGGAGGTAGAAAAAAATACCACACATTTATAACACACATACATAAACATAAAGACAGATGCAAACAGAGACCTTATAGCTATCGTTCTAAAATTTTAGCCATAAATTAGGTGCCATAATACAAAACTCATTAGTTTGTAAGGAACAGTTGGAGCTATTTCCAAATAACCTTTCCCCCTTTTTTTTCTTTTTTCTCTTTCCTTCTGATAAGAATGACCTCCCCGAAGTCTGCGTTTCAAAGAGATGGCCCCTAGAGAAGTTCCTAGAGAAGACCAGGTAGAATATTTAGGTCTCAAAGGCACAAGGAAAGAGTGCAAGTTCCTCCAAGAAGGACTTTTGATCCTAAATTCAGCATTTTACAATACCTACAAGCCTTTTGAGATGAAAAGAGGAGGTTTTGGGATTGGTAAAAAGGAAGAGTGGGCTTTGAATTCTTTCTAGAACCACATTTCTGTTCTTGTAAAGACTCGATTTGTAAGATAAGTTTAGTTGTTTTTAATTGCTCAAGGAATTGGGTTGCAACCTGAATGATATCAAGGCTGACCCATCCATCCAACTACATTATCTTCAATTTGTTTCTTTATATCAGGGGGAAGATCTTCAACTAAGATGGGGATGAAAAGATTCCTACGTTCTAGATTTAGCACTGCTTGTCATTGGAAAATTTTCCTTTCCCTTTGCGTACATAATTTTATTTAGCTTGGTGGAGAAGCCTCTTTTAAAAACGTTCCCATCAGGCTCTGAACATCAGCTTCCAATTTGGCCAACTTCTGACCATAGAGCTACTTAAAAAAAAAAAAAACAAATCCTTTCAAATATCTTGTCAGATTTCAGCCAGGCCAAACAGTAAATTCCTGGCAGTACTGAACAACCCCATGGATGCAAGAAGCATCCCCAAAAAGGTGCAAAAGATACTATCCTCCCCAAATCCAGAGCCACGCTCGAAGATAGCCAAAAGAAAAAAACAAAAGACTTAAGACAATTCCCCTGAGAGCTGGCAACAATGGTAGGACCCTAGCCACGAATAGAGTACAAACTACATTTCTGTCCAATCAAGTCTAGCCACAAGTGGGGTGCAACTCACATTTCTGTCTGGCCATATTTTAGGGACCCCCAACCTAACAGTTGCCAAACCAAGTTCTCAGGACGCAAAATGAGACAAACAAGAAGGCAATGGCTATCCTTGAGAGAGAGGATCAAAACCCAATGTTTACTTGAAAACAAATTCACGAGTCATAATTCAAAGACCTAATTCTTACAATTTTTTTTTCCCCTGCCGATCTAAATTTGCAAAGGAAGGGAGAATGTGAAATTTTACCTTCCCCTCTCAGCCAGGCACCACAGATAGAGTTCTGGGAAAGCTGACTTTGGTAAGAAGTCTCATCCTCTGCAGGCTTCTGCCAGTTTTCCCAGGATCCCGTCTGCAGGCTCTCGAACAAGTAGGGTGTCCCAACAGGTCCCATCCTGGTCACCAGAAACTGTAGAGGACGAAAAATAGTTTTCCCTCTACCCTTTGTGGTGAGTGCTTGGCTGAGACCCTCTTTCTCTGGGACATCTCATAGATGATTTAGCTTCTCTAGGGTAAAAGTTCTCCACTGTAATTCAAAATTATCTTTGGTTAGGTTAACCTGCTTGTTCAGCCTAAAAACAAAATTTTATTCACCCAATGCCCCACACTGGACCCACTTCAGCTTAAGTTGGACCCAGTCTGACCCCACACCCAGTCCAGTTTCCAAGTCAGACCCAGTCCGACTCCAGCTGGTTTCTGGACCCAGTCCAGAAAATGAAATGCTCGAATAAAGTGTGACAGCTCATAATGCAAAAGCTGCAGAGCTGGGATCTGAGAAGGACCCACCCACCACCTCCAGAGGCGGGAAGAAAGCAGGGAGCTTGAGGGGCTCCGCAAGTGCCTTCACCTGGCTGCTCATTGCTCCTGGAGCCTGTAGCAGAGGAGTCCCCTTTGGTTCCCTCTTCCGACACCAGAACTATTAAAAGATAAACTGAGGCATATTAAAATTGTTGAGTTTATTTGAGCAGAAATCTATTCAAATCGGGCAGTGTCAAACTGGAAATGGTTAGGAACATTCCACTGACAGGAGCACGGGGAGAGGTTTTTATAGAGAAATGGCAGAAGAGTAAGGAGATCATTGACTGGCTAGAGCTTGAAGCCTAGTTGGCTGTTTGTGATTGATTGTCTTTAGCATTTTGATCTTGTAACCTTGAGGCATTTACAGGCTTAGATTTTGGTTTGCTTATGTAGGCCACCACGGTATTAGAGCCACCTCAGTCTAATGGCCTCCAGGCTTAATTAATTTAACAATGCTCATCTATCAATTCAGGATTTTAGATTTTATCCCAAGCCCAGTGAGTATTACAAAAGCATCTCTTGCCAAAGATATCTCTAATGCAGTTTGTTTATTTATGTTTATAAGGACATTTCGTTATTGTTGGGGTAGGAGCTTATTAAGCAACCATTTGAGGGCTTAGAAAAAGTTGTTTGTGAATTTATTTTATACTTTTCTGATTTATCTTGGGGTATTCAATGCCCTCCTGCACTTGAATACTTTGGTATTTTCTTCAAAAATGTCTATTTTGTGATTGTGTCCATTTCCAATATGTACTATATCTTGGTTAAAAAACTCCTGATGAGTTTCCACCTTTTCTTCTGCCAAGAGCTGAATGAAACAAGATGTTTTTTGAGCCACTGGCCAGTAATATGCAAATCAGCTCTTTGTGCCATATAAGGTTACTAGCTAGGACAGCTTTGTGGGAGAAAGACCTCTTTACCCTTCAGAAGGGGCGGGAAAATCACCCTTTTCCTCAGGACTGGCCTATCCACCTGTGGCTCTGACATGATCATATGATGTAGGCTTTATAATTCACTTCACTGTTTCATGTCCTTTCTAGCCAGGAACTTAATCTGTTCTGTTCTAGCTCTTCCCCTTCACAGCAGGTAAGTCAAAGGAGAGGAGTGAGCTGTGAGGGGAGGGTGCCAAGGACCTGAGAGTGAGGGTTTCAAGTGATGTTCTCCAGAAAGACTGAAGAATTATGCCAACCAGTCAAAACACATTTTAGAGTTAAATTTGGATTAGAATGTTTTTTCCTATCTATCTTTTTGTTCCATTTTTAAAAAATTTTCTCCTTTAAAAATGAGTAAAGCCAAGTAACTCAATAGAAGAGAAGTATGTCTTTGTTATTATTACTTTTGGCAAGCCTGGGCAGCTACCTGGATGTCTTACTTCCACTAAAAAACAATACTCACAGCCTGGGCATTGCAAGACCAGTATATTTGCTATCAAAATGCATAACACAGCTGAGTTATGTCCTTCATTCAGAAGCCCCAAGGTAACGTGCTATATAATGGGGTGAAGTGAGAAGCTGGGAGGAGAGGAAGCATAACTTCATTAGAGGTATGAATCCAAGATTCTTTCTCATTTTTTTTTTTTCTGGTGAGGAAGATCAGCCCTGAGCTAACATCTGCCAATCCTCCTCTTTTTGCTGAGGAAGACTGGCCCTGGGCTAACATCCATGCCCATCTTCCTCCTCTTTATATGGGACGCCGCCACAGCATGGTTTGACAAGCGGTGCATCGGTGCGAGCCCAGGATCCGAATCGGCAAACTCCAGGCCACCGCAGTGGAGCGTGCACAGCTAACCGCTTGTGCCACCGGGCCAGCCTCTCTTTCTCATTTTTTAAATTTGTTTTTTACCTCCCTTCAACTGAAGAGAATTGATGTCATAAACATTTCTTTTCCCTCCTCATTTTCATCATTACTTTTACGTAGAGAGATGGAGTAAGTGATTGACAGGAAGACCCCTTTCTGGGCTTTGTCATCCTAGATAAACTCTTTCAGTGAAAACTGCACACAGGAAAATAATTGGGATTAATAAGCAACTGGGATAGGTGTTTATGCTAGCTCATATTTCAACAGGTAGGACACCTCTATTATTATTATTATCATAGCTTACCTTGGGGTTGTACATTCTGGATACTGGATTTTTGACAGCAAGAGCAAAGTAAGGTTGTCATAGCCCAAAATATGGAAAAGTTCTACAACTCAGGACTTTGAAACACAACAATTGAAGATTTTTTAAAAGCCTAATCAAAGAATTCCTTTCCTTTAAAGAAAAGAATAAAAGCTATGTACTTTTTAATACCATTGATTTAAATGTCACTAGGGGTAAAATATTACCAGTGATACACAGTGGGGTTCCCTCAGAGCCAGGCATTGCACAGCTCCCCTTGGGGCACACATAGTACTTCACATGGATTGTGCACCCTAGAGTCATTCACTTTGGGGCCCTGGTCTAGTATAAATATTTAATTCTATTTTAGTAGTCCCTCAAGCAATAGTCGCTATGAGATTCATCTTTATTCTGGTTTGGTTGAATTCTTCTTTGTTGGTTGGCCTAAATTCTGCAAACCCTCTTTTATGTGTCTTCATAGTCTGTTCTTAAACAGAACCACCCCGTTCTGCATTCAGATGTTTCCTTGTACTGTAAAGAAATTAACTATACATATGTACATCCATGGTTTTCAGAATTCACTGTACATACCCAGGTGTGTATGTGCAATGTACCTCTGTTTCCCCTCTCTGTCTCTGTTTTTCTGTGTGTGTGTTGATCACTTTTCTGCCTGCACCATTTAAAATGCAGTTGTTGGGGCCGGCCTGGTGGCTTAGTGGTTAAATTTGCACGCTCCATTTCGGCAACCGGGGGTTTGCAGGTTCGGATCCAGGGTGCAGACCTACGCACCACTTATCAAGCCATGTTGTGGCAGGTGTCCCATATGGGACTATAAAGTAGTCCTCTACTATAAAGTAGAGGAAGACGGGCATGGATGTTAGCCCAGGGCCAATCTTCCTCAAGCAAAAAGGGGAGGATTGGCAACAGATGTTAGCTTAGGGCTAATCTTCCTCACCAAATAAATAAATAAATAAATATATAAATAAATAAAATGCAGTTGTCTTCACAGGAATAGTATATTATTCATGGAGATCTCAAATGAAAAATTCCTCCCATTGGTAGAAATGTGGATGACCTGGCACTTCCCTTATAATAGCATTTAATATCTTCCTTTGACTAAAACAGTTTAGAATTATTATTGGTTAACCATTTTATGCCCCATAACAAGTTAGGGCAGCATGCTAATTTTACATGTCTTCCTATATCCTTGTTTATTTTTCATTCTGTTTTAGTTTGTGAATCTTTTGTAAGCCACCTTAAATTTTTTTTTGGACTAAGTTTAGAAATGTGTCACTTCCATACTTCAGCCAAATTTATATGTGCCTGCTATAGGTTGAATGTGTCCCCCCAAAATTTATATATTGAAGTCCTAATACCCTGGACCTTAGAATGTGACCTTATTTGGAGGGTCTTTACAGAGGAAATCAAGTTAAAATTAGAGTGTGCCCTAATCCAATATGACTAGTGTCCTTATGAAAAGGGGAAATTTAGACATAGACATTCATCAGGGGAGAATGCTTTGTGAAGAAGGCAGAGACCAGGGTGATGCTTCTATATGCCAAGGCATGCCAATGATTGCCAGCAAACCACCAGAAGCTAGAGTAGAGGCATGGCACAGATCCTTCTCTCATAGCCCTCAGAAGGAACCAACCCTGCCAACACCTTGATTTTGGACTTCTAGCTTCCACAACTGTGAAACAATAAATTTCTGTTGATTAAGCTATCCAATTGTGATATTTTGTTATAGCAGCCCTAGAAAACTAATACACTGCCTCTATTAAAGCAAGTATCTTGTTAACTACAGATTTTTTTATTTGGCCTTTGTGTTCCATACTGGAGAATGTATTCATCAAGAGAAATAATCTTGCCTGTTACATACTTTACTCTGTGGTAGTTTTGAAAGGGATACAAAATGTAACACATGATTCCTGCCTTAAGATCCAAAATTTATTCATCAAATATTTATTGAGTGCCTGATGTAATTATGTAACAGGCACTCAGTTAGGATATGGGTCATACAGAGTTGAACACAAGAGATAACGGTCTCTACTCTCATGGAGCAGATAATCTGGAAGACAGAAATGGAGTGGAGCATTAAGAACATATACAAAAAGAAAATAATTGCATATTATGGTAAATAGTTTGAAGGAAGAGAAGGCACACCATATTTTTATAACAGTAATCTCGGTGCATACAAATAATTGATAATTGCCAAGTAGGAAAGAAACAGCTGTGTATAAAGAAGAGGGAGCAGAGATCACCCTTGGCAGTGGGATGGTCTGGGAAGGCCTCCAAGGGAGGGCATTTGAGCTCAGCTGACAAAGAGCAGTTGATTTTGATAGAGGGTAGGGAGAGAGCCCATTTACACTTGTCAAGATGAAAATAAGCAAGAACCTCTGGGTCACTAGGAGGCCATTTGTCTGGAGCATAGAGAAGTAGAATATGTATACTGTCATAGCAATGATAGCTTTTATTATTTTTAATGCTTACTAAGTGCCAGGGACGGGAATAAAAATTTGCATTATCTTATTTACCTTCATAGTTTTTTTTTTTTTAGTGAGGAAGACTGTCCCTGTGGGATGCCGCCACAGCATGGCTTGATGAGTGGTGTGTAAGTCCACGCCCAGGATCAGAACCCGTGAACCCTGGATCACTGAAGCAAAGCACATGAACTTAACCACTACACCACCAGGCCAACCCCTACCTTCACATTTTTTGAGATGGCCTTCAGCTGTCCTAATTTACAGATGAAGATGATGAAGTTTGCTCAACCATTGCTTTGAACTCATGTGATTATACTATACTACACACCACCAAGACTTAGTCACAGGTATAACTGTGATTTGGAATAAGATCTCTTGACTCCACAAGCTCTGTTTTTTCCACAAAAGAGGACTGTCCCCCAAGAGGCAGAGTCAAAAGATAGGTTGCAGGCAGGTTTTAGAATACTTTATATTCCTAGTTAAAGACTGTAAAGTTTACTTTATAGTAAACAATGGGAGAAATAGAACTTCTGCAAAGTAGTAACATGATCTGAAATATTTTAGTATATACATGCTAAGACACTGAAGCAGGAAGGAATTTGGGGAAGTAGGATCCCTTAGCACTTACTACAGGGGAGATCCAAATGAGAAATATAGGTGTCTTATAAGGATGGCTTAGTGTGCACAAGAAGCATCTGAGGTGCCTATTAATAATTCCTATTTCCAGGCACCACCCCAGGGAATTGCTAATGTGAGGAGGCTGGAGACAACACTCTGTTCTCGCCTAGCCAAAGGATTAGGGAGGCAATGTGAGCCAAACTTCCTTCTTCACAGCAAGCTTTTGGCCTTCAGGGACAAGAATTCATTCATCTTTTCATTCTCTTTCCCCCAAGGACCCAAGATCTTGTTCATAATAAGCATGTGAATGAATTGAATTCAACAGTCAGAGTGAAAGACTCTTTTCAAAGAAGAATCACTAGGATTGTGTGCATTGAAAATGAGAACAAATTCAAGAAAACACAATTTGTAAGTCTGGGAGAGAGAACACATAGGGTACAGGGATGCGGACACGTGACTGACAGAAAAAGATTAAAATGAAATCTCTGGCCAATTATATTTGAGTGATCTGCTGCTTAGGATGCATGATTAAGTTCCTAGCAGGTCTTATATCTGCTGGGTACTTTTCCTCTACAGACTCTGAAAGCACTTTGAAGAGACTGTGTCACCATTAGGAGACAATATAGAGCACCACTTGATTAGAGTCCCACTGTGGAAACGTGCAGGCACTGTTCTTTCTGCTGAACACCACAGAGGGGAAGCCAAGAAGAGCTTTTTCCATCGAAATAGGAGGAAGACACGTAGGGAAGCACAATATGGTTTTCTTAGCTGGAAATTGGCTAGAACACGGGGATGCAAACGCCCATCTTCTCTAAAACACTCTGGATGCCAATAGATGTGAATGGGGTGAACCCTATTAAAATAAATGGCAGGATCAAATAGTGCTGGAGTCCTTATTTAAGAAGCCCTCATTTATTGACCTGAATATAGTCGGCATTCCAATAAATAGCTGTTGAACAAAAGTAGCAATAACAAACTTAGGGAATATGTGCTCTCAAGTGGTTGCTGGTTTGTTTCCCAGATCTCTTCTGTCACTGGACCTAGAAGTAGAGAGGTTGTCTTTCTTTCTCCTAGTTCATACTTCCAGATCATTTTTCCTCTGTCTTCCTTAAAAATCCCCCAGTGTGACGTTTGTATCATCAGGTTATTTTACTTATTACTCTTGCTTATTGCTTCAAGATTTTATCATGTGTGTATTAATGTCAGTCTTTACAACACTCCTGTCATAAATCTGGGTAAATGTCCATGGGTTAAAATTCCAAAATCCTGACCTCTCTTTCAGAGAACTTCCATTCTACTTTAGATACCGAAGTCCTTGCTTGTACCCTAGAACAATCAGTAGATTACTCCTCTGTCCTGCCACCACCACATCCACTAACCTGTCCAGTCTGTACATGTATATTCTCTCTTCCTTCGTGTTACTACAAATGAACTGGCCATGATCCTATCCGGTAACACTTACGCACTGAGTCTCACTCTCTTTCACTTCAGCAATTAGACTCTCTCTCTTCCTTAAACAATATTTTTCAGTCTCAGCTGGATCATTCACATAATCCTACAAATATATTATAATATATTCTCTTTTAATACAACCCCCTTCTTTAAAATAACCTCTAACTATCATCTGATTTCTCCACTTCCTATGTATCAAAATTCCTTGAAAGAGATTTCTCGTATTCACTCTATCTCCTTTCTCTGCTCCTGTTCTCACTTGAATCTACTCCAAAAAGTCACTACACTAAAAAACAATAGTTCTTCTAAAGATTACCCATGACTTCCATAGTGCTAAATTCAATGGTAAACTCTGTCTTTGCCTTAATTAACCTCTCAGCAGCTTTAATGCCATAGATGACTCCCTCCTTCACATACTTTCTTTGCTTGGCTTATGGAATCTACTCTCTCAGATCTCCTATTCCCCTTGGTTGCTTCCTGTAGCTCGCCTTACTGATTCTTCTCATCTCTCCACTGGAGTTCATTGGGGTTCAGTCCTTAGATCCCTTCTCTATTAACACTCACTCATTGTCCCCCAGAAATTGAAAAGTTATTCTAATCAGTCGCAAAGTGCTGCATGGGACAGAAGCAGGCTCAGCAAGTAATGGAAGGGACAGGTGTCAGTTAGATGGAACAGCATCTCTGTCGTAAATGTGTCAGCCTGGTGGTCCCACTGTACCAAGTTCATAAACTGCTTGAAGAATCCTTTCAACTGGGAAGGCTCGACATGCCCAGCCCTTTGGTTCTTGGGTAACTGACTGAATTACTGTTTGGGTTAGCTTCTTGTCTATGCAGGCACGTTCCAAAGGTTAAATTCATTTTTTTTGACTCATGGCCAAAATTTAGAAGATGCTGTGAATATCATTTTGAACTTGTAAATATATGAAAGAAGAGGAAAAAAAGCCAATGGCTTTAAATATTGTCTGTATGTGGATGATGCTCAAATGTTCTTTCCCCTGAACTTGGGATTCTATTCAACTGCTACTGGACATCCTCACTTGTGCAGTTAATAGATATCTCAAATTCAATATATCCTAAGTTGGACTCGATATTCACCTCCTCCAAACCTGACCTTCCTGCACATTTCCTGATCTTAATTAATGTTGACTTCTTTTACCAATTCTTTAAGCAACAAAGTCATTCCCCAAGTGACTTTTTTCTTTTTTTATACATATTTGATCCATCAATCAATTATGCTAATTATACCTTCAAAATGTATAAATAATCTGGTTATTCCTCTCCCACTTCCAACTCTTCTCCAGGTGCCCATCTTCTGTTTCCTAGATAAACACAGTCCTCTACTTTTGGTCTCTCTGATTCAGCACTTTCCTCCCTTTTATGGTCTGTTCTGAATATAGCAGCTAGGTCAGATTGGGTAAAGTCACCCCTGTACCCTAAACTCTACAGCGGTTTCTCACCGTCTTCCTTACAATGACCAATGGGCCCTGTGTGATCTGGCTGCCATTTTTTTTTCCAAACCTAATTTCTTCTACTCTTTCCAGGACCCATTCGTGGGTCACACTCTCCTCCTCGGTGTTCTTCACACTCCATGCATGCTCCCAACACACAGCTTTTATTCTTACTGATCCCTCTGCTTGCAGCATTCTTCCTCAAATACCTACCTGTCTTCTCCATTACCTCATCAGGCTTTTGCTAAAATGCCCATTTCTCAGGGAGGCTTTCCCTGACCGCCATATTGAAAATTATACCCCTCCCGGCACTATCAATCCCCCATCCCTGATCAATTCTTCCTAATAATATTTATAGTCATCTGACTTACTATACATTTTCCCATTTATTTCTTGTCTATCCTCCCCTCTAGAATATAAGTACAATGAGGGCATGAATTTTGTTCCCTTTTTTGTCTCCCGCACCATGAACAATATCTGACACATAGCACGCTCTCAATAAGTAACACTTGAATTCTTCAAAGTCAGACAATTCTGGGTTCTGTCCCCCAGCTCCTCTACTTACCAGATGATGAAATAAGAAATGCTGAGAAGATTAGGAACACCCCAGTGTTATTGACCAGAACCAGTGGCATACTCTTTTTCTCTACAAGGACCAAGTTGATCAACACCGAATAAGTATCGGTGACAGTCCTACTCGTGGAGTGCAATTTAACAAAAATATATTTAGATGCTAGATGCTTTAAGTCAGATGTACTCCCAAACCCTTTTCAAAATTAAGTTAAAAGGTCTCGTTTTCTCTGCAGATTTCCTGACTTCTCAATGAGTCTCTCCTTCCTCAGCATATTTTATGGATTTCTTAATTTTAGCCCTTATTGCATTGTATTATAGTTCCCTAAATGAGTTTATTTCCCCAGCTGGGCAGTAAAGAAAGGGAAAATATATATCCATCTTTGCATCCCCAGTCACTAGAACTGTTTCTGTCACATAGTAGGTTCTCATAAATCTTTGTTGAATTGATTATATAATTTAGGCACACGTGGCACAAGATTGGCAATAATTCACTGTTATTACAAAAACAGAATTACTATGAAAAACAGCCTTGTCTGTAGACATATTAATGAAGAAGTGATCCATGAAAGAGTATCTTCGAAAATTATAACACATCCTCCAAGTTTTGGATTTAATCACCCTGGAAAAAATGTTAATAAACAAAAGCGCAAAGGTGTTTTATTTTTATAATTTCTACATTCTGTATTACCCTGATTTCGACACCAGAGGTCACTAGGAGACTGTGGTCCGTGTCTATCTTCCTGTAAACAAGAAGGAAACAAAGACTTGACATTGACACATGGAGCAAAATCTATTTTCTTGTAGAAACTGTTCTGTGTGTTCAGCCTTGTAGCTTTAGTATTTTATTTTTGACCTGATTTTGACGTAGCCTAGTGTAGAAAAAAGAGCACCAGACTGGAAATCAGAAATCTTGGGTTTTAGCTCCAACTCTGACATTTTCTTGTTCTTTGACTACCTGGTGAGTTTCTTCACCTTTCTGGACTCCGAAAGTCTTCTTCCTCTGGAAATAAGGGTAGCAACAGAAGATGATCCCTGTAAACCCTCAGCTCTAACTTCTGACAATTCTAGTCCCTCCTCTTGCTAACTCCTGA
This sequence comes from Ceratotherium simum simum, assembly GCF_057802395.1. NCBI lineage: Eukaryota > Metazoa > Chordata > Mammalia > Perissodactyla > Rhinocerotidae > Ceratotherium > Ceratotherium simum. The sequence goes on along the minus strand of NC_141906.1, from coordinate 43,942,597 downwards.
GAGAGCAGCAAGGGGCTTTTCACCTCCAGGGAAGACCTGAGAGAATTCTGGGTACCCATTACACACTCAATGTTATAAACACAGGCTCCCCTGGATTGTGACCTACTGTACAACTGGAAAACCTTTATGTTCTTTCTCACTTCCACACAATCTCCAGATGTTGGTTGACATGTTGTGTGAGATCCCTTTTCCGTCTAGAGAATGCTCCATTTTTGTTACAAAAATGTTACACAAAACTTGTGTAAGATATCATGTAAATATGATACGTTTAGCAACAGCCATTTTTGGGGTTTCACTCTGCCTGGGAAATGAATTATTTATCCTAGGTATTTCTGAATACCTAATCTGAGTATTCTCTGTCTTTGTTACCAGTTCTCTGTACTGCCCACCCATCCACCTACCTAAAACACAGACAGCTTAATCTTTTATTCATGATGTTCCTCAGAGGCCTGCAATCATAAACCACTTTTAGAAGACTCAGACACTGTTGCTGTATGAACGCCTCATTTATCTCTTTCTGTGCATATTTACCCAACAGTTAGATATTTACATTGCACACAATTCATTCTATGGTGAGTGTTCTCACATTCTCAAACCATTCCTTTGTAATTCTTTTACTCAGGGTTAAGCCACAGAGTAAGTATTTTTGAGAATAACCTGAATTAGATGGAGTCCTTAACACTTAGAGCCATTATTCTAGTACCTAAATTATATAGACCAAATTCACAAATGTTTTTATAGAATTTACTCACTCCAGGAACATATATTGAGTATTTACTAGTACTTCACACTGTTGATGTTCTGAGATTTAGACAACAAATAACACACAATGTGGCATGGACACAGCACAAGTAGGTATTGACACAGCAAAATGATGATGGCTGCATTAGAGTTATGTGCAGAATAGAGTGGGGGGCTAGAGAAAGGCAAGCCTAACCTGTTTGGGGCACAGAGAAGGCTTCATGAAGGATTTACAGACTTACATTTGAGCTAACTTTCAGAGAAAGTCAGGAGGCTTGGATGGAAGGTTGGGAGACTATTCCAGGCAGAGGGGGCAGTAGAGGCAAAGGAACAGAGATACAAGACTGCATAGGAAACTGGAGAACTGTATGCACATGGTCTGTGCTTATTGGTTAGTAAGTGAGAGGGATGATTTGAGAGACAAGACTGAGTTAATATTATCCATTGATTTCTCTTTGAAATTTACAAAATGTTCTCTAGCTTCTCTCTTCCTCTTGATGTATTTTGGTTCTAGTCCAGGGTCAGTTCAGGTGCTTCCTAGGGAACTGTTCTTCATGATCTTTGTTAATTTACATAAAATCTACATTATGTATAACCTGTGATGCATTGTTACTCTTTACTTACATGTTGTTTAACATATATATGACTCTTGCTTCAGCCAGGCAGTGAGTTCCCGGGTCATGTTTGCACTTAGCAGTCACACTGAATTATTATTATTATATGAAGGACGGAAGGAAGGAAAGAAGAAAAGAAGAGAGAGAAAGAGGAAAGAAGGTAGGAAGAAAAAAGCAAGGAGGAGCAGAATGAATACTGGTAGTCGGAGATGGAATTAATATTTTTTAAGAGTATGTTAGATTCTGAAAAATATATATAAATCATTGATAATATAGCTGAGCAATCTGAATTGCATGAAGGTTTTAGAATATTTGTCTTTGTCCAGGACTCTCTCAAGCATATGAAACAAGAGGAAGCCCCAGGGCAAATACATATAACCATATATGTGCTTATTGAGTGTGTTTTGTGAGGGAGAAATTGGGGAAAACAGCCTGCTCGAGAGCTCTGCTCCAAAACACTGGGCATGAAATTGAAACTCAGCATGTGTGGATTATACAAAATAATATCACATTCTAATATTTGATACCAAAGAGACCCCTAAAAAGGCAATAGCATAGGTTCTTTTATTGCCCTGCCTTAAGATTTTTAAGTCAAACTACTTTTTGGTTCAACGGGAACTCCTTGAAGGGGAAGCTCCTGCAATGGTAACAGCCAGAGATACATAAGCTGCTTTGGGGAGAGTTTAGGAGAGGCTGAAGTAAGGCAGACATGGGTGTGGGTCCTGGCTCCACTGCTTGGTAGCTATGTGACCTTGAGCAAGGTGTTTCTACTTCTCCCCAAGCTTCAGTTTCTTTGCCTGTGAAATGCAGATAATAACAGTTCCTTCTTTCTGGGGTTTTGGGTTGATTAAAGGAAATGTAGTGTCTAAAGAGCTCGGCATGGTTCTTGACACACAGTAAGTGCTTGGTAAATAATAGCCATAATTATTATTGACAAGTCAGGAACAGCAAAAAAAAATAAGACTGGACTGGAGGTTAGAAAATCTGAGGTCTAGTTCTAGCTTCATTATTCACTTGCTATGTGACCTCAGTCACGTATACCCTTTTTCTCATCTATACCATAGAGAATTCTACCTACTGTACCCACCTGGCAGCATCACACGAAATAATGTATGTAAAACACTATACAGTCTCAGGAATCATTTTTATTGCAGCTCTGATCTGAAAAATACAGGGTTCTAGGCTTCCAAGATTGAGCACCTGTGCCCTGTTCTGCCTGACAGCCTAGGACTGATCTACTTGCAGAATTTTAGTGCTCTGGTTGCTGAAAACAGCATCACATGGCACAGTGCAAAGTCTAGTGCCCATTTCATGGGTTTGTGGAGGCGCACATGCCAAAGTTGAGAGTCTAATTGAAAACTTAGCAGTCCTGTATGGTGTCTTACAGTGCTTTCCATTTTAAAAGAAAATCGTAATATGTTGGCTATGCGGAGTTTGGTTTCATGGTTATCATAAACTTCCAAGTCACTATTGAGTGTTATTTATCTGCAGGTTATTTAGCCAATCATTCTACCCACTATTCTTAGAAACTGATATAATTTAAAGATATTGTTACTTTGATTCTTGTATCTGCAATTAAGCAAGATGCACTAGCAACGTTTTCTTTTATTAATGCCAAATCTCACTTGCAAATGTCAACTTTCTTCTGAATCTTTTTCTCAAATCATACTTTAGGGGTTCAAGAGAACATGGAGGCCACCAAGCCAATACCCACTCCTTACAGCTGAGGAGACTGAACTCCAGAGAGTTTTAGAAATTTACACAAGCTCCCATGGTGTTAGTGGAAGAATGTTAAGTCTTCTTCTTTATATGTCTTCTCAGATAGATCATATTATCCTTGAAAGTAGAGTCATTTTTTTAAAAAATTGGTTTATTTCATAACATTTACATAAAATATGAAGTTAATGCAGTAAATATCTCTTTATTTATACTGTTACATTTTGTTTTATTTTATCTGTAGATAAAATAAATGATTTATTTATCATTATAAACTTAAATACTTTACAAAGTAATTCCACATTAATCATTTTGTTGTATCTCATCCATACTCATTTGAACAACACAGCGTAGATAAAACTATTATTAATCTCATGAGCCAAATGATCACATTGAGTTTCACAGAGTTTGTGACCTTGCTCAATGTCACATAGCTAGTAAAAGCAGATTCCAGTATTTAGAATCCAAGGCTTCTCCCATCCACCAACAGTGTTATTTAAATCAAAGTATTAGTTGCCTAGAGAAAATAAACTTGAAGAATAGGTTAGTCAGTTTTAAGCTATTTCTTTGCTTGGAAGCAGAGGTGATAATTTTCATTCTCTTCAAGGAAAACACTGGTTGCAGGGTGAAACTGGACACTTCTTGTATGCCCTGAATTGGAATTTTATTATTTAACCTGAAGTATTGTTAATCCTTAGGACATTAGACACAGTCATGTTTACACATAATTTTGTAAGCTTCCTTCAGAGTTAGATATAACATAGTTGTTTTTAGATTCTCTATCCATCAGAGGAGACGATTGAGGAGTCCTTCTATATGTGTCATATGCATGAACTTCCTCAAATTATCAACATAGTACTTAACTTGGCTCCCTTATTTTGGAAATCTCTTAGTTCTTTCATCATACTGCACACTGCACATGCTGCACACAGCATACTGCATACAACTCCAGAGGAAAATGTAATTTTGATCATTTTTTTATGAAGAAATAATGATTATTATTAAATGTTGATTGTATTTGCATTGAGTTACTGTTAAAATGCCATATAGTGATTGTTTAATTATATGCTGCTTCCTTTTAAAAACATTTGGAGATGGGATCATATATGCAACAGATTGATAAAATATAAGTACGTAAGAAAAATCAACAGTTGTTGAAGAATGATGCATGATACTTGAAAAAAAAAGAAGGAAGGAATTTTCCCCAAACTCAGGCATTATTTATTCTTTACAATCATAGAATTCTAGATCAAGAGGATTCATGGAGTTTATACTATTTAATACCATTTTTTTAATAGCTGAGGAAACTACAGACCCAAATGTTTTGCCAAAAGTCACACAGCAATTGGTAGCAGCACTGAAATCAGAACATAGGTTATTTTGGAGCTATGTGCCAGAATCTCCCCCAACATCTGACTTCCTTAGTAATGTATTATTTAAAATTTTAATTTCACTTTAACTTCTCCTTTGTAATCCCCAAAATAGATTATTTGATGAAAAAGTAGAAGTTCTAAAAGAATATGTTCATAAGCAAATTTTCAGTCTTCCTCTTTCAAATAGCGTCTAGCAATTTGCTCATCCAGTGTGCATTGCAGATAACTACCATAAATATTGTAAACCACTGATACAACTTTCTCTTTTCTCATTCCAAACAAGGACATAGCTGAGGAAACCATTTGAGCATCTCCTCACACCATGGCTGAATTATTGGCTGGTAACTCTGAGCCCTTCTCCCCACTATCAATTCCTCCCAGCTACCATATTCTATCCTCCTCCAATCCAGCAGACAAGACCATCTTCCTTAAGTCTTGTAAGCTCTGAGAACGAAACCCTCAATGATTCATTCTTTAAAGAAATACTAAATCTAAACTTCTCTAGCAAGGTTTTACAAAATCTAACCTTAGTATTTTGATGGAGAGGGAAGGCATGCATGAGGCAATTTTTAAATTTTTAGCTGGAAAGAGGTAAGAGCTGTTTGGCGATGAACATGGCGGGGGGGCTTCTGATCTAATACTGAAGTCAGAGGCATAATCTATGAGGACAAAGGGAAATCCGAAGCAATGGAGGCAAGATGCAGTCTCTTTCTCAGATAAGAAGCTTGAGCCAGCAGAACATTCCTGTTAGAGGAAGAAGGCATATGTGGAGATTCTCAAGGGCTCTTCTCACTGCAGTGGCTGGGCCACCCGGCAGTTCCTGGGGACTGGGACCCAGCCACTTCAGTCAGATGAGGTTGCCCCAGGTAAAATGCACACTTTACCTTTCTTCTTAATCTCTAGAGTTTTCCTGAACAAGTTTAACTGAATTCTTGATCAGCAGCAGCTCTGGGCTGTTTGAAAAACTTCTCTTGATCTGCGTCTTAGTGCATCATTACGTAGAAGGCACCTCAGTTCAATCTTCTACTGTGAAATCAAATATATCTTATGTAGGTACATGTTGGAATAGTTCTTTGAACAAGTCAGAAAAGAAGAACGATATCTAAGGCTATGAACACAGTGCAAGTGTACCAGGGACAGATATGTCAACGTATACGCACTATGGCTTCTGAACTAAACTTAAGAAGACCTCTGCTCCAACTGCACTTCAGGGAATATGCAAGACAATCAATTGGAATGTAAAAGGAATATATCAGCACTTTTGTGAATGATTATTTTTATTTAAAATTAAAATAATTACAATGTAGTTTAGGTTTATTAATATTTAATATAACATTAACATGTAGTACTTTCAACATATGAACAACATATGAACATATCATTATTCAGATATATATTTATTATTCATATGTTGGAAGTATATTCTCCAAAATTTTCCCTGATGGATTGAAGCATCAAAGAGGTTTGGAGACTACTGCTTTAGACCTTCTCCTTATATGCTGATGAACCTTGTGGAGCTATTCACTCCAGTATTTTGGAATGACACACATAGATTAGAAATGAATTTGCTTAGCTTCTTGGAATAACTAGGAAATGTGGTTGTGAAGACAATGTGGATTTCCCAAAACTAGTGCAACTGAGGGGGCGGGAAAAGGATACTAAAATGCCTTGCTTTCTCCTAGAATATAGACGTTCAGTAGATAACTGCTCTACTCATCACAAAAAAAAAAGAGGAAAATAGAGGTCCAGAGAGGTTTATTAAGTTGCTTAAGATAACAGACTTCATTACAAGCAAAGTAAGGATTTTAATTCAGGTCTATTTGTCTTCAGATCCTGTGTCTTGCTATGAGAACTTGCTGCTTTTCTTCTTTTGCTTATATTATTCGCATGACATGATAGCCTTTTTTCCTGTCCTTCCCTTATCCAAATTCTTTCTGTCCTTCAAGACTCGGCCTTCTTCTCCATGAACCCTTTACCGATGACCCCAGTGCTTATTAATCAGTCTCTTTTCCAAACTCCTGCTGTGGGCTTTGCTTATAGAGGGTTTACTCTGTGTCAGATAGACAGGCATTTAACATTATCTCCTCACACAGCACTATGAGTCGTTGTGATAGACAGAGTAATGGCTCCCAAAGTTCACACCCTAGTCTCTGGAACCTGTGAATATGATACACGGCAAAAGGAACTTTGCAAATTAAAGTGATGGATGTTAAAATAGGGGGATTATCCTGGATCATTTGGGTGGGCCCAATTTAATCACATGAGCCCTTAAAAGCAGAAGAGTAAGACAGTAAAGTCAGTCAGAGATGTGACAGATGACAACACAGGAGAGATCCAAAGCCTGAATGGGACTTGACCCACAATTATTGGCCTTGAAGATGGAGGAAGAGGGGTCACAAGCCAAGGAATATATATGGCCTCTAGAAACTGGGAGTGGCCCTCAGCTGACAGTCAGCAAAGGAATGGGGACCCTAGTCCTAAAACTGCAAGAAACTGATTCTCTAATATCCTGAATGAGCAAGGAAATGGATTCTTCCCTAAAGCCTCCAGAAAGGAATGCAGCCCTACTGACATGTTGATTTCCACCTTGTGGGATCTGGAGCACAGAAACCAGCTAAGCCCACCTGGACTTTTGACCTACAGAACTGTGAGATAATAAATTTGTGTTGTTTTATGTTGCTAAGTTTGTAGTAATTTGTTACAGCAGCTATAAAAAAAACTCATACAGTTATCTACAATTTCCAAACAAAATTTGAACCATAGAAGAGTTGAGCTCACACAACTTGCAAGCGTCAGAACTGACTCTCAAATGTGCTCCACTTCCCCTTGAATGTGCATGTTATATGGTCTCTTTTACTTAAGAGAGAGCACCATACGTTAAGTATTTTATTCATCTATCCTCTCCATATTATCTGGTACAGTCTTGGACATACTGACAACCCAGGCGGTGGACATTTGAAGTGCTTTCCAGATCCCCCATCAGTGAAGGACTCAATGCCCTGACAGCCGAGAGTGCTGTCGGTCACCACTTTCAACTACCAGCCCCTTCAGATCACCCCAGCTACATAGCCACCTTACCCAAACACACGCTCTTCCCAGAGTGGCCCACATAAAACAATTAATCCATATCAGGGTATAAAGGCATGGCTATGTTGGTCCAAGTTGAGACAATGCTGAAGGGTCCTTATAGCTACAGAGCTCCCCATGGGGTGAGCATAGGCTGTTGGGTTTATTCTACAGATCCACTTCTCCCTACCCCATCCTGTTTTCTTCTCCTTCCTTCCACAGATGCACAGGTGTGGATTCCAAGGGTACTTCTTAAAAAACATTTTACAGACCAATCTGCTTCTCAGAATCTGCTTCCCAGGGATCCCAACCAGTGACATCCTGCCAATACCTTTGGTTGGTTAGCATCTCTAAATACAGTACTGGATGAAGTTTCTTTTACCTATAATTTGGGTATATTAGCCCCTTGTCACAAATTTTCAACATGTGCCGAGGCTATTTCAACTATGCTTGTAATTTCCATCCCTTGTTTTATGAATTTGAGGGCGGCAGATGGCAAATTTAATAAATAATCTCACTTTGGTTAGTGCTTTAATAGCGCACGTGTAGTAAAACAGTGTATAAAATAATAAACTAGGCAGTATTCTTATGCAATACGTGTATCAGGCACCACAGGGATAGAGGTACATCAGCATGCTTAAACAAAACCCACAAATTGTATGATTAATTGAGAGGATTATATGGAAAGTTGACCAATACCTCCCCCTATTTTTCTCCCTGCTTCTGCAGCCTTGCTGTCATGTTCCTGGCCTGTGAGTGAGTTAACTTACTTGGGAGTTCTAGAACGAAGGGAGGCTCTTTTTCCCCCCTTCTTGTTAGAATCACTGAAGCCATCTTCCTGGTACTCACAATGAGCTCTCTCCCCTCCTGGCCTTTGTGGTGCTTGTTCTATTATCTCTGTACCTCCTGCCTTCCAAGAATTCACTGGCCACTAGGTAGCCTTCTGCTATTTGTAGTCTAAAAACAAAACCCTCTCAAGTGTCACATCTCCTTTCCTTTTCCCTCTACTGCTTTTGGTTTTTTTTTTTTTTTTTTAAAGATTTTATTTATTTTATTTTTTCCCCCCAAAGCCCCAGTGGATAGTTGTGTGTCGTAGCTGCACATCCTTCCAGTTGCTGCACGTGGGACTCGGCCTCAGGATGGACGGAGAAGTGGTGCCTCGATGCGCACCCGGGATCTGAACCCGGGCCGCCAGCATAGCAGCGCGTGCACTTAACCACCAAGCCACAGGGCCGGCCCTGCTTTTGGTTTTTAATGAAGAGAGTCTCCTTCAATTCTCTTTGGAACATTTCTTCTCACTAACTCTTCAAGAACCTCTCTTTCCTCTAGTACAGCTTTATTAGATATTTATATAAGTTTTCCTCGGGAGTATTGCAGTTCAGCATTAGGTTTTTATTATATTTAGTTTCTGTTGGTATTCGTTTCATCTACTTTTACCATGATTTTACACAAAAATTAGAAACACTAACCATAGTAATATTTTTAACTCTAAGAACTCCAAGCCAGCATTGGAAGAGGCGATAGGCTTAGAGTCAGTGCAGAGGAACTTAAACAACATATGTGTCTTTGATGCGGTGGTGAGCACTTGTCCCTTTGTACCACTAGGAGGTAGAATCCTCAGACCTCAAGTCAAAGTCCACATTTAAATCCTCAACACTCAGCTTCCAATGATGCATGCAGACATCTCACCCTTTGAACACAATACAACCCATAATAGTTGTTCTGCAGTGAACTCACATTTCCTGGAGAATTGAGGTTGCCTGCTAGCCTTCTAATGTCCTGTGCTATACTTCTACAATAGGTACATCTTCACGGGGAAAGTTGTTGCCTCTGTATTTCCAGTGTCCAAGCACAGGCAGGACCATAAGTCATCAGGAGAGCATCCTAAAAGTACCTCTATTTCTTCCTGTTGGCAGTATATCCCAGCAGACTAAATTTTATCTGTCATTTCATCTTATCTTTGGCAAGTCCATTCTGCAAAAGATATATCTCAACAGCAGCCAAGTACAAGCAGTCAAACTCAGACTTATTGTATTCTTAATCCCAGTTCACCCCTGGACACGGCCATTTCGGCCAGACTTATACTGTGATTTAATGCCTGCTTGTGTTCTGTTTGTTTGCTATTGTCTCAGTTATCTACAAATTTAAGATTCATTAAATTGTCTTTTGCTCATCTCTCCTAGTCACCTGGATGCGGTCTTATGTATGTTGTTCTTACCTGCTCTCAACCTGTCTTCTGATAACATCCCTACAAATACTTTACTTCAAAAGGCCATGGATCAATTTGGTCAGCTGTCGTATTGTTTCTATCAAATTCTCCCCTCACTCTTTATGCTCCAGCACCCTTTCCTTGCATAAGTTTGATGCAACGGGTGCTCACTACTGAGGACAGGTGCTGCTGATATGCTGGCATCCTGGAGGACAAAATTGGCACTCACTAGAGTCTTCAAAGCCAATGACTTGAAGCTGGGCTGCATTTCTTCATGGAGCAGTGGGAGAGGATCTCTCTCCCAATTTTAGTATGGCTCTATTCCCCATTAGTATAAAACACTTATGTTTGTATCAACAATTTACAAAGTTTATGGTGAAACAGCTCTTTTAGTTTTCACATACACTTCCCACTTCCCCACCACTTCTTAGCAAAAATATGAGTCCATAGGACATTGAATAGGAGACCAATCTGAGAGTGAAACTAATGCAAGTGCAGATAGCTAACGCTCAAAATGTTTCTTGATGGAGTCAAATTCTGATTGATAGAGGGAAAAACCTGTTTGCTGAAGTCTCTCCTTTCTGGTAAGTCTCAGTCGAGCCCCACTCCTGGGGGACACTAGATGAAATTCACAAACTGAAAGGTAGGGTAGAGCAGAGAGGAGATCTGGATGGAGAGAGAACTTGGAGAAAGTAGGGGCCTGAGAAGAAGGACTTATATAGAGGTGGTGTGAGGAGAGAAGCAGAATTATCCTCAAGAGACTGCCAAGTACATATCATTTACCAATGCTAGGAAGCTGTATGGATGCGAGAGTAAGGCTGTAGCCCTGGGCTTGAGGCCACTTGCACAGATACTGCACGTCACCTCTGTGAGGTTCCATGTTAGCTGTTCTCAGCACTGTTGGACAGGGCAGCCCATCATCATCTATCTGCTCTATGTGTGAGAACCTTCTAGCAGAAGTGCTGATCAGCTGTGCCAGGAGATTTGTTGAGTAAACCTGAGCTGTCTGTGCGATGGCTGCTCCTCTCTTAGCTTCCTAGGACATTCCTAAGCCCTGAAAACACAGGACAGTGTCCTTGACCGGTAATCGTTTGGAAGGGAGTTCCCACTTCGCCCTCAGCATCTACATTTGGGTAGAATAGGAGCGTAATTAAAATGAAGTCAGCTACACAAATATTAATTACAAATTCTGACTCTTCCTAAACCAACTGGGAGTATTATATTTCTGTTTTGATTTTGAAGGAATTAAGATTTGTTCCCACCAACGTGCATCGTGTTCTATTTGAACTGATAATTTAATCATTGGCTTTAATCTTGTTTGAATCTAGAGTGGTGCTTCTTTCAACCCTACCCTCACGGAAAAAGAAAAATATGACTATAAAAGTAAGTGAAGCATCTTTGAGCTCAGCTGATTAAAGTGTCAGTGTGTAAGAAATCAAAGTGTTTGGCAAATCAAATACAATATAAGGCAAACTAAGTTTTTATTAAAATTTAATTTCTTGGCAATAGTTGTTTCTCTCTGGAGAGTTACAATCTGCCTTTCAAAACTTAACCTAATGCTTTCCAGTTGTTTTATATGTGGAAGCTTTTCTTTCTTTCTCTCTTTTAAAATATGGCTGCTCACTGGATAATACAAGTGGCTCCCTTGAGCCTGATTATGGTCATCACTCTGGTCCTTGTTGGCCTGAAATGTAGAGTAGTTAAATGAAAATATTTACTTGCTTTCAATATCCTCAGGAAGGCTCATCCATTAATTCATTTACTATACAAACATTTTTTTTTGCCTGCTTTGCATCACACTTTGCATCAAAAGGCTTATAGTCTAATGAGAGCTGACAATAATAGGCTATGTCTGTGTAGTCCTAAGAAGATGCCTTTGCTATGTTTATAGTAGTTACTAAATAAATGCTTATTACATGATTAAATAAATGATTTGAATGTTATGGAAAGATTTGGTTGATACCATTTATCACCATACCTCTCCCAACCCTGTGAATATTAGTATGCCCAGGTCACTCTCAGACTTTCTTAGACTTTTGGTGGAATTTTCCATAATCTCTGACGTTATTTGCCACCTCTAGTAAACATCTCAGTTTCAGAGCATTGCCCAGGAGCAAATAGGGAAAGACTGTCTTTTATTTATTTGTTCCTTTTAAACTTACTGACTTCTCGTTTGAGAATTTATTTGAGTGTGTAAATAATTGGCAGGTTAGAAGATTAGCTTACCTCTTTTTTTGATGTAGATTTGTTGGTTATTAACTTAAAAAAAGTTGGTAACATTTATATATATGTATATTTCATATGTTTATTTGTAGGAAATATTTGTATATTAGTCTAAGAAGGCAAAAGAAAGGGGAAATGATGTTGAATTTTGTTCTTCAAAGTACATCCACATATGTGAGCTAGGGCATTCTCAACAAGCCCCATGGCATTGCATTATGGAGCTGAAAGAGGCTGGGAAAAGGGGAAAAGCACTGGGCCAGGTCTGGCCTCAGCTCTGTCTCTAATTAGCTCCGGGAGCAAATCATAGTTATATGTGGAATATATCAGACCTACCTCCCTTCACCAAATTACATCTGTTCCTGCAATCTTAGCCAAGTTACTTAATTTCTGTGTGACCTGGTTTCCTCCTTTGTAACATAGGAATGCTGTTAGTACCACTCTCAGACACTTTCTGGGAAAATACTCTTATTTAAAATATAGGAAGTGTTTAGAATAATGCCCGGCACGTATAGCTATTGCCATGTTAATCATTATTATTTCCTTTCTATTAAAGAAAGGGAATCTGGAATTAGAGACAATCTCCTTCATTTTCCATAGCCTTTCACATGTAGGTGTGTTGTCATAGGTTGGTCTCCAGGAAGCTGACTTTGAGACAGAGTTTAGTGCACAGCATTTTATTAGGAAGTGCCCTTACCATCAAGTCCTGTGGTAGGAAAGGAGAGGAAGCAGGACTGGGCAGAGGAGTCAAACCCCAATGCAGATGTGGTAACAGTCCCGGCAAATCCCACAGGCATCTCCAGAACTAAAACGACCTATCCAAGTTGCTCCCTATCGGGCCAAAATGGTTGTGCCGTTACAGCCCCACCTCAATTAGTCATCGGATGTCGGTTGCCCTAGGAAGGATATGACTGCACTAGGGGGCAAGGAAGGATACGACGATGCTGACAAATCCTTTGTAGAAGACTGTCTGCAGAGAGCACTCCCGGAAATGAGGGCACATGTCCTTCCTTGAAGGAGGTCTGGATGGTTCATCCATCATGCATGTGCTATGCATGTCCTCCAGGAGAGGCAATGCAAGGTAGAGATTATAGCCTTGACTCTGGTGCCAGATTCAGAAACCTGGCTCTGCTGCTTACTGGTGCATGTACTTACTTTTCTGTATCTCTCTCTCTTATCTGAAAAACGGAGATGATAAGACCTATCTTGTCAGCTGGTGTGATAGTAAAGGAATATTTATAACCATACCTAGCACTTACTGTATTCAATAAATGTTAGCTATTTCAACATTCTGCATTTTCACAAACCAGACAAAGTTTCTAATAATCTCTCCTGTTTTCAAACCACTTAAGAATCCCATCCCAGTTTTCATTTAGAAAATGTGATTACCATAGTTTCTCCGTATGTTTACATTAGTCTTTTCTCCTTACATTTTACACTAAGCCCATTTACTTTCTCTACAGTCAGTTGGAAACCCAAGATCTCTTCCTTGGACAAAAGTCTGACAGCTGGGGTACCTCATATTTACTCTGTAGCATGACATGTAAAATGTGACAGCCCTACACTAAGCTAATCTTTTGCCTTTTTTCTTATTATACTTCCAAAAGACTTCTTTCTTTCTTTTTTTTTTTTTTTTTTAAAGATTTTATTTATTCAGTTTTTCCCCCCAAAGCCCCAGTAGATAGTTGTACGTCATAGGTTCACATCCTTCTAGTTGCTGTACGTGGGACTCGGCCTCGCGTTGGACGGAGAAGTGGTGCCTCGGGGCGCTCCCGGGATCCGAACCCGGGCCGCCAGCATCAGAGCGCGCGCACTTAACCGCTAAGCCACGGGGCCGGCCCAAGACTTCTTTATTTCTTACCTGAAATATTTCATATGTATGTCATTAATATAGGAGTAGAAGAGGGCATGTGTATTCAGCATTTCTCTTGAAATCTGATCCCTTAGTAACTTAGCCATTGATTTTCTAGAATGTATGTCATTCAAATGTCCACAAAAAGTACTAGAGCACATCTCTGTCGTTTCAGGAGACTCCAGATGCCAGAATGCCCTAAGAAACCAAGTGATAAATCAATCTTTTCAGGAGCTAGGGTGAGACAGTGACATCACAATTTGGACTTTATTTTAAAAAAGTTCTTTTTATTCTTTTATTAGGTCCAAGGAAATTTCCTCTAGGTTTATATCTTAAGATATTTTATAGAGATAAGATCAATTAAACTTTTACTAAAGTAGAATCAGAGAAACATTGGAAGGAACTTTGCAGATCATTTATGTTTCTTAATCCAAGTTTTACAGCAGAAGTGACAACTATCTGAAATTCTATACTCTGGATTCCAAAGTGAGGGAGAGGAGGAGGATTCAAGGGAAGAGAGGAGACGCTGCATTGCCACCAACGGCCCTTAGGAAGAAGACTCAAGTGTCAGCAAGTGGGGGGAGTGAGGGTGCTTCCTGGCATTTAGGAAACACTGATCTAGTTGATGTTCTTGCCCAATGCAGGAGAAGCCCCTGTGGCAGACATGGAGATGTGCAGCTTAAATTTCCCTTCCAGAATAAATTTGCAGAAAATGAGAAGTGAGATTAATTGACAACTTCTAGTCGCTAGCATTATCAGGGTAGCCTCAGCCTCTGAACGGAGGTCATACCATTCTTGGGCTGGCCGTTGGTCAATGAATGGGCTGTGATACAAGGACCTAGAAATTTCTGCTGAACACAGAACACTTCTGACAGGGAATAGTTGCTCCACAATTCCCCGTTGGGCTGGCAGAGATTTTGTTAGGTTGCCATTGCATTGGGCTCTCCCTGGCCTGTCCTGCTTTCTCCCCGTTCCTTGCACAGCTGTTACGCTTCTATGAAACTTTTCAATTATAACTCTATCTCAGTGTCTGCTTCCCAGAGAACCCAACCAGTATCATCCCTTAAAGCTTAGACTGTAAGCTCTGTGAGAGCTAGGCCTCTTGGCTGCTTTGTTCGGGGCTCTGCTTGTGGTGCCTTGCACAGCGGCTGGCTCAAACTGGGCATTGGATAAGGATGTTGAGTTGTTGAATGAATAGACAGCATCCAGACTTGTGGTCAACAAACCTAGTGGCCACTGAGTGTCGTGATTAAGACATGCTCTAGAGTCTGACCTTCTAAGTTCAAAGTTTGGCTCTGTTGCTTCTCAGCATGCAAACTTAGACAAGTTCATTAAATTTTCTGTTCTCTTATTTCTTCATCTGTGAAATCAGGACAATAGTTGTATCCACAACATACTATTTTTTATTGTTTTTGCTGTTGTTGTTATTGTTGCTGTTTGAGGATTAAATGAGTTATAAAACACTTAGGAGAATGTTGGGCAGGTAGAAAGTTCCCAATATCAATAATATTATACAGTGTGAATGTTTATGGTGGCAGAGTGCTTACTACTTGATAAGGTGGTTCTTCTTAGTTTTAGAAATTTTCCTTTCCCTAATGGCCTTTCCACCCTCTCCACCAATACATTTGATCATAGAAGCCTATTTATTCTCTTCAGAGCACTTAATAGTCTCTGAAATTATTTTCCTTTAGTTTAATTGTTTTGTTTTTCCTTGTGAAATGTAACACCTATAAGGAAAGGGACCTTTTCTGTCTTGTTCAACATTATATCCCTAGTTCAAGAAAAGTGCTTAGCACATAATAGTTGTTCAACAAATATTTATTTATTGAATGAATGCAATGAGTCAATTGTTTAAAGTTTTTCTTTATGTTGAGCCAAATTTGACCTCATAATTTTTTCCACTGGTTTTAATTCAGGTCTCTGAAGCAATGTTTAATGGTTTTAAGGCCTTTTTCATGTGACACTTCTTTGCACGTTTGAAGACAACTATCTTCCATTTTTAAAAAAAATTTTTTAATTGTTGTCCCTAAGATCTTTTTTTGTGTGGTAGATTATGGGAGATAATATGAATTTGGAAGAAGAGGTAGAGAAGGCCCAAGAGAGAAGCTCTAGACCTGCAAGGTATCATGTGAACTCAGAGAAGAAAGGGATCTTTGGAGAATGGTGCTCTAGTAATAACATCTGGTCCTTTAGCATAGTCTCCTAAACTGTAGAATGATGTGTTCCAACAAAAAAGAGGGACTAATTCAAAGAGGAGGAAAATTTTTGACCCAGGAAACAAGGAATGCAACCATGGAAGTGCAAAGGGAGGTTCCAAGATGGCATCCATGCAGCAGACCCAGAAAGCAGGAGGACAGAGGGGTTCAGGAGAGAGCTGCATCAGTCACTTGTCTGTGGATTCTTAGCTGCAAATCCATAGTTCTCTACTCAACTCTGTGATGCTGTGGTGGAGGGGAGACTCCACAAACCACATTTCAGAGACTCATATTCCAGTACTAGAGAAAGATTGGAAGGCAAGAGTTGGAGAGAAGGATCTTCCTATCTCCTGCTGCTCCTGTCAATATCACCCTAGTAGTGGCAACTGGTTCCCACATCCAGCAGCTGATTCTGCATCACCAGGTGAAAAGCATATACCTGCATTTTAAAAATCATTGTTGGTTATTTTCTGTCCCTCTACCTGGATAGCACTCAGTGGCCTTTCAAAGTTCATATGCCATTAGACAGCCTTCCTTACAAACAAATAGGAAAATAAAACAAAACAAAACAAGATTAGTACATCCAGAAATATTGTTTTATTTATTGATTGATGTATTAATTGATCGATTTGGTCTAAATAATCTGAGTCTTACTTCATAAAACTTTGTTTATAAAATAAATATCCATGAGTCCATATTGATACAAATAAATGATTGAATAAATAAAAATAAATGGTGGAGAATAGACGAATCTGTCATGAAGAATTCCAAATAATTTATGTAGATACTCTACTCTCAAGGAGGCAGAGCAAAATTCCCTATTCCTTAGGTATGGGCTGCACATAATGATATTTTTTCAAAAATACTGTATGGAAAAGGGAAAAAAAGAGGAACTTTACAAAGGGAAAATATGACAAATACTGCCTCAGCCAGGTGATCAAGGTCAACATCAACAGTGATTAGTTATATTTGTAGTAGGTATCCTTGATGTGATGTGATGAAAATGGCATTTCACTTCTGTGACCTGCTTCCCCAAAACCCATAACTCTATTCTGATCATGATGAAAACATCAGTAAAACTTGAACTGATGTTAAACAAAATACCTGGCCAGTATTCCTCAAAATGGTCAAGGTCATCACAAACAAGAAAAATCTGAGAAACTGTCACAGCCTAAAGGAGCCTGAGGAGACATAATGACTAAAATGTTATGTGATATCCTGGATGAGATGCTGGAAAAGAAAATGAGCAATGGGTAAAATCTAATGAAATCTGAATAAAGTATGGGCTTTAGTTAATAATGATGTAATATTGATCAGAACTAATGAGTTATGACAAATGTACCATAGAGTGTAAGAAGTTAACAATAGGGGAAACTGGCTGGGGGTGTACAGGAACTCTATATACCACCTTCACAACTGTTTTATAAATCTAAAACTATTCTAAAATAGAAAGTTTAATAAAAAATAAGTTGAAGTCCCCCAAAACATTTGTTGACAAGAGCATTCTCACATTTGTCGTTTTGTTCTTAGAATTCCCCTTCCCACACTTATAGTAGGTGAGAACGTTATCTTTCTCATTGACTCTGACCTTGACCACATGACTTGCCTTGGCAAATGGAATTGAGCAGAATGTGCATGCACGATGTGGTTCAGTGTCTCTAGCTCTACCCCTCCACTGTTAAAACAGTATATCCCAGATAGTGGTTACTCTTTTTACCTGCATTCCAGAATGAGAAAACAGGTGGAGTTGAACTGAGCTGAGTCAAGATAAGCTGCATGCAGTTCATTAGAACTACAGTCATATCATAGCCCTCATGCAACGTGAGTAAGAAATTAATGTTTGCTGTTTTAAACCACTGAGATAATGAGAACATTTGCTACTACAATGAAAGTAGATTAATACTCTTGTTGATACCTTTCACGTAAGATTCAGTTCTTGTATTGTCTCTTTCCTTAAGTGTCTCCATGACTCATCTATACTTTCCAGATTTAGCAAATAAAATTAGAGGACTTAATGCATTTAAAAAATGTATATAGCCTAGCTTGATTATAAGCTCCTTAAAGCAAGTCCCAACCTTATTCAAACACTCATACATTCAGCAATATATATTGGGTCTCTATTATTCCTGGCACTTTATTAGGCTTTGGAGATATAATGATGTGTGAAAATAAACAGGAGCCCTACACTCTTCAAGCTTGTAAACTACTGGAGGGAACAGAAATTAAACAAATAATCACAGTGATAAATGTTAACCTATAGTTGTAACCAATGTTATTTAAAGATACTAGTGTGTGGTCGCCTGAGGATCTATATATGGGAGATTTGACTGAGTCTTAATTCCAAGGCAAAGAAAGCCTTCACTGATAGAGTGAGTTAAGAGACAGAAAGGTCGGGAAGAATAATCAAGCCTCTGAACAACCCATTGATAGAAGTAGCCAATGTGGCTGGAGAAGAGTAAAGTTGCTGTGAGATGAGATTGGAGAGGTAAATGAGAGATAGATATGTCATCTCTACCCCAACACCGAACTCAGTGTCACACACTTTGTATATGCTCAACAAATAATTATGACCATATATGGCTTGACTCAGGTTTGCTAAACTTTTTAACAGATGTATTAGATGCCTGTAGCCAGATGAGGGAAGTGCAAACGTGAATAAGTCATGGCCCTTATCTTCAAGGAGTTCATATGTTAGAGGCTATAATAATCCAGTAACCATCAGCCATAGTTGAATTCTATGTGACAAAAAAGCCAACTCCAACTGACTTATGAAAAAAAGGGAAATTGCTTTCTTGACTTATGGAATCCAAACAAATGTTAAACAACCAAGCTACAAGAGAGGCAGGAATACAGCCAGTCTTTGGAAAGGACCTAGAGCTACAGACACAAATGCTGCCAGGATTCTTCTTGTCCCTTGTATCTGTTCTTTCATTTTAGACTAGCTGTCTCTGCAGAAGATTATATTGCTGTTTTCAGTTTGTGAGTTCTACATTTCCTGACTTTAGGCATCAGAGAGAATGTACTGAAACTCTTTTTGGTTGGGCTTGGCCCAGTGACCCATCCTGGGACCACTCAATCAGAATTTAGGTCACAGAGTCACGTAAAATCAGGCCACAAAAACCATGTGAAAGGAAGGAATCCTGACACATACAGCAACATGGATGAATCTCAAAAAGATTATGGTAAGTGAAAGAAGCTAGACCAAAAAAACTATATTATATGTGATTTTGAAAAAGACAAAACTATAATGAGAAAAAGAAGATAAATGGTTGCCAGAGATGGGAGGAGGAGAATGAATGCAAAGGAGCATGAATAAATTTTTTGGAGTGATGGAAATGTTCAATATTATGATTTTGGTGGTAGTTACACAATTTTATAGATTTGTCAAAACGCTTTGAATTATACTCTTAAAATTGGTAAATTTTATTGTATGTAGATTATCCCAATAAAGCTGACATTTTAAAAAGCAAAAACATATGGATGGGTGACAAGCAGTTCCAAGGGAGAGAAGATGCTGCACAGAAAATACCAACAATATCCACCACAAATGAGGTTTGGTAAGTGGTGCACCAATGATAAAGCAAAGAGCTATTGGGGCGCACTGAGAAAGGGTATTGACTTACATATAAGTGAGGAGGTGTCAGAAGTTTGCTCTATCTGTGATTGAGAACAAGGGTAGAAAGAAGCTGTTCCCGTGAAGTTTCTTAGATATTTGTGAAGTTCAGCAAAATAGGTATTTCAAAGAATGTAATTAGTTAAAAAAAGAAAGAAAGAAAAGACGTGTATATGGGACATATTGGAGGAATGGAAATAGGTTAGGAGAGCCAGAGGGGAAGAGGATACAATGACCTGAATGAGAGAGAATTTCTATCCTATGAAGAGGAAGAAAGACTGAGCATTCCCAGGCAAAAAGGAATGAAGAATCCTGTTCCTTTCTATGAAAGAAGACCAGAAAATGGGAAGGCAGAGTTACAGCATAGAAGACTCCAAAGCTACAAAGCAGTTTCTTACAGGAAAGGAAAATTGTTTCCTTCTAACTCTACCATACCCCCCAACTTTATAACTGTCAGCCTAAAATGGTTACTATGGGGTTCTACATCAGTTGCTTAAGTTTGAGCTTACTTAAAAATTAGTCAGAGAGTAGCAGAGACTTTCTTCTTAGAATTACAAATATTCCGGCAATTAACTCAAACACTTCTTTTCTCTCCATTCTTGGGGAATGCCCTTTCTTATTAGGGCATGTGCAGGAGACACTTGAGATCATCAAAGGTCTAGTAGGGGCACTGCACTAGAAGTGAATTCCATAGCCAGGGTGAAACTGCTGAATTTTGCAGCTCCTGTGCTGTCTGTGGTTGTGAATTTATCTTGACAATTATGTCTTTTAATTCTTTTAACCTTTGTTGCACTTTAGTAAAATTGTGTGGTGTGGTTTAATGAGCTCTGGTACAAGAATAAAATCCTGTCTTCTCCTGACTGAACCAGTGCTCACTTTTTCATTCAACAGATGTTTATGGAGCACTTACTGTGTGCCAGGCACTGCTAGGCATAGGATGCAGTGATGGAAAACACCTACCCTCGTGGAGCTTATGGTCTAGTAGGCTAACAACCAGGTGGACTAGTAATTAACACATGTAATGTAAAAGCTATGTTTGTGGAAGTAAAAGGAACTGCAAGCACCTATGACAATAGCACCTAACAGTGAAGGTGTTAGAGGAAAGATGTGAAGACTTCCTGTTGAAGTTAAATTTAAGAGATGAAGAAGGGCACACCAAGAGGAAAGAATTAGAAAGCTTGGAGATGAAGGAAATCATGGGGTCTTAGGAAATTGAAAGACTTTTTTTTTTTTATTTTTTGTGAGGAAGATCAGCCCTGAGCTAACATCTGTGCTAATCCTCCTCTTTTTGCTGAGGAAGACCGGCTCTGAGCTAACATCCACTGCCAATCCTCCTCCTTTTTTTTCCCCAAAGCCCCAGTAGATAGTTGCATGTCATCGTTGCACATCCTTCTAGTTGCTGTATGTGGGACGCGGCCTCAGCATGGCCAGAGAAGCAGTGCATCGGTGCGCGCCCGGGATCCGAACCGCAGGCCGCCAGTAGCAGAGCGTGCGCACTTAACCGCTAAGCCACGGGGCTGGCCCCTGAAAGACATTTTTATTGTTTGAGGGGTGTGTCTAACAGAGTAAAGTAGGTAACTTGGAGAGACCGTCTGGAGTTAGATTCTGAAGAACCTTATGATTCAACTAAAAGAGATCAAATTTTATGCTATGGGTATCTAGTTGTTTGTCGCTGGTTTCCTTAATTTCCCTGGGCCTAAATTTTCTCATTTGTTCATTGGAGGTTGTATTGGATATACATTATTTGTTTGCTCAGTATTTCTTTCCTTGGAAGATCAATCCTTCCCTATGCGGCAGTAGTGTTAATTACCACCACTCCCTTCCCCAACTACAGGCATAACCACATGACAATCAAAGTACCTCATCTCTTTGGCCAAGGTGACTGATTCAGAGATGAGAACCTGACCCACGCAAGGCCACTCAGAGCCTTAATATGAAATTTCATATATGCACGTCAGAGAAGAGGAGTTCTCTACCTTTTGGAAGGAAGCTACAATACAGGCTGAGGGCTGCTGCAGTGACCATAGATCTCACCCAGTGGAGAGTGAACATGAAGCCAAAACACAAAAGGAAATACTGTAAAGGCAAGGAAAGAGAGTTATATCCCTATAAGTCCCTGGATTCAAACATGCCTGAAGCAGCTACCACCCTTGGACTTCCTAGTTATGTGAACCAATTACATTCTTTTTTTCTTAAAGTAGTGTGAGTTGAATTTTTTGAAATTAAAGTATTCTTGATTAACACAGAGGTGATCTTATCTGCTCACAGGATTATTGTGAGAATCAACTTTTTAAAAATATATATAAGAATGAATTGTAAACTCTAAAGAGTACCTGAGTCATTATTACACTCTTAACACAAGTTCATTTGGCCAGGGAGAAAAAAATAAATAAATAATTATTGTCTTCAAATGGTGGTAAGTTGCATTCTTCATGAAATAAACTACAGTAATAGATTTTTGCCTATGCTACGATTTGGAATTGTAATTGATTTCAATTGCCTCTGTGTTGGGCTTAGTTCTAACCACTGTTCTTTGTTTTTACTAGTGTGTGAAACCAGCAAGTATTATGTTTATTCAAGTGCTTATGGCCAAATGTACTTAATTACTTAGGAAAGAATTTATTTCTACCCGAACAATGTTTTTTTAACAGAGAGACTGGAGCATTATTTTTCTTTAACACAATTGTGATAATAAAGCTGGAAACATGTTTTCACAGCCATTTCCTCAGAGATATTTATAATGGTTTGATTGCAAATTGAATTACTGTGTTTCCTTCCTATTTCTTTGTTAGAGAATTAGGAGAGTCCCTGATATAGTGGTGTATTTGGTACATCTGTTTCAAAGAGAAGACTACTGACTGTCCCATTTGTTTATAAATTCTGACCAATCCCTGTCCAAACCATGCTTACCAACTTGTCTAAAACCACTGTCTACACTCTTCCTGCCCAAAATCCTGTAAGTACCTTTCCCTAAATTTTCCCTTTTGAGAACTGTGGATACTCTTGTTAATGTCGTGGTGTTGCTTGCTCAGGAAGCTTCATGAACTTGGCTTTGTGTGATCAGCATGTATCCCTAGTGATCTTTACATGGAGGCTTGCATCACTCATACACAGTGGCATTGCTTTCCTCACCATCTGTCATGGTACCCATCCTGTGCTCTTTGCTTCTAGAATTTAAATCGTCGTAACTATGGATATAACATTTAGTCTCATCATATTAGTTAATGGAAAGGCGACTGAAAAGATATAAAGACCGAGGACTTATTATTGTTCATACTCCATACTTTTGACTGAGGCCAATCAGAACCAGGTGGTAGCCAACTCTTTTATTTTTGAGTAATGGTCCTGGTTCTACAGAAACTATAAAACAGAGCCGTAAAAGAGAATGATGTACTCATGTGCTCTCAACAAGCAAACACTAGCTTCTGGTTTTCTTTTTCTTATAGCGTGCTCTCAAAGTTTGAACCAAGGGCAAATGTGCAGACTCTACATAAAGGGGGCTCTGAGTAGCTATGCAAGCAGCTGACAACTCACTTTGACCAGCACATAAAATATTCTTGCTGTGAATAACTATCCTTTTCTGTATAAATAACATGTCTCCTCCGTCATGACCTGTGTGATTGGACTACGTGACTGTTAGGTCCTTTCCAAACTCAAGTCTACTTGAGGTCATAAAAATTGCAAAGTAGGTAAACTTGGACTTTAATGATTAGTCAGCCCATCTTTCTTTCCACTCTCTTCACATTGGTACTGTTTTGCTGCTCTTAGCCATATTGATGTTTTTAGTGCATTCGGGTTGTCCTCATTTGCCCGGGCTCCTTATTTTAAGCCTATATCCAAGAGCTAAACATCATTCTCATTCACGTGATTTTATTTCCTATGTTAGAACTAAAATGATCAGAATTAAGTTTTTAATAGCTGAAGATTATAACTCCAAGAGATATTTGATTTTATGAGGATATTCCTGAAAGAAACCATCACTGAACCAAGGGATAGATGTTGGTATACCATGTATCATCTATAGAGCAGTTGCCTACTTTATCTATGCATCAGGTCAGCCCTGTGCAACAGTATTTTTGATTTACATAATGAGCACATCAATGACTCAGTCAAACATCATGCTTTTAATCCATTGCCTGGCAGGCGTTTTTCAGATATCATACTCAAAAACTGCACATAAAAATTAACTTGCTTATATTGAACATAATTATGTGCTAAACTATGTATTTTACATGTTTATCTCATTAAATTCAAGTAACCTAGAGAGAAGGGATTTATAACTCCATTTTCCAGGTTTTAAGAGGTTAGGTAACTTTCTCAATATCACACATTTGGTAAGCGTTAGACTTTACTTTCAAGAAGCTTTCAATCTGGCTGAATAAATAATGGTATTCATGAAACAGTTACATAATAACATGAGAACAAAAGACATGTCACAAGACAGTCCCTTATTAATTGCCCCCACCCAATTTGTGAAATCTAAATTTGCTGAATTCAAAGAAAGAGATTATGACGAAATAGCCTCTATTTAGAAAGCTTCCTAAAGGAGATGGATAATGACACTGGATTTCAAAATATGTACAATGGCAGAATGTTTTGTGAGGAGAGGAGTTGTGGTGAGCAGAGGAATAATGCATTCTTGAAAGGAGAAACTATCAAGAGCAATGATCTGGATTATCAAATTACCAAGGAAATTTTCAATAGCTAGTGATGTCATGAATGGGGCATGGAAGATGGGAGAAAATAAGGAATGAATAGCTATTAGTGTTGAGGAACATGAAGTGTAATTGCTAGCCATACTATCCCTTCTCTCCAGGAACCACTTGGTGCTATGAAAAAAGATTGGCAGTTCAGGTTTATTCTAGTAGAATTCATTTGTACCTGCACTAATTTTTGCAAGAAATACATTTTGAAACAGAACTTGGAAGGATGGCCTGGCAACTTCCAAATATCAAGCAGAATCACCTGTTTATTAGTTCGTCTGTTAGTTTGTTTTTGATGTTTGCCTTTTTCAGTCTTTTGAGAGGTGACAAGGTGGACATATGTATAGCTGGGAGTAATAGAAAGAAAAATAAATAAATATATGGCTATAATGTGGGTGTGATAAATGAGAAGGAAACTGATATTTTTAAGTGCCTACTGTGGATCATGGACTATAATAAGATTTTCCTTTTTTTGTACACATTGTTTTACTTAATCCTCACAACAACTGTAAGAAGTAGGTGTTGTTTGCCCTTTTTTGGCAGAAGGGGATGCTGAGGTTTAGGAAAGTTTAATACCTGGCCCAAAGTACTATATTTACTAAGGAATAAAATTTTCATTTAAACCAGATCTCACTGATTTTTAAGTCTATCCTTTCTCATAGAATGAATCTCATAAATAAACAAAAACTCAAAATTTCAGTGAGCAAGCATCCTTAGGAAATTTAATAAGCAAAATATTAAGATAATAATTCAATTAGTGTTTCAGTTATGTATTGCTGTGTTACATACCACCCAACACTTAGTGGCTTAAATCAATGACTTTTAATGAGTTTCCATTGTTCTGTGTTAACTGGGCTCAGCTGGATGGTTCTTCTGCCACACTAGACCAGACGTTAGCTGGTTCTGCAGTCATCTGGAGGCTCTGCTGACCTAGAATTTCCAAGACAGTTCACTCAAATAGCTGCAGTTGGTGCTGGCTGTTGTCTTATAACTCAGATGGAGATGGGGTTGCTGACCAGAGTGTCATGATTCTCTTTCACATAGCCTCTCCACATGGCTTGGTCTTCTCACAGCATGGCGACTGGGTTCCAAGAGAGAGTTTCAAAGTGCTCAAAAGTATAAGCTGCAGATCTCATGAGATTCAGTCACTATTTACACAGGGTTTCTACAGCCATATTCTGTTGGTCAAAACAAGTCATTGGGCTAGCCCAAACTAAAGGGGTAGAGAAAGAAACTCTCACCTCTCAAAGAAGGAATGGCATGGGACTTTGGGCCATTTTTAATCAACTACCACTTACTTGCCTGTGGTGATATGGAGGTGGAGGATGAGAAGGGTGAAGAGGTGAGTGTGAAAGGCAAAGCTCTCCACAGAGACCTTAGAATGCTGAAAGTGTGTACTTGGAGTCCAAGACTGAGACTCTAGATGGAGGTAGGAATAGGAAATTCCCTAATGATTTGGAACAAAGCAGGTGGACACTTACAGACGGTTTCTCATAGTTTCCATACTCAGGCTGCAAGTACAAAATTAGGTTAACATATTGTCTGTTAATTAAACTTATTCCTTAACCATGTATTGGTGGATTAGATTTCACTAGAAGGTTGAGAGACAATGATATTCCTACTCTTACTGATATGGGACCCCTCTGGAAATGTTTTAGTTAATATCATGTGTATATATTCTGCCCTTGATAGTATAATTTTTATTCTGTGTGGGTAGGAACTCTGCCTCTTTTTTCAAAGCACTGTTTATTCTTCATGCTCAATAAATGTTGTTGACTTGCCCACAGATTCAACTTGTTTAGACTGTTGTAAAAATAAATGCTGCTCAAGAGAGGTCTCCCTCCCACTCTCAGGTGACCTCGTAAGCAAAGGAAACAGAATGAAACCAGCCAACCATTTTATTTCACAGAGATCACTGTCTAGTGATTTCAAGAAACAGCCTTTTAGTTAGTATTCTCAGTGCATAAACCTGCAGCATACCCCGGGTGAACAGTTTTGTTCCACATTGACCTATCTCAGAGACAGGCAAGCACTTGCTGAAGAAGCAAGTTCTCATTATTAATCAGTAATTCATTATCGCATGTTTGCAAAGGAACCTTATGACCTGTTGAGACTCAAAATGGGCACAATCATCAATGTTTCCACCATTTTCAAATAGGAAACAATTTCAGTCTAAAGTGCATGATTTCTGAAATGTATTTCTAGATGCTTCTGTTTTTTTATTCCATTTTCTGAAAGCCAAGTTAAAAAATAAAAACTTTGGGCTACTGTTGGCCTAAAAGGATTACTTTTCTCTAATATTAACAATTAAGTAGCATTTATTACATAATTACTGTTTCTTATTTTTTGCTTTGAACATAAATTTATTTGAATCAGAAAAGTCAAGCAACAAAAGTTTAAACTCATTTCTTTGAATTTCAATAAGATTTTTAAAATGGGATATTTTTTGTTAAATTTAATGCTATATGTTTGGCAGAGTAAAGTAAGAGCAAATGAGTATTTAATCACTACTGAGAAAATAACTACTTGTAAGCATGTGGAATCTTATGATGGGAATAGAAAGCATGAGAGTAGGTACAAGAAATAATAAGGAAAGCATTTCTTATGCTTTTTCATAAATCAGAGGACAAGTGTTGCAATGAGAAAAATAAACCCACTCGACTATATTTTAATACCAAAAATCACCATGAAGCATGTTGAAAATGTAGCCATCTGTTCTTCAGTGTCTTCGAAGACTAAAAATAGTGTGCATCCAAAAAAACCACGAAGGAGAGTTATTTATATTGATCTACATATATAGAGATATTTTGATACAAATCAATATAAACATATTATAACACCTGATAAACAAAGTTGGACACATAAAAATAATTTTAACTGTTCAACCAAAACGTCAATTGATTTCTGTCTCCAAAATTCCAGTGAAGTTGTTCCTAAGCTGTGAATCCAATGGCTCTATTGGTTCTTCCTCTATTTTAAACTTGTTCTTTTTCTTTTCCACCTCTCTTAAAATGTTCTCCTCCCTTCACTTAGAGGACGCCTCTGGAACCTGGTGGTTTTCCTATTCTTTGATCTCCTTTATCTGAATCCTTTACAGTCTCCTTTGCTAGATCCTTTCACTCCCCAGCTTGTGTTCCAGTCTGTCTTCATGTCACCCATTCCCACTAGTCAACTCATTTTAACTCTCAATTTTCAGAATCTTCATCTATGGAAATCCTCTCTTTACTATCTAGAACTCATCATTTCAAAATTGAGCACATCAGCTTCTCACAAAAATGTGTTCCTTCTCCTGAATTCATTTACCTCTATAGAGGTATTACCACTTTAACAGTCTTCTCAGACAGAAACATGAGTCTTCAAGATGGCTCTACTCCTCTCTTTTCATACTCCTGCGTATGTTTCTAAATTCTCATAATTCAACCTCTGATATTTCTCTTGAATTCATTCTTTATTCTCTGGCCCCATATGATTTCAGGCATTCATTCAGTCTCTTTCCTCAAGTATTCTGATATTTGCTTTGTCTCCCTGCTCCCAAACTTTGCCATTTCCATTATCCTGGGAGCTTCCTCTTTCTAAAATGTACACCAAACCATAAAACCCTATAACATATCTCCATTTCCTACAGAAAAATATCAAAATTTCATAGAAGTCATTCAAGATTCTTGAAGATCTGCCCCCTCCCTAATAGATAGTGTCATCTCCTAGCACTCCCAGTCCTTTCACCTTTGTTCTCTAGCAGTAGAAGACCATGCAGGCTGAGGTGTGTTTCCACACCTTTGCACATGGTGTTTCCTCTTCCTGGAATGTCCTTTAAAATTTTTTTACACCTAGTCAATTTCAAATTGTTCTTTAATATCCAGATGAAGTGTTGCTTCATCTGTAAGCATTCCTTTTAAGAAAGGAATTTGCTACCATATTACTTTGCATCTTCCTTCATTATTGCATTACACTGCATTGTATTTATTCTATTGCATGCAGACCTCAACCACTAAAATTCAGTTTCGTGAGGAAAGGGTCCATTTTTTATTAATTTTTGTATTCCCAGGGCCAAAACTAAAGTCTGGTGCACAGTGAGTTCTGAATAAACTTATTTTAAATGAGTTAATTGCACTCTCTTGCATAATGTGCTTTGGAGTTTGACAGGCCTGTATTCAAATCTCACTCTAATACCTGCTGTGTAACTTTAATTATTTAATTTCTCACAGTCACATTTTCCTCATCTGAAGATGGTGATACCTACCTCACAGAGTCGTGTGAGAATTTACATTAAATAATGCATTAGCACAGTGTCTGACACTTAATAAGTACTTAATAAATGGTGCTTACTACTATTTAAGTTGAATAGGAAAGGAAGTAGAGACCAATGAAATATAATATTTGAGATAAAACTGAGGGGTCAAGGGAGTGAAAGCTTAACCAGATTGAACGGAATTTTTGGTAGCAATAAAGGAGAGAGAGAATTGGAAGAAAAGGAAGTTGAAATGAGGGTGGAATGTCATAGTTTAATATTCTGCTGTAGAGCATTTCATTGTTATTAACAGATCCAAGATATCGTCATAAGTAAGGGTAGAGGAAATGGATTGTTAAGTAAAGATAATCAGAATTGAGATAAACAAAGAATTAAATGTTGGAATATTAAATTGTTGCCTTTGGAAATTTGGATATTAAATGGTTGCCAGGGAAATTTCAGATAGCAGATAGGCCTTGGGTTAAGGGGAATAGTGTGAATCAATTACTAGATTCATCAAAACATGTTTAGGGGTGACCAAGAAATTGGTAGAGGATAGTGATGAGAATGGGGTTAAAGATGATTGACACAAGGATGAGAGAGCAATGAACTGGAAAGTTAGAAGATTCCTGACTCAACTGCTTGATTTTGTGAAGCAAGGGGCATGGCAGAATGAGCATCCTCTATACTAGAGTGGGGGTCAACACACTATAGCCCCAAATCTGGTCTGTTGCCTGTTTTTGTAAATGAGGCTTCATTGAAACACAGCTATACTCATTCATTTATATATTGTCTATGGCTGTTTTTGTGTTACAATGGCAGAGTTGAGTAATTGCAACAAAAACTGTATGGCCCACAAAGCCTAAAATATTTACTATGTGGCCCTTTACAGAGAAAGTTTGCCATCCCCTGCTCTAGAAGGATGCAGGCACAGCAGCATCTTCTAATATATGCAATGATTCAATTTATGCAAGGAATTGGAGAACCATTTGTTGTATAGTTGAGAATACAGAGTAGAGAATGCTTGCCACAGATAGCGGGTTTCAGAAGACATGATGAACACTTTGAGAGGGAAGAAGGGAAGCGGGAGAAATTGGGTGGGTCAGGTAGAAGAAGCACTGAGCAATATGACAATGAAGGTCCACCAGAAAGTGATCAAACTGAGAGGCTTATCTTTGGGATAATGACTCAGGATTTCTAAGGATGGCTAAAGAGGCCTAATGGGATTTTATGGCTTCGATGTTCAAAGGAATATTGGTGTCAGTTTCTATCAGAACCAGTGTAGGCTGAAGCCTCAGGTGGTAGCCAGAAACTTGACAGTGCAATATTTGGCTGGCCAATAATTGTGAAGGTCTAGTTGACATCACAAGCCTGGGGACATGAGAGAATGGATAGAGGTGATTCTGCCAGAAAGAACAACCCCTAGGCCACGAAGCCTTGCATGTCCCAAGGATTACTAGACCACAAATCGATAATGAACAAACATGTTAGATAGGAATAAGCTCCCATTTCATTTCACAGTACAATGTTCTAGAGAGAGATAGATAGATGATAGATAGAATTATATACTTATGTATATACATTATCCATGTATATATGTATGCATTTATCTGTATATCTATCTGTGGATCTATCTTTAGTCATATTTTTAGGTAGAGAACTTTGTTTTGGACATTTCAGTTGCTGAATTTGTTGAACTAAACACTGGTACTTAAAACAAAAGAAAACAAGAATGTATTATTTAAAATATAAAATACTCATTACTTCTCTATAACTGGTTGCCTCAGTTGGCTTAAGACTGTCCCCTGTTAACTGACATTCAAACCATAGGATCTCATGTGAATTAAACTTATCAAAACTCAGCAGTATATGCATTATTTGTGCTATATACTTAGTATATCTATTTACCACAGGTTTCAGACCTCTGTTATTACATTGTAATAGTATTTGTTGATGTGGCAGAGTAAAAAGTAATATAAGTCAATAAAAAAGTTAATTACCTATGGTGTGAAATTGATAATAATAAAAAATAAACACATAGCTATCAAATGTATCTACGGGCATAGAGAATGTGTCAAGGGCAGCAAATTTAAATTCAAAGTTATAAAAATATAGCGAATAACCTTGGAATGATGCATAAAGATTCATATTTAATTTTCACTTACGACCTAGATAATGCTAGAGGAGAAAATGACAATACAATGTGATAAGTAATAATAGGAATAGGAATAAAGTACTGCCTGAGGGAATGAGAGAGAAAGCCTTCACGAAAATGTCACATCTTTATCAGAAGAAGAATGAGTGGGAATTCACTGCCCAAGAGAAGAGGCAGTGTTTGGCTTATGTTACTTCCACTAAAAATACCAGAAAGAAAGGAAGAATAGGAAAGTCAGGCCTTGCTGACTTTGACTTTTCAACGTCATTGCTGATTTTGAACTGTTACTCAATTTCAGACGTCATTCAGTTGTGTGTTGATACAAATAGTGGTTTATTTATCTTTTCTTCAGTCATTCCTTTATCTTATTTTTTAAAAAAAGTATTTATTCAAACACTGCTGTGTGCAAAACACAGTACCAGATTCTGGGTAAACAAAGATACAACCCTCAGAATGCTCACTCAGGTGGAGAGACAGATGACAGAGGGACCAAAGCAATTCCTGGGGGTAATGCCACAGCCGAGATGGGAACAGGGATAGCGGTAGCATAGAAATCATCAGCATTGCTCACGGGAAAGTCTTCACCACGGAGGAGACAACTTACTATAGCAAGTTCATTACAATATTATTTTTTATTGGAAAATATTGTATGTTCCTTTTAGGATAAAGCTTGATAGTAAAAAAGGCTACCAGAAAATGTCAGCAAGGAAAACTTTGTTTGCTGCAACAGGAATAGCAGTAAAAGTTTTCAAATACATCGCACGGTACCTCAATGTGGGAAAGGAATTAGTTTAGCTAATCAGTTTTCTTTTTAAAAGATTATAAGGTGACTGCACTTATCCCATTCAGAAAGGAAATTCCTGCTGACCTCTAAATCTCTTCCAACACTGACAGTCTGTTAGTTAATAACCATTGGAAATGTTAAAAATAAACAATATTAAGTTTCATCTGAGTTTATGCAGTGCTGAGGATAACTTTTCTCAGACATCAGAATGTGTAATATCAGAAATACCTCTGATTTCTCTAAGATCTTTTATCATATTTTAAAAAGTAATTAGCTTCAAGTATACATTTTCTGATAATTTTTAAGCCAATTGACTTCTAATTTAAAGAAACAAATCATATTTCTATGCTAGCTTGATAAGCCAGGAAAAAAAGAAGCATTGTTTTGCTTGTGTATTTTTGCATTTAAAAACATAGATTATTTTAATGTTGTATTCAGTAATATCTTGGGAGCTGCTTGTGTATGTCTCAGCTATTCATAGCAGTCTGGGACCAGACCTAGAACAAAATCTTCCTGTATAGGAGGCACAGGCACTGAGTATAGAAACTGAGTGACAGGTGCTGAGAGGAAGGGCAGCCTAAAGGACAGAATGTAGTATTCAGGGAAGTGCCCTGACAATGGGGTGGGGAGAGCATAGATGCAAAATCTTTACATAGCAACCTTTAGATGTCCAGGAGAACCATCTGAGGAACCGCTGTCAGCAGGAAGCCTGCTAGATTCCAGGCACTGACCTGAGTTTCAAGGTTGAACTCTAATATCCAGGAAGGACCCTGGAAGAGAGAGACAGCCCGCAGTCTCAGAGGATCTGGGGTCTGAGACACATGACAAAGACTTCCGGCGCAAGGAACAATCCAAGGGTATGGTTACCAGGTCCAGCACATTGGGAAGACACTGAGTTTAAAGAAAAGCAGCAGTTAATTTATTAGGGGGTTAGTCTCTCTTTGGACCATGACCCTTCATCCCTTCTGTTGCCCCTTCCCTATCAATTCCTGCTGTCCCACAGAGGGGGTTAGAGGAAGAGCCCAATCAGAGGCAAATCAGTGGTTACTAGCATCAACTCAGATTTGAGTACTTTAAAGCCAATAATTCTAGGATTCTTAAAATTATCCTAAAATTAAGAAAAGTACAATTCAGTTATTCATTAGTAAGCATTTATAAAGCTTACACTGTGTATCAGTTATGTACTAAGTACTGAAAATAAGAAAAATAAATATGACGTCTGCTTTTGAGGATCTCTTGGTCTAGAGGGCAAATAGACATGAAAAAGCATAACGCAGTAAGATAAATTTTATTGTCACAAAACAGACGAATTTTCTAAAGTATACTTTCTTTCTCAGAAACTCAATATCTTCAACATATTCCCCATCAATTTCTAACTGAATGAAAGAGTAACATTCTCCTTGCTAGATCCGTGCACCACATGACTAACCTTTATCCACAATTTCCAAAAAAATTCTCCGCTCCACTTTGTATTCAGATTCCTGTGATCTAACAAAACTGAATTAACTGTCAACCCTTGGACATGATTCACTATTTTTTGTACCTCCACCTGCTTGGAAATTCTTTCCACCCGGAATTTCTACTTTTTCCTTCTCCGTCTTTGGAACTCATTTAAGCCCATCAAAAGTATTGCCTTCTCTGTGGAGACTTCTCTGAATTCTCCAGACAAAGGCAAGCTCTCTATTTAGACTAGCGTAATAAATTCCATGTTTCACACTTACTGCTTATAAACAATGAGCACTGACTAGAGTTATACTTGAATTATCTCCATTCAGCCCTTTCTTTGGACCATATTTAGGGATTCAGAGCAGAAACCATATGTTGGTGTCTTGATTATTTTGTATCTACCTCACAGTGCCTAACCCACAGCCTAATGTAAATTGTGTACTCAAAAATTCCATAGATTCCTGAATATAATGTAATCCCCCAAATAGAGTAACTCTCCATATTCCCAATGAAAGGATTTGCTCAAGAAGAATATAAATGTATTTATCAGTGAAATGCATATGAGGTAGTCTAATAGCTAGTTGTTTTGCTTAATATATGAAATTAGTTACACCTACATGTTTAAATCACATATTTTTGAAACAATATAATAATTAAGAAATAGCACATTTTCCCTCTCATATTACATGAAAAAATTTACTCAAACTGTTACATGAAACCCCATCATGGAGATCTTCCTTTTTTACATTTACAATCACCATCATCATTTTCCAGGATATATCAACTTCACTGCAGTCTAAGAATTTTTTGCATATGTGATTCTTACAGTCTCTAGGAATTTTATTTCAAGCAGCAGAATCCATTTGTATATATTCCAGTCTTTTTTATTTTCATTTGATCTGTGGGTGTATACTCATAATCTCCACAACATAAGCATTTACTATATTTTTTAAATTAATAGACTATTTTTTGAATAGTTTTATGTTTATACAAAAATTGAGCAGAAAGTAGGGTGGTACATTTGTTGCAGTTGATGGGCCAATATTGGTTGGTTATTATTAACTGAAGTCTGTAGTTTCCATTTGGATTTTCTCTTGTACATTCTATAAATCTTTGACAAATGTATAATGACTTGTATCTATAATTACAGTATCATTCAGAGTAATTTCACAGTCCTAAAAGTTCATCATGCTCCATCTATTCATCCCTCGCCTCTTCACCTCCCACCCCCTGAACTCCTGGCAACCACTGAATTATTTTCCTCTCTATATAGTTTTGTCTTTTCCAGAATATCCAGAGTATGTAGACTTTTTCAGATTGGCTTGTTTCTCGTAGCAATATGCATTTAAGATTCTTCTATTTTTTTGGTGGCTTAACAGCTTGTTTCTTTTTATTGCTGAATAATATTCCATTGTATGTAAATACGACAGTTTGTTTATTCACCTATTGAAGGACATCTTGGTTGCTTCCAAGTTTTGGCGATTGTAAATAAAGCTGCTATAAACATTTGTGTGCAAATTTTTGTGTGGACATAAGTTTTCACTGGGTTGTTTTTAAAGGAATCTTTGAAATACATATTTACATCAACATGTAATATATACAATTTTGAGATCATATTCCCAGAAATAATTTTTGAATTTGATTTAATGTGTTTACATCATTTTAAAAATTTGTCTCTGTTGACCTCAATAAGAATATGGTTCCAACATTGACTGAGGTTGTTTGAAGCTGCGGGGTCTTCACCTTAGAGTCAGACAGCTCTGGGCTTGTCAGCTGAGTGTACCATTTACAAGCTGCATGATCTTTTGTAAGATAACCTTCCTGTATGCTAGTTTACCTATATGTAAAATGACAATAGCTTTGCCTATATTTCAGGGTTGTTAAGAGTACTAATGGTAATAAATGGTAGCTATATTTATTAGCAATAATTTAAGTAATAACCTGGAATATGAGGCACATGTAAAAATTTCTAGCATATCCTTCAAAAAGAGCAGGCTTGGGCCATCCAACTCTGAAAGTCACAAAACTCATCTCTTTGAGCCACAAAAACTCATCTCCCAGAGCCCCAAGAAAACAGATGGGATTGTGTAATTAAGACATCCAAATCTCACCAAGCAAACTCCCACAAAATTGACAGATGTGCATTAATACATAATTTCAAACTTAATTTCCAACAGAAATGTGCAATTTACAGATTACGAAATCATACACACTCCTCAGAGTATTACATAATGCTTAGAAAAGTAAATCTTCCTGGATTGGCTTTTAAGTATTTTATTAATATGTTTCTAAATTATTTTGTTCCTGTACTTCCAAACAGATTATAAGCTAATTGCAGAGGTTAAGGCAAACATAGTGACATCTTGAGAGGCACTTCTGTGTTACAGAATGGAAAAGTTGGGGCTCTGTTATCATAACAGGCTGGAGCTGAATCTCAGCTCAGTGATTCACTAGCTGTATAAATTTGTCAACTGATTTAATCTTTCTGAATCTCAATTTCCTCCTTTGTAAAATTGAGATAGTAATTCTTATCTATCTGGGTTATTTTATGAATGGCAAGTAATATTTATAAAGTTCCTGGTTCATAATAAATGATCTTCAAATAGTAACACTTGCTTGGATCCCTTTATCTAAATCCTTTATCTGAGCCCTTTCTAACATTCTATTTTTCAGCAAGATACATAAGTGGCTTAAGAAAATTGGCTCATATAATAGATCTTTTAAAAACCAAATGTTTTTGTATATCCTGTGACTTAATCTTCTAAATCTAAATACATCTTACATAGCATCAATGAGAATGAAATAAATAAGAATAGATTGCCAAAACTATACAATTTTTTTCATATTATTTAGATTTAAACTATTTAAATTTCTCTTTCTCTTCGGTCAAACTTTCTGCCCTTGGCAACAAAGTTGACTACAAGTAGTTGCTAAACTTTACATCTTACAATTTGACTCCTGGAAAGAGTCACTAATTGCTGTGATATCTGGTTCTAAGTCCAAATATTTCAGAAAAGGAAATTGTTTGTTCAGCTTGGGTCATGCACCCAAAACTGGACCAACAATTGTGGCCAGAGACATAGAGTTGTGTAAGAACATGGAGACTTCATAGACATAGACTCTTGGAACTGCAAGACATATTAAATGTTATCTTTCTAATGACTTTATTGTATAGGTTAGTCAACTGTGGCAAGGAATGTTTAGAGATTTGCTCAAGTGAGAAAACCCGGATTGGAATAAGGATCCAGTGGTTTTCTGATACTTAAAAGTACTAAAGGGACTATGAAAATAGATGAAGAAGGAAAGAGAAAAGGAGGAGAGAAGGGGAGGAGGAAGAGAAGGGAAAGAAGAAAAGAAGAAAGGAAAGGTGGGAGGAAGTTTGAATGGGGGAAAAGAACGAGCAGCTGCCACTGCAGTCATATTGCTGGAAGGAGCAGGAGAAGAGATTCTAAGTGGCTGGGTGTTAGGAAGAAATGCCATCATACTTACCATTTACACCCACCTGCACCTACAGGCAAGGAAGAATGCCTTCTGTGGTGTGTATAGCAAGTAGAATCAATATATGTTGCCATTTGGTTTAAATTGTCATTTTTTTAAACTCAATCTTTCTTAATTTTGCAGTAGATGTGCTTCTCCATTTTGACTTTTCACTCATCTTCCCTTTTTTCTTAGTACAGATCTGTAGGCTGCTGCTCGTAAAACTCGTTCTTGGGTGGACCAAACTTTTGGTGCCATCACAAAAGGAAACATTTATTTGGTTTTTCCTAGTTTGAAATTCAGTGTAAAATTTAACACACTACAATGAACTTCAATTTCTTAACAGGCACTAAGCTTCATTAGAAATGTAAATTTCAGCTCTTGCTAGTAATATCTTTAGTGACTCCTTAGTATACCAGCTAATTACTTGAATTATTAAGGCACTGCCATAGAAACACTGTGTTCTGTCTTACTTCTAAACATATGGACCTTCAAGATAATACAGTATTTATGTATTGTATTTTCCTTTTGCTTTGGGAAGGTTGCTGGGTCTATGGACAATTTGGAAGCCAGTGTTACCACATCCGGTGGCCCTGGTAAATCCCCTGTGACTCAGGTTGGAACCAGAGGGGATGTACTCTAGGTATAAGGATGTATCGGAAGTAAAACAGCTTAGTTCGTTTGGGTGGCCAAGAAAATTTCAGTTCCTGAAATTGGGTTAAAGCAACAGAAGTGGTAAAATATGCAGGTAAATCTAATTTGCCTGTATTAACAATATTGCCTGTATAAAACAATAACATATTGTCTCATGGGGCTTAAAAATATGTACGTAATTAAAGTTAATGAAAAAATGCATATAAATTGAAGGGGGAGGTGTTCTAAGGTGCTTACATTGTCTGGGGAGAGATAATCAATTAACTCAAGTACATGTTATAATATCAGGAAAACTACTAAAGTGTAGTAGAAGATGTATAAATAGACTTAATTTGGTGGGGGGGGATAGAAAATAATCTTAATCCAGAAGAAGGCAAGAAAAGAGACAAAGTATGACTGGGTAGGACAAATAGAAAATGCAGAGCAATACTGTAGATTTAAACCCAAATATGAAAAGTATGTAAATAGACTAAATACTCTAATTAAGAGACAATTGTTATCTTCCTGGACAAAAACCAAAACTCATTTTTACACTGTTTAAAAGAGATATATGTAAAAAAGAAATACATAAATGTTGAATGGAAAAGACGGGGAAAGATATGAAAATGCTTGACCTAATTGGTTTATATAGAACATAACAAAAAATAACACAGAATGTAGTTGTGCAGAAGACACACTATTTTTATTCCCACAAGGAGCACCTAACAGCAATTAACCATATACTGGTCACAAAGCATAATCATCAAATTCAAAGGATTGAAATCATACAGAATGTGTTTTCTGGCCACAATTCATTTAAGCTACAGATCCATAGCAAAAAAAAAAAAAAAAAAAATCCCCATATATACAGAAATTAAGCAATACACTCCTAAATAACTCATGGAACTAAAAATAAATCAAAATAGAAACAAAAAAAATATTTTGAATTGCATTATAATGAAACTACAATACATTGTACTTATGGCACCTAGCTAAAGCAGTGTCTACACAAATTTATAGCTTTAAGTGCATATTTTAGAAAATAGAAAAGACTGATAGATCAATGAGCTAATCTTTCCTCCTGATTGTTAGAAAAGGATCCAAAAAATAAAACAACAAATGAAAAAGGAAAGTAGATAATAATAAAGATAAGAGCAGAAATTAATGACATGGAAGAAAAATATGTGAGAGAAAATAAAACTAAAACTTAGTTCTTTACGAAGAATATTTAAACTGATAAACTTTAAGTGAGACTAATCAAGGAAAAGAAACAGCACAATCAAAATTAATAAGGAAAAGTGGGGCCAGTCCCAGTAACCTAGCGGTTAAGTTTGGTGCACTTCGCTTCGGCTGCCCAGGTTTGGTTCCTGGGTGTGGACCTCCACCACTTGTCAGTGGCCATGCTGTGGTGGTGGCTGACATACAAAAATAGACGATGACTGGCAATAGATGTTAGCTCAGGGTGAATCTTCCTCAGCAAAAAAACGAATGAAAAGTGGATGTTAATACTATTCTGCAGGCCCAAAAACATAAAGGAAGATTTTTGAACAACTTTATGCCAATATATTTCAAAATTTAGATGAAATGAACAAATTCTTTTAAAAGATACAGCATAGCAAACTGATACAATGAAAAAAAAAGAGAAAATCTCGTGGTTTTATATTTATTAAAGCAATCCAACCCATAATTAAATAACCTTCCCACATCTCAGTGCAAAGACAAACTGAAAATGGAACAGAAGAGAGAGTCTAGAAGTATAATGTCACCTGATTTTTGAAAAAAGTAACACTGCATTGTAATGGGAAAAGAGGGTCTTTAAAATAAATGATGCTGACTAGAAGGATGTGCAACTATGACATACAACTATCTACTGGGGCTTTGGGGAAAAAACAAAGGAGGAGGATTGGCAATAGATGTTAGCTCAGAGCCGGTCTTCCTCAGCAAAAAGAGGGGGGTTAGCATGGATGTTAGCTCAGGGCTGATCTTCCTCACAAAAAAAATAAAAAAAATAAATGATGCTGGATCAGTTGGATAGCCATTTGGACAAAATTTATTTAACTTGGATCTATCTCATGCCGTATGCAAAGATTATTTCCAGGTAGATGGAAGATCTAAATGTGAAGGTAAACCATACATCTTTTAAAGGAAAACATAGGAGAATATCTTATTGACTTTGGAGTAGGCAGGAATTTCTTTTTTAAAAAAAAGTGTTAATAACAAAAGAAAAAAACAATAAATTGGACTATATTAAAACTTAGAACTACTGTTTATCAAAAATACATTATAGAATAGGAGAATATCCAATTACTTATATCAAGAATACATAGGGAACTCCTAGTATAAACAAGAAAAACATAGGCAGCCCAACAGAAAAAGAGGCAAGAGACTGAAACATTTTACAAAAGAGGAGATCGCTATGGTCTGAATGTTTGTGTCCCCTCAAAATTCAAGTTGAAATCCTAATGCTCTATGTGATGCTATTACGAGGTGGGGCATTTGGGAGGCAATTAGGTCATAAGAGTGGAGCCCTTATGAATGGGGTTAGTGCTTTTATAAAAGAGATCCCACGGAGATCCCCAGGCCCAATATGGGAGGATACAACTAGAAGTCTGCGACCCGGAAGAGAGCCAATACCCGGCCATGCTGACACTCTGATCTTGGATTTCCAGACTCCAGAACTGTGAGAAATAAATTTCTGTTGTTTATAAGCTACACAGCCTGTGGTATTTTGTTATAGCAGCCCAAGGAGACTAAGACAAGATACAAATGGCAATTAAAAGTATGAAAAGACTGCGCCTGCCCAGTGGCGAAGTGGTTAAGTGCACGAGCACTGCTTCGCCGGCCAGGGGTTCACAGATTCAGATCCAGGGTGCGCACCATCGCACCGCTCGTCAAGCCATGCTATGGCGGCATCTCATATAAAGTAGAGGAAGATGGACACAGATGTTAGCCCAGGGCCAGTCTTCCTCAGCAAAAAAAAAAAAAAAAAACGAGGAGGCTTGTTAGCTCAGGGCTAATCTTCCTCTCCCCACCAAAAAAATATGAAAAGATGCTTGATCTCCTTAGTTACCACAGAAATGCAAATTAAAACCACCAGGAGATAATGCTCTACATCTACCAAAATGGCTAAACTGAACACTCTTCAGCAAAGAGAATAAACAATGAACAGTTACATTCAAAAATATGGATTAATCTCATGAATAGAACTAAGCAAAGATGGGCCAGTCCCGTGGCTTAGCAGTTAAGTGCGCGCACTACACTGGCCCGGTTCCGATCCAGCGAGCACCAATGCACCACTTGGCCGGCCATGCTGAGGCAGCAGCCCACACACAGCAACTAAGAAGGATGTGCAACTGTGACATACAACTATCTACTGGGGCTTTGGGGAGAAAAACGGCAAAAAAAAGGAGGAGGATTGGCAATAGATGTTAGCTCAGTGCCGGTCTTCCTCACAAAAATAAAAGAACTAAGCAAAGATGTCAGACAAAAAAAGAGTACAAAATCTGTGTGTACATTGTATGAAGTATAAAATTAAGCAAATTTAATCTATGGTTTTAGAGATCAGGATAGGGATTAACTCTCTATCCCCTCTAGTATGAAGTATTGCCTGGAGGAAGTACTGAGCTATACCCATTGAGCTGAACTTTTTTGTCCTTGTATTTTTTTTAATACTTTATATATTTTTTAGAATAGTTTCAACTTCAGAGCAAAATTAAGAGGAAGATACAGTGATTTCCCATATACCTCCTGCCCCCACACAAGCATTGCCTCCCCCATTGTCAACATCCTCCATCAGAGTGGTACTTTTGTGACAATTGATTAACCTACACTGACACATCATAATCATCCAAAGTCCACAGTTTACATTACAGTTCACTCCTGGTGTTGTGCATTTTACGGGTTTGGACAAATGTCTAACATGTATCCATCATTATAGTATCATGTGGAATATTTCACTGCCCTAAAATCCTCTGTACTCCACCCGTTGATCCCTCATCCTCTCTCCTCTCCAACCCCTGGAAACCACTGATCTTTTTACCATCTCCATAGCTTTGCCTTTTCAAGAATGTCATAGTTGGAATCATACAGTAGGCAGCCTTGTCAGATTGGCTTCTTTCACTTAGTAGTATGTGAACATTTTTGTTCACATTAAATGCAAACATTTAAGTTTCCTCCATGTCTTTTCCTGATTTGATAGCTGATTTCTTTTTAGCACTAATATTCCATTGTCTGGATGTTCCACAGTTTGTTTATCCATTCACCTACTGATGGACATCTTAGTTGCTTCCAACGTTTGCAATTATGAATAAAGCTACAATAAACATCCATACACAGGTTTTTGTGTAGCCATAAAATTTCAATTCTTTGGTTAAATAACAAGGAGCATGATTGCTGGATCTTATGGAAAGAGTATGTTTAATTTCATAAGAAACTACCAAACTGTTTTCCAAAGTGATCGCACAATTTTGCATTCCTACCAGCAATGGATGAGAGTTCCTGTTGCTCCATTTCCTGGCCAGTATTTGGTGCTGTCAGCGTTCCAGATTTTGGCCCTTCTCATAAGTGTGTAGTGGTATCTCATTGTTTTAATTTGCATCTCCTTGATGACACATGATGTAGAGAATCTGTTTATATGCTTATTTTGTATCTGCATATTTTCTTTGGTGAGTTACCTGTTAAGGTCTTTGGCCCATGTTTTAATCAGGTTATTTGTTTTCTCAATGTTGAGTTTTCAGAGTTCTTTGTATATTTTGAATAACAGTCCTTCATCAGATGTGTCTTTTGCAAATATTTTTTCCCTGTCAGTGGCTTGTCTTCTCATTCCCTTGATGTTGTCTTTTTCAGAGCAGAAGTTTTTCATTTTAATGAAGTATGGCTTATGAATTATTGCTTCCATGGATCTTGCCTTTGGCATTGTTTCTAAAAAGTCATCACCATACCCAACGTCATCTAGATTTTCTCCTATGTTATTTTCTAGGAGTTTCATATTTGTTGTTGTTTTTTATTTGTTGCTCTTGTTTTGTGTTCCTAATTTTTTCTCTTCCGCTCTTTTATCTTCCACTCTTTTTCTGCTTTTTGTGGTTTTAATTCAACATTTCATATGATTTCATAGCATATCAGTTATAGTTCTTTCTTTTTTAGTTCTTTTGGTTGTTGTCCTAGAGTTTGCGGTATACATTTACAACTACCAAAGTCTACTTTCAAATAACGCTATACCACTTCACAGGTAGTGTGAGTACCTTATAATAACAAAATAATCCTAACTCCTCCCTCTGGTCCTTTATATCATTGCTGTCATTCATCTCACTTACAAATTAGCATTAGCATATAAGCATATATGTTAGTATTAGCATACACAAGCATATATATATTACATAATATACACAAGCATAATTGATTACATCATTGCTATTATTATTTTGAACAAACTGTTATCTGTTAGATCAATTAAGAATAAGAAAAATAAAAGATTTTATATTACTTTCACTTATTTCTTCTTTGGTGCTCTTCTCTTCTTTACGTAGATCTGAGTTTCTGACGTATATATTTTTCTTTTCTCAATGAAACTTCTTTTCATATTTCTTGCAGGCAGGTCTACTGGCAATAAGCTCCCTCAATTTTTGTTTGTCTGAGAAAGTTTTTATTACTCCTTCACTTTTGAAGGATAATTTCACACGGTAAAGAATTCTATGTTGGTGGATTTTTTCTCTCAGCAATTTAAATATTTCACTCCACTCTCTTCTTGCTTGCATGGTTTTTGAGGACATGCAATAAACATAATTCTTATGTTTATTCCTCCATAAGTAAGATATTTTATCCCTCTGGCTTCTTTCAAAGTTTTTTCTTTGATTTTCTGTGGTTTGAAAATGATATGCCTAGGTGTAGATTTTTGGCATTTATGCTGCTCATTCTCTGAGATTCCTGGATCTGTGTTTTGGTGTCTTACATTAACTTGGGGAAATTCTCAGTCACTGTTTCAAATATTTCTTCTGTTCCTTTTTCTCCTTCTTCTCCTTCTGGTATTCCCAT
Source organism: Ceratotherium simum simum (assembly GCF_057802395.1). Lineage (NCBI taxonomy): Eukaryota > Metazoa > Chordata > Mammalia > Perissodactyla > Rhinocerotidae > Ceratotherium > Ceratotherium simum. The sequence goes on along the minus strand of NC_141906.1, from coordinate 43,899,542 downwards.
TGTGCATATGTTATAACTTTTGTTGTTATCCCACAGTCCTTGGATATTCTGTTTGTTGTTTTTTTTTTTTTCCCTCAGTCTTTATTCTCTTTGCTTTTTATTTTGGAGATTTCTATTGAGATAGCCTCATACGCAGAGATTCTTGCTCAGCCATGTCCAATTACTAAGACGACCATCAAAGACATTCCTCATTTCGGTTACATACTTTTTATCTCTAGCATTTCATTTTTGTTCTTTCTTAGAATTTCCATCTCTCTACTTACATTGCCCATTTGTTCTTACATGTTGTCTACTTTGTCCATTAGAGCCCTTAAATACCTTAAAACAATCATAGTTGTTTTAAATTCTCAGTCTGATAATTCCAACATCCTTGCCATGTCTGGTTCTAATGCTTAATTCGTCTCTTCAAAATGTGTTTTTCACCTTTTCACATGCTGGGTAATTTTTTCCTGATAGTCAGACATGATGTGCTGGGTAAAAGGAACTGCTGTAAATAGGCCTTTAGTAATGTGGTGGTGAGATGTGTGTGTGTGTGTGGTGGGGGGAGCATACGATAATCCTATGATTAGATCTCAGTCTTCTAGTGAGCCTGTGCCTCTGGACTGAAACTACACAGGTGTTTTTCACTTTTTTTCTCCCCTCTTTAATGGGACAGGATAGCTAGAGTGATTGCAGTTAGATATCTCCCTTCTCCCATGTGCAAGGCTAGGGTTAAGGAGAGTTGCCTATTTCCCCTCCCTCAGGTCAGTTAGGCTCTGATAATACCCTGCAGGTTAGGCTCTGTTTAATTAATTTCTCCTGAGAGCAGGGCTTGTTAAGATCAAAGTGCTCTGGCATGTTTCAAAATAGTTCCTCCCCGCCAAGCCCTGCTGGAAGCACAAGGGGATTTTTCGTGATATTTACTGTGGGAATCTGGCTGAACTCCTGTAGGTAAATCTCATAATGTTGTGCCCCTCTCTCCCCAAGACAGAGTTCCCTGGAGTTTTTAACTCTCAGACTTGTCCACAGTAAGCCTCTAACAATTTGTCAATAAAAGTCCAGATTTTTCTACGCCAGCACTGGTTCCCACCGTGCTTTCTGCTGTTGAGTCAGCTCCACAAAGCCATTATTGCTCCCTGTATTCACCTGTCTGTCTCTCTAATCTTGGAGGCAGCAATTTTCCCTGTGTCCTATCCTCCCTTATGTATCCAAGAAGCATTATTGATTTTTCAATCTGTTCAGCTTTTTACTTGTTGTTAGGATGGAGTGGTGACTTCCAAGCTCTTTACATGCCAAACCAGAAACTCTGTACGTGTATTTTTTTATGTATATATCTTCCCACAAAGAAAGCAACAAATTCAGATGACTTCACTGATAAATCCTACCAAATATTCAAGTAAGAAATAAGAGAAACCTTATACAAACCCTTCTAGAGAATAGAAAAATTGGAGATACCTTCCAACTTGTTTTATGAGGCCGACATAAACTTAATGCCAAAACTAATGAAGAACATTAGATGGAAGGAAAGTAACGGGTGAATTTAATTCATACAGAGAGAAGCAACTATCTTAAATTACTAATATACTAATCCAGCAATATATAAAAAATACGATCAACTATATTGTGTCTATTCTAGGAATGGAGGTTTAACAATAGAAAATCAATTAATGTAATTTACTTCCTTATCAGAATAAAGCAGGAAAATCATATACAGAGAAAGCCTTGATAAAATTCAACAACCATTTATGAAAAGTACTCTTAGCTAAGTACAAATAGGTGCAAACTTTCTCATTCTAATAGAGGGTTTTAGCAAAAAGCTTATAGCAAACATTGTTATAAAATGTTAAAATATTTTCCACTGAGATAAGGAACATACAACAAATGCCCATTGTTATTTATTTCTCTTCCAAATTGTACTACACATCCTGGTTAAAACATTAAGGCAAGGAAAAAAATGTTATAAGGATTGAAAAGGAAGAAATAAAGCCCCTCATTAGTTGTGGATGATAGGATTACATGTGTAGAATACCCAACGAATCTATAGATTAATTATCGGGACTATTAAGACGTTAGCAAGGATATTGGCATAATGTAATACACCAAAATTTGTTTTATTTCTATAAATCAGCAACACACAAAGATAAAAATTTAAAATATACTATTTGTAATAGCACTGATATATCATATACCAAAGAAGTCTAAAAATAGCCTTTAAGAATCTCAACAAAGAAAACTATAAACCATTATTGAAAGAGAACGTTTTATGATTTTATAGTTAAAGAAGACCTAAATAAAAGACATTGTATATATGTTCATGGATAGGAAGATTCAATATTATAAGACATCAATTGTCCTCAAATTGATCTTTTATGTTCACTGGATAAATCTCATTCAAAATCCCAGCATGCATTTTTTTTTTTGTGGAAATTGATAAACTGGTTCTTAAATTATACTGCTTTTGGCTCAAAAAAAAAAAGGTCAAAAAAAGTATAGAAGATGAAACTGACGTCTGTTTCTCAGGGTCTGTTTACCCTGAGAAGGGGGACCGTCCATCTCCCCCTATGAACGCCAGCTGGAGCACCCCAGATGAAGCATCTCGGACGCTTCATGTGCAAGCCACTTGGGACTGGTTTTAAAAATAACTGGAGATATTCGCCTGCTGAATATGCAGGTTACTCAGGTCACGGTAAATGCTGTGGTTAAGAGGGACCCTTTCACATGGGCACCCCAGATAATCTTGTTGCAAAACCTAAAAATATTTCAGGAAGCCTTATGGACTTTGCTATCTCAGTTTCCTCTCATGAGTCTTACAGATGCTAATAAAAACGTTAATTAACAAGAGAATGGGGAGAGGCGAAGGGGAGAGTCAAGGGAATCTTTCCAGTAAGGTGGAAATTTTTATACGGTTATTAAGAAATAAGGGGAATAAAGTAAATTTTGATAGGAATGAAACAGAGGAAACAGAAGGGGGTCAGTCATGAGACTCATCTCAGCAGGGTGGAGATCTTTAGGTGGTTATTAAGAAATGGGATGATGGGGCAGCCCGGTGGCATAGTGATTAAGTGCACAGGCTTCACTTTGGTGCCCTGGGTTCGTGGATATGGATCCCTGGCGCGGAGCTGTGCAGGGCTCAGTTAGGCCATGCTGTGGCGGCATCCCATACAAAGTAGAGGAAGATGGGCACCGATGTTAGCTCAGGGCTAATTTTCCTCAGCAAAATGAGGAAGATTGGCAATGGATCTTAGCTCAGGGCAGATCATCCTCACTAATGAAAACAAAAACGAAATGGGATGAATAAAATGGACGCCGATGGGGTTAAAACAAAGGTTTTAATACAGCACTGCCAGAAGTTGGGTGGACCAAAGGGACCCCTGTTGGTTCCCCAACATTAAAGGGCACAAACAAGTTGTTCTATTTACCCTAGTTTAGAGAAATTTGAAAAGCCGAAAGGCAGAGATTACAATGACAAACCTGATCAGCAATCCTTAGGGCAGCAGTTAGGCTGATTAATCAAAGTAAGGATTGACAGGGAATCTAAAGTCTTTTGTACGAGAGTGGGTAAAATGGTCAGGGGGTGGAAAAGAGAAATTTTTAGGACTCCTTGATATGGGAGCCTCACAAACTGTGGTACCAAAACCCATTGGTGAAGCCGTTGGGGAGGTGATCCAGAGGAAGTGGCCCTCGAGCTGGATCCGGGCAGTCGGAGACTCCTCACCCCCGCCCCTGTCCTTGGAAGGTACATTCTGCCCACCATTCTGAAAGCGGGAGCCGTTTTCAAGGATGCAGCCTTGAGAGAGGAATGCTATCAAAACCATCTGGACTGTATATGTGACTGAACCCAGGTAAGGCCACTATATAAACTTTAAGATTCTGGTGGGCGTGTGTAGAGATTTATTTGTTTTGCAGCCACCCATGACAAGCCTTGTATATAAGTTCCCTTGCTTATTAAACCTGCCACCTACCAATCTGGAGTGGTCTGCCTCTTTCTTCCATCTCTCCTTGCCCTCCATTTACAGGAGGTTAGCAGTAAAGGAAAGTAATCCAAATCTCTGCAGGTTAGTACTAGATAGAAGAATCATCTTTTACTTGAAATTGTCTTACTTCAGTTACTGCTGCTACCACCATGCTGGCTTCTCTGTTCTTAATTCCTTGGCCCAGACACAGATAAAAACTCTTTCCCCTAGTTTCCTTTACAACAGCTGAGATAATCTGGAAATTTCGGAGAGTCTTTACTAAATATTAAGAAATAGTTTACCAAAGCCAGCATACTCCTGTGCCTGGGAGCCCTGTTCTCTTCTACCTGCTGTCTTGAGATATCTTTATTAGCCCCAAAGGACTAAAACAAATTGAAGACCCCTAGCCTGAATTATTTTCCTTATCTACTCTTTTATTGATAAGGGAATTCACTGAAAAATGGCACGTGAAAGAAAATACAGAGCATGTTTGTGGAAGAGGAAGAAACAATGCTCATTCTCATCCAGGGGTTTCTTTAACCAAAATGCTGCTGCTCCTGTCACTTGGCACTTGTGATGCTAGAGGCTCCAGCTCCATTCCCGCTTCCCTAAAAGAACACTGCCCTCTACCACAGCTCTTTTCAGAAGGTTAAATGTCCTGCCTGCTACCACTTCACATTGCTCATTTCTACAAATGACGAATGCCCGGGACAGTGTAGACAATCATGGAGTCAGGGAGAGGTCGGAGAAAAGGAAATGAGGCTATTCATGATTTATGAGGTCATGATATTATTGATTTTAATGATTTAGGTGTGAGGTTGGTAAAATCATAAGCTCCTGAACTTGGCTAGAGATAATGAAAAAGGGAAAGGGAGGAGAGGAGGGGAGGAAAGGGTGGATGGGTATAAGAGTTTCATTAGGATTTATTGATTGATATTGGTGAGTGCGTGAACGGGTAGAGAAGGAGACGGCTGGAGAAGAGGGGTAGACAGCCTATGACAGCCTTTCATTACTCTGAGATCTTGGTGGACTATTCCTACAGACAACTTTCCAAGTTCTCCACCTCAGCCAATGGAATTTTACATTTTACTTCCTACGTGAAAGCTTCTGTGGAATTTAGCCACGAGAAAGTTTTTGCTAGGGTCCCATCCTTTCCTTTGGCTCTCTCTCACTTCCCCCAAACTGCAATTGTTTTCTATTTTCCAGTTATTTGTCTCAAGGGCACTTATATCTGCATTGCTACTATTTTCATCAGACTTTATAAAGAGGAATATTTATAATTAAACTAACATTAAGAATATTTAGCATGCATCAAGTGAATATAGGTGCTTATTAATTAATGCCTTGGATGAGGGTGTCCTAACGCCTAGAGGATTTTGGAAGTAACTCTTTTATCTCAATCACACTCATCTTGTTGTTTTTTCTCTAACAAAACAGGCACTACCTCAGTTCAGAGTATTTATTCTTCTTGTTCCTTCTGCCCGGAATGTTCTTCCCTCAAATGTCTACATGGTTCATTCCTTTGTGATGTTCAAAATCACCTTGTTCCTCACCACTGGATATAAAATAGCAAAGGCCACTGCTCACCCTCCTGCCACTCCCATTCCTGCTTCACCCTGCTCTGTTTTTCACCATAGCACTTATTACCATCTGAGATTCTATGTATTTACTTGTCTATCTGTTTATGATCAGTATCTCCCACTAGAATATGCGCCACAAACACAGGACTTTGTTTCATTCACTGCTGTGTGTCCCTAGCACCAAGGACAGTGTCTGGTACAGCATAGATGCTCCATAGGTGTTTATTGAGTGATGAAAAGAATATTCCTGGGGCCAGCCTGGTGGTGTAGTGGTTAATTTCACACACTCCACCTCGGCGACCCAGGGTTTGCAGGTTCAAATCCTGGGCATGGACTGACACACCTCTCATCAAGCCATATTATGGTGACATCCCAAGTACAAAACAGAGGAAGATGGGCACAGCTGTTAGAACCAAGCTTCCTCAGCAAAAAGAGGAAGATTGGCAACAGATGTTAGCTCAGGGTTGATCTTCCTCACCAAAGAAAAGAATATTCCTATAAAGTATAGAGGAAAGAATTCCATATGAAGAAACTGAAGTCTAGAGAAATTAATCAACTTGATGAATATAACACAACTAACATTAGCAAGTATTATTATCACTGTCATTATTTTAGTTCTATTTTTAAGAACCTATGTTTTAACATCTACATCGGCTCCAACCATCACAGTAACACTACAAGATGGATATCGGGGAAAGTTACATAGATTTCTCAAGCTCAGCTAGCTAATGGGTGGAGGAATAACTTTATGATCATTTGTTATATTTGGACAGAATCCATGTTTCCTGGCTGTTTACCTGCTGGATTGCACTCTGTCTTCCTGTGTCCTTTTGCTTTTTTCCACCTGCTGCGTGCAAATTGAAGAGGTGCAAAATACATCTTTGCATATTGATTAAATGCATTTCAATCTTTTATGAAATGGCCATAAGAGGTATTGAGAGTAGGCTACAACACACCTTGAGAGATAGGTAGTGTATTCGTTTCCTAGGGCTACTGTAACAAAGCACCACAAACCAGGTGGCCTAAAACAACAGAAAGCTATTGCCTCACAGTTCTGGAGGCTAGAAATCAAATATGTCAAAATCAAGGTGTTGGGAAGATGATTCTCCCTCCAAAACCATAGGAGAGAATCCTTTCTTGTCTCTTCCTAGCTGCCATTCTGATGATGGCCAAGGATTGTCCTGGTGTTTCTTAGCTTGCAATGGCATTATTCCAATCTCTGTCTCTATCATCACATGACATTCTCCTGGTGTATTTTGGCTGTCATCTTCTGTATGTACGTGTCTGTGTCCAAATTTCCCTTATTTTATAAGGACAACAGTCATATTAGATTAGGGCCCACCCTAATAGACCTTATCTTAATTTGATTGTATGCAAAGATAGTATTCCCAAATAAGGTCACATTCAGAGATGCCAAGGGTTGGAACTTCAACATATCTTTAGGGGACACAATTCAACCCATAACAGGTGAGGATTATCAGTGTGATAGAATTGCTAATAATGGAATTAAATCATCAGGTTCTTTCTCAATACAGAGCCTTTCCATGTGTTGTCTCCTTTGTCTGCATTACTTTTCTCCCCACTCTCTGCTCACGTTCCAGTGGTGTGCTGGAGTCAGCTCACACCAGCTCATGAGAGCCACTTGTTAAATTTTCAGGATCCAGTTGCTAAAAACAGTAATTATTAAAAATTAAATTGTGTAAACTTACAATTAATTAAATTTAAAACAGAGCTAATAAATTCTCAAAACTGATCATTTCTTAATGATTTTGCTACATTTGACTATTATCTGTCTGTGTTCTTTACATTATTTACATCTATTATATCTGCATAGCAGAAATACAAAATAATGGTTTCATATCTCTTCCTCAGTCCACAATCACTGACATAAACTTGGTAGTTTGAAACCAGCTACAGTGGTAGTAGTTACACCACAGAAAGCAGTTAACACTACAAATCAGGGCTTTTCTTCCCGTGGAAACCAGCTGTTAAACACTTACCAGATACTGCTGGTTAAGTCTCTTACTTCCTTTAGGACTCATCTTTATTTCCTCAGACTGGCTTTCCATAGCACTCATTCAAAGATATTTGTTAAATATTTATGATGCATGTCAGGAATAACTGGATGACCAAAATGATGAGATAATAGATTGGGTTTGGTGATGAGGCAAAGTTAAGGCATGACCACAAGATATTGAATTTCATATTATCTGCTAAGATGTTTAATTTAATTAAGTTTAGGTCAAAACTGAGAGAGTAAATCCCCTGGTATCTCTGTCCTCTGTTACCTTGCACTGCTTATGATTTATGATGGGAAGCATTTACAATCCAATCAGAGGCATGGGACAACTGAAGTAAAGAGAGATGTTTATGATGTATACCTAGCGAGTGGTTCCTAGAATGTGGTAAATTTATTCTAATCATTAGAGTCTGGAAATTGAAGAAAGGAATGCAAATTAGCTTATGGCTTCAATACCTGCTTGCCATGCATCCCAGGGAATCCTTGGGTGACCTCAATGTAAAGAGTTGCATGAGATGAAGGTGGGCTAACCCATCTTAGGACAATAAACGCCTTCTCTGAAAGGATAGATCAACTCTGGGGTGCTCTGGGGTACTATTGAACCTAGGTGATAATGTAGAGAGAGAAGGGAAGGTAGGCATTGTTGCTGGCTTCCAGGCTATAACTAAGTACCTACATGTAGGCAGTATCACCTGTGGTTAGGGAGCAATTCATTCCAACCTCAGACTTAGTTACCAAAAGACCAGACTCAGAAGGCATGGTAGAATGGAAAGAGCAGGGTCTTGAAAGTAGAAGCACTAAGATATTAAAATTAACTCTCCATTTACTAAGTGACATTCAACAATTTATTTAATCTCTCTGCAATTTGGTTTCTTTATCTCTTAAATGGAAATAACAAGACAAACCTCATGGGGTGGCAGAGCCTCTGCTAACCTTAAGGAAGTTTTGTGTGAGTTGGTAAAGGGCACCTACTCCGAGCTGGTGCAGTTCCTCTAGCAAGCAGCTTGACAAGGAGTGGCCCTTTTGTGTAAAGAAAAAGGTATCTCTTCCTTCTAATAGTCATAGTTGGGGTACAAGACCACTTGCCCCCAAATATAGGGAGTAAACTGCACAAACATTCATTACGGTCCTGGAGTTGAGGTAAAGATTAAACAAGATCATATTTTAAAACAACCGGCTCTGTCTGAAACACAAAAAGCTGTCACAAATGTCAGTTCCCATCCCTGAAATTCTCTCCTCCCCTTTGTCGCTCTCCCATCTCCCCCATGCCATTATCAAGTAGGATTTCCTTACCCTTAGAGACAGAAAGGTCAACCCTTTTCCCCTACAAGAGTCTCTTTGCTTCAGAACCAGAATTGGATAATTGAGTCATATACCCTGCTCTCATGTAGGACCCCACCCCCACCCCCATTAATTATTCCCAAAGTGTATTTTCCTTTCAGGGTTATTGTGGATAGACGCTGAGGGGGACTAAGTGCAAGGAGCATGAAATACGGCTACCTTTCTTCATATGCCAATAGACCTGGTCAGTCCCAGCTGTAAAAAACAAATGAGTAAAACCTGTTTTTCCTTGTTTCTTAAATTATGTCAGTACCTGGCAGTTGTTTATGTTTAAAGAGTCAACAGAAGGCAGGCAGGGGACCAGAGAACATGATAAGTGTTTAAAGAATGTGATTTACTACTCAGCGATATGCCAGTGATGTGGCATGAATTAAAAACAAGTCTTCCAGGAGAAAAGATTTCTTTAGAGATGTAATTAATTGACCCGGCTTGGGTCTCTCCTTTTCCAGAGAAGTAGTTGTCAGTGAAATGCTTCCAAGTACTGCCCTGGCTGTAATTGTTATTCAAGTTCGTGCTGCAAAGTCATCTTCACTTAAGAATTCTATCATTCACCACCAAAAAATGCATAAGCTAGGCTTTTGTATTGCCACACACCTTGGGATTTATCCTCAGAATTAGGAAGCAAATGTAGCCAGCAATTATTTTAAACATTTGTTTTCAGAAACGAATTTTTCCCATATCTGTCAGATTTGGCTCAGGGTTCTTTTTCAATTTGATCTTTGTTAGCAGCATGAAAAACTGTTCAGTTAAATGTTCAGGCATAAGCAAGTCATTACTCCATATCTGAACTCTCAAGAGCTACTGGTTGTCATGGTAATATGACTGCACGTGTGAAGTTAACATTGGGAACCTTACGTTTACATTAAAATATCATCCACGTTTGCATGAACTCCTGCCCAGAGCATTGTGCTGGGTTTGGTTCTCCCCCTTCCCTGCTGTCCCATAGTAGTGCCAAGGGATTTCATATTTCAGAGCCAAACTTGCTAGAGTTCACTGCCTTTATTATTGATCTGTCTCAGACCGAAGCTGAGCTGTATTCGAAGCTCAACGTATGAGTTGAGAGCTGACTATATATGCATACTGTTAATCCTGCCAATTACTCTTTCCCTGATCCCCAATTTTTCTAGTGAATGGCTTTAGTTAGTTTCTTTATGTTGCCTCCCTCCATACCGGGATGTCTTCCTTCAAAGATCACCCCTGGACATGTTATGTTGCTATTACTCTTGAAGATGTAGGTTTCTTTTCTTTTCTGTCCCCTCCCTGCCCACCTTCCCTATTCCTTCTTCCAAGACCTCTTGGCTTAGGGCTACGATTATACTTATTCATCCATTTGATCGTTTTGTTTATTTATTGGATACATTTTTAGGACATGTTTACTATATGATAGGCTAGGTGCAGTGTCCCAGGTACACAAGGGCAGTAATTAGTTGATAAGAGACATAAGTTTTTGCTGACTATTCTGTTCTTGATCCAATAGTATGTGTATTTTGAGGATGGCAGCTACCTTCACAAAGGTTTGTAGCACACGAACTATGTGTTGAGTTGCACAGATTATCAAATAATATGCATTTACTTTTTGTTCTTGTATTTGTTTAAATGTTCTTTTTTTGAGCTAAAGGCTGGAATAAATAACCCAACCACTAGGAAGTGTCAGAGCAGGATCAATATGTTAATATGCAGATTATAATGGCTACTAAATATGATGTCATACATATCAACTCCTTCTCTCTACTTACACACACACACACACACACACACTAAAGATAAGAAACGAGTCTCCTGATCAATAATTGAAGAGTCACATTTTGGAGAATCTTATGTGAATTCCATGTGATGCCTCATTGTACTTCTGTATACACTTCTTCATGCTGCTCCTTATACTTGGCATGTCATTCCCATCCCTAATTCCCATTGAAAACCTGGAGAACACTTCACCTGTCAAACTTCTATTAAAGTATCACTTTTTACTTAAAGTAATTTATAGCAATAATGGGAAATAAAAGGATAAGAAATAATACTGAAAGCATTCTTTTTAGAACTCTGGAGGTAAATTTCAGCAGAAACAGTGAAGAGAATAGAATTAATTACCTCTGGGGAAAGAGCCCCAAGGTAAGGAGAGTGGGGTAGGAAATCATTGTTTCCCCTTATAGGCCTTGTAGCACACTATTAAACTTTTAAGTTATATATGTTATTTTGATTTTCAAAAAGGTAAATTTAAAAAGTTCTACGTGCTTCCATTAAAAGCATATTAGTTATTCTGTAGTATTTTTCACCAAATTATTTTATCTTTGTTTGGCTTATTTTTCCACTAAATTTAAGTGGACAACAGAATCAGATGAACAATAAGGCATAGAATTTGATTTCAATATCTTGAATAATCACTTGATAAATTCTGTCATTTCTATCTATATGCCTTCTAATTATAATCTGCTAAGAAGACATCAGATTGGTGTTAAAAAAATGTAATTCTGTAAAAGCCTTTCTACCTAATGTTAACTAAATGTTGAGGTCTACTGTGTACTAGTGGAATCCTTAAGAATATGAGACAGTCATAGATTTAGAAAGATATTTAATCCACTCTAAAGATAAGATATTGAATTAAGTAACATCTACAAATCTCTTGCATGCATCCTTCCAAGAATCTATATGTCTATATCTACTCCCTCCCTTCCACTCTTTCTCTCTCTAGATACGGATACAGATGTCTATAAGTTATACTTTTTAAAATAGGTGGACAATCTGCTTTAAATGAACTTTGCAAAAATTAAAAATCTAGGAATATCCAGAAATCTCCTGTGAAGAAGGGTAATGAGAGGAATAGAGCTCTCAGATATTAAAGCATATTGTGCAACATAGTAATTTTTAAAATGCAATTGATTTATTAATGAATGAGCTAGATAGAGGATAGATAGATAACTTGTAAGGAACAGAAAACTCACAAATACATATGTGAAGGTAATTTATAAATGTGTAATTTCAAATCACAATAAAAAGAAGAATTTTTCAATAACGTTTTTTATTTGGAAAAATTAATAAAACAATTTTTTTAAAAAGCTGGATCCGTTATTTCATGACTTACAGAAAAATAAATTGTTCTTTCTCATTCTTGCTGCTATTTCTCTTCAAATATCTCAACGAAGGTTGTGCTTTCATATTTATTTAAAAAGTTCTAGGGGCCGGCCCAGTGGCAAAGTGGTTAAGTTCTCGTGCTCCGCTTCAGAGGCCCGGGGTTCATGGGTTCAAATCCCCGGCGTGGACCAACACACCACTTATCAAGCCATGCTATGGCGGCATCCCACATACGAATAGAGGAAGATGGGTGCAGGTGTTTGCTCAGGGCCAATCTTCTTCACCAAAAAAATAGAAAGTAAATAAAAATTAAAAGTTCTAGTTGCTATAAGGACAAATAAAAATTTAAAATATGAGGCTTAATTCTCCCTGTTGAAAATAAGGAAGAGAACCCCACTCCCTTCATTTTCTTAGAAAACTTGCAATTTTAAATACTTTCTCTTGTCTTTGAAACGTATATAAATCCTTTTGAAAACTAGATAAGGCATTTTGTCAGCTTGATAATTCAGGAAAGTCTTTCTCAAGGACTTGGGAGCCATCTCCTTGAAAGGTAAAAACCCAGGGAGATAGCACCCCTATCTCCAAGTTTCTGTAAGAAGGTAGGAGCCTAACTTGAGTAGATGCCTTGCTCCAAGTTGCAAAACTACCTCCTTCATAAAGATATAAGAAGTTTGTTTCTCCTCTGGATAAAATCAAATAGCTAACACAAATGGTCACCCCAATTCCCGGGTAACTTTAGGAGGTGCTGTTAAGCCTCTTACTGAAGTACAAGTTATTGTTTATCTTGGAAACATGTATGTAACGGATTGTATCTGCTTGGCATGTAAAAAGTTAAGCTTTCTTTCTATCTTTGCAGTCTCTTGGTGGATTGCCTGTGATGCATGTCACATTCCTGTTTAATGCTTACTCAATAACAAAACATGTTTTTTTCTTTACTATTTCTTTACTACCTTTGTGGAGAGGATTTCTTGGTTGGAAGACAATTTGGTTTTAATTACGTTTCCCCAGTGTTGCTAGTATAGAATTTTTCTGCTGTAACTAGCCCTGTTCTGCTATTGGTTCTCTTGCCTAATTTGGGATTCTGACTGGGATCTCTGTGTGGAATGGAGTACTGTGGGATGGAGGTGGGACAGGTTAACTGGCACGCTTTTTGGGGGGAGAATAGGTGCAGAAATACATCAGCTGGAATTAAAACCAAGCAGGTTGATTCCAGAAATTCTTATTGCCAGTTTGAACTGAACTAAAATGGTATTACTAATGGTGATTTGGAGCACGGGCTCCCGTCTTCTGGTATTGGAATAGTATTGAAATATGTAACAAAAATGTATAAGTCTTAGAATTCCACTACCTTAATGATTTGAACTCTGCATTGAGCACCTGATAAAGTTTGTTCTACAAGTCAGAAACTGGATTCCTCTCGGCTTATTCCCGGTGAATCTGATGACGAGTGACTAGATTGTGCAGACTTTGATCCAAAGATGGAAATGAATCGTATGAATTCAAGGGGAGAATCTGTAAGTAGTTATTAAATACCTACTCTGTGTCTAGATGTGTGCCAGGGACTGAAGGAACACAAATAAATAGAATTGAGGCATTCTTCTTTTTCTTTGATCTAGTTGGTAATTCACCTGGAGGATGAATGTGAGTGGGCAGATCTGAAAGCAGGAAGAATAGTTCGGAACTACTGTAGTAGTCTGAACGTGAGGCAATGATCATCAGAATAGAAACAGAAAGAGATGGGAAGAAACAATTAACAAACTGAAGAAAGAATTAAAAGAACTTAATTCTTTATTCTTCTTCTGTAAAGGATAAATTAAAAGATATCAATGATCAATGATGGATGCCACATAATAGAGTAGATAAGAATATGGATTTTGGTGCCTGTGAGAACTGAATTCAAGCTCCAGATCTGCCATTTTCTGGATTCAAAAGTTACATGATTCTTCTCGATTTCAGTTTCATTATGTGTAAAATGGAACTAATAGTACTTGCTTCAGAAATTTATTATAAGTTTAGTGTTTTACAAACTACAGTTTGTGACTTGTTAATTGTGAAATTAATTTCACAATTTAGTAAGGAGCAACCAGCATTTTTATAAAAATAATTTGGAAGAAAAAAGGAGAATGTATCACACAGTAAGAATGTTTTATAACGCTGTTCCAGTGATGCATACACACACACACACGACACACACACATACGTGTGTATGCATGTGTTTGTGTGTGTGTGTGTGTGTATATAAAGGATGTATTGGAGTGTAAAGTAAAGTGTATTTATTGTCATGGATTGTGTTAAAAACAAGTTTGAAAATGCAGCATTATATAATACATGTAAAGCGTTTCACATGATACTAACACATAGGAAGAGAACGAGATTTGCCACAAAAATCAAGATAGGAGAGTTTCAAGGATGGGTTGATTAATGGTGTGAAATACAGCAGAGAACAAAGAGGATGAAATCTGAGAGAAGGTTATTGTTTTGGAAATAATTAACATGTAGAAAATCAAAGGCAATCTGCAAAACATGGACTCAGTCTGCAAATATTGTTAATAACATAGACAGTAACATTGCTTTATAATGTGAAATGATAGTAAAGGATATAAAGAAAAGCTATACGTGGAAAGAAATAGACAGATGATTTCTACACAGAAATTACAATAAACAATGAATAGCATCTCCTGCCGTTAAGTTTGCTCTTTAGAAGGAGGTGAAATCGTTACATTATATATATGGATATAGATGATATAGATATAAATATAGTTTTCTTGTTCTTGAAAAATCTCCAATTTAAAAAAAAAAAAACAATTTTAGTACCTGAGACACATGAAACCCTTATGAGACTCCTTTTTTTTTTTTTTTTTGCTGTCCCAGAGGGAATGATACTTTGGTTGAATTGTCAGTGGGGCAGGTGAGTCTGGAGATAAGCTATAAGGTTTCTCCATCTGGTGTCTGCAGACTGCAAAAACAGCAAGGCTTCCACTCCACGGGGTAAAAAGAAAGAAATACTTTTCTCCTGTGCAGATATCATTCCATCCACCTTTTCATAAAAATATCAGATTTTGGTTAAGGTTCTCAAGGTGTTCAAATAATTATCCCCAAATGTCTGGAGGGGATGGCGTGGAAGGAGAAAGTGGGAGAATTGAGACAGGTGGGCAGGAGGGAAGTCAAATACCTCACTCTTTTTTACCCCATTAGAAGGACAGCTTCACTGTTGGGTCCCTGTGCGCCTTCCTCTCACTCCACGTTTCCTGATCTATTCTCCACATCCCCTAGCCTTTAGCTCTTTTTCTCTACCAAATTCCACCTCCTTCCATTTTCTCTAGAATCATTCACCCTTTCCTACAAAAATTATATATACTTAATCTCCCTCTGTCTCATCTAGTGTCTTGTAAAATTATCAACTTTAGAGGTTAATTTAAATTTAAATTTCCAAGGCATTTTTCTCTGTTTAGTTACTTTTGCTCTGTGGAAGTTTTTGCCATGTATCTTTGTCCATAACTCCTCCACCCCACCCTATGGGGATAAAGAGTAACAAGAAAGACCCATATATTCTTGGTCCCATACATGAAGGGATGCAGAGTAATAGTGGGGATCTTTTCTTACATACTATAGCTGTACTCTCCCGGCTGTGATTCTCAACCATGGCTGTATATCAGAATTACCTAGGAAGCTTTAAACAATACTCATGCCTTAAGCCCATCTCAGACCAATTAAATTAGAGTCTCTGAGCATGTGTCCCAAATATCACTTGTCTGTAACATCCATTACACACTTAGTGTGTCACACACTTTGCTATGTGCTTTATATACATTATTTCATTTAATGCTTACACAAACTCTACAAGAGGTAGGTACTGAAAAAATTGATGTGATGACTTGAAACCATAAGGAATTGAAAAGATTATGTAAGTTGTGTCAGGTCCTCTAGCCAATACATGGTAGAGCCAAGTCCCTCTCTCTCTCTTCAGTCTATTCTCAAATCCATGCTACCGGCTTGAATGGGGAGTCAAAGACAAGTTTTAAACACAGAAAAAAGACCATCAAAGTTTTTCATTTCAAAAAGGCTGTCCCAGCTGTGTGAAAGATAGATTGGACAAGGCAAAAATGAAGACTTGGAGACCAATTAGGATTCCTCCTCTGAGTTGCTATAATTTCGTAAGTTTATCAACATCATTTGAGAACTGGGAATGCGTCTTATTTTCCTTTTTCTTACCAGCACCTAACATAGTGCCTGGAATATAGTATGTACAAATATTTATTGAGCGAGTAAATGATTACTATTATAATTATGTAGAGGCGAAATTATGAATGCCTGAACTAAGGAACGACAGTGGGGTTAGACGTTGGAAAGGATTAAAGAGCTAGTTGAATAAATGTTTGCCAGGCTAATAAATTAATGTTACTTTCAACAGCCAAAATGTTTGAAATTCAGAGATCTTTTCTAATATTCTTAATTCAAAGGACTAACTCTAATGGTAGGTATGTCACCTACCACTGGAAGACCAAAAAGAAAGCAATGGGGTACATGTACATAATGTACATGGGGTACATTATGGGTGCTCCTTAAATCATTCCATGCAGGCAGCCTCATCCTGCAGATCAGGCAGGTGGGGTACAGATTAGGGACGTGTGTAAAGCTCTGATTCTCAGCTCAGAAGACTGGATTCAAGTCTCTTTTTTGCAGGAGTAGGCATATCCCATTTGTTAAATCATAGCCTCTGCTCTGTCATCATGACGATGGAATAACTTTGCAGGGAAGAGATGAAATAATGATGAGTCCTTTTAAAACAATACTTTTGCTATCAAAATTCAAATATTGGTTAGACTGTTTCTAGTGCAGGGTTTGCAATACCTCAACCATATTTATAATTGAGGTTTTAACATGTATGTCTGGTGACTTACTGTCATCTGTAAATTTTCCTATTGTGACTATATAAATGCTGATATTGAAAGTTACTAAAAACTGAATCTAAGTCTATTATAAAAGTCACTGGGAAATTATTTACACATGTTGTCCATTATAAATTTTCTATAACGAGTGTATTTTATTTTTATAATCTGCAGAGAGCAGAAATTGTCATTTTAGAAGCCTCTAAAATTATATTTGCCAATGATTTTTATTTAGGAGTCAGAGTAGAAAAGAGAGTCATAAATTTAAAATGAGAAAAGTCATTTTTAGAGTTTTAATAGGTAGATTGCCAAATTTAGACTCTGAATACAATTTTTCAAAGGTTTCTATTGGATAGTGGTAGTCCAAGCAGGAAGATATACACAGAACTAAATGCACAGCACCTGATACGATGACCTGCTTCTGAAAAATCAGTTGGAACAGCATTTGTTCTACAATAATTGTCATGTTATGTACAGACAGAAACAGGACAAAAATGAAAGTTATTTTGGTTTCCTTCTATTCAACTTACAGACCATGACAGCAAGAGCACAAATTACGAGCTAATCTAAATATAAAAGTTCATGAGACTTTGCTAAATAAATATCCTGTTACTCAGAACACACTTAGCATCTGGACTGGGTGATGCTGCCACCAACTCTGGATATTTCAGTAAATTCAGCAACTGGATGGGATCATAGGATATATATTTTCTTTTTTAGCGAATTTTAGAGCATCGTAAAATTATCGGAGTTAAAAGAGAGTTTTAGGGCAATGTGGCTTTGAAATAAAGTAGATATGATGTAAGAAATTTATGATCAGAGGGTGGATTGAGGTGGATTAAAATGGCTGCAAATTCTTTGACACTCCTCCTATCCAGAAATGTGGTACGTGACTGCTCCCCTTGTGTGGGTGGGCTCTCTGACTGCTTTGGCCAACAGAATATAGCAGAAGTGATGCTGTGGCAGTTTCTGGTCTCAGGCCTGAGGAATCTGTTGGTTTCTACTTCCTGTCTCTTGAAACACAATTTCTTGAAGCTCTGAGTCATCATGTAAAAAAATCCAACTTGAGGCTTCCATGCTCTGAGGAAGCGAGAGAGAGAGAAAGAAAGAGAGGTTGAGCAAGAAGAAAGGAAGAGAAAGAGAAATAGAGACCGATTTAGTGTCTTAGTTAGGGCTACCATAGCAAAACACCACAGGGTGAGTAGCTTAACAACAAAAGTTTGTTTCTCACAGTTCCGAAGGCTGGGAAGTCCAAGATCAAGGTGCCAGCCATTTTGGTTCCTGATGAGAGCTCTTTTTATGGCTTGCAGATGGCCGTCTTCTTGCTGTGTCCCTCACATGGTGGAGAGAGACAGCAAACTCTCTGGCCTCTTCTTATAAGGGCCTTAATCTCATCATGAGGACTCTACCCTAAGGACCTTATCTAACTCTACTCACCTCTCAAAGACCCCGTCTCCTAATGGCACCACATTGGAGGTTAGGGCTTCAACATAGGAATTTTGGGGAGACACAAGCAGTCAGTCCATAGAACTTTGCCCCCAGATATCATGGAGCAGAGATAAACTGTCCCTGTTCTGCCTTGCTCTTAACTTTTTTTTTTTTTTTTGAGGAAGATCAGCCCTGAGCTAACATCCATGCCAATCCTCCTCTTTTTGCTGAGGAAGACCGGCCCTAAGCTAACATCTATTGCCAATCCTCCTCCTTTTTTTTCCCTTTTTCTCCCCAAAGCCCCAGTAGGTAGTTGTATGTCATGGTTGCACATCCTTCTAGTTGCTGTATGTGGGACGCGACCTCAGCATGGCCGGACAAGCCGTGCATCAGTGCGTACCTTCGATCCAAACCTGGGCCGCCAGTAGCGGAGCACGTGTACTTAACCACTAAGCCATGAGGCCGGCCCCTTGTTCTTAATTCTTAATCTAGGAAATTGTGAAATTAAGAAAGTAAACTGTTGTTTTAAGCCACTAAATGCACTGAGTTTTGGAGTAATTTGCTACATAGTAATATACAATCAGAACCAAAACAGAAGATACAGAAGGGTATTTGCATATCACTCTGCAAAGTATGCTGTTCCATAAAATCAAGTGAGTGTTCCAAATTAATTTATTTTCAGGTCCAAATTTTCCTGGGTATTTATGAAAAGTGAAACTCTAGCTATTAATGTGTGGTTCCATTATCAGAAGCAGAATTTCACAGTTTCATGTCAACATCATCAGATGTTTCTAGAGGATAATCATTAAGGCGATTCAATTAATGATTTTGAAATTTTGAGGACAATTGTCAGAAATGTAATGAAAAAAGAAGCAAGAACTATAAAAACCATATTGAGGAGTTTTCTGTTCAAGACATGGACAGTAGATTTTATTGGATAAACCTGCCAACAAATGAAAATTATAAACTCTGGAAAAAATATAAAAAACAACTTCATGAAGTCTATGGAGAGCAACCAAATGCAGGTGGATTTTAGACGCCATTCAGCACATGAATGAAGGGAACTGTATTTGGATGAGTTTTTCCATGTTTAAGGCTTTTAGTGTGAGGGCGGTCTCCATTTCGCGCCAAGTGAAATGCTAAGCTTATAAAGAAACCAACAAAGGGTCTAGTGGAAAAGAGCAAGAAAGCCTTAGTTGCTTTAACCATGGGCTGGTTTAGGATTGGATGAGGTAAATAAAATGTTCTCAAATTAGGTAGTTGGTCCACCGATGCTACCATAGGAAGAAGATCGAATAGAGATTTGGGTCAGAACTAGAGATGAGAAGCACACTTGGAACTGGCCTCCTCTATGTCCTATGTACTTAGATAACCTGAAGTTAGTGTTAGGAATGCGGACAAAGTGAGGGTCTAGCAGAGAATATCATGGTGTTGTACAAACTCAATTTCCAGGATTAAGAACTGACCTTAGAATGCAAGAGACAGATTTTTTTTTTCAATTTTGATAGTATAGGTAAACATAGCATTAGTAGATCTACAAGTGGGCAGTTTGGTCTTGAGGGGAGTCTATGCTTTTTCTGTAAACTCTTAAAAGCTTTAGATAAACTGAAGGAGAAAAAAGGATATATGCATGTTTTTAGTACAATTCCTTATATAGAATATATGTAAGGGTGTTTCTAAGCATTGAATAATAACAATTCAAGGGATATTTTTCCCTACAAAATGAGTATTCTTTTTAAATTAAAACATCTTATTACATATTTTAATGTCCAATATGAAAAAATTGAGTTATATATTCAGTAGGTCACAATGTTTGCATAGCATCATTTTAGAACATTACAAAAATAATGCAATTCCTAGTTTTGATTAGGACATTGGCTGACATTTTACTTCCAACGTGTTACATTCTGTCTTTATATTTTTAAACAATGGCAAAAATTCAGAATATGATGAGCCAAGCTGCTCTTGTTGGCTCTGGATATGCCTTGCTTTTTGGGTTTCAATCAAATGTTTGACACCAGTTCAGTTTACTTTTAGATCGTTAATTACCGAAGTGGGCATAATCTTATTTATGGAGTTCTCATGTACTTTTCTAAGTTCTCCAAGAGCTACACCATTCTTTTCAAAATGAAGATTCACACAACACACCCTTCTCATTGGAAATTATTATAGTGGAAGAAAGAGCAAAATTTTAAGTCAGACAGTCTGGATTTGAGTTATGGCTTCATAACTTTTAAATCTTAGGCAATTGACAAACTCTCCCAGGCTTATTTACTGAGTGAAAAATGGAGATGATAATACCAATCCTATACTAGCCATAGGATCTAGCTAATCATAGTCATAGTCATAATCATAATTATAATGAGGAGGAGGAGAAAAAGAAGTAGTAGCTGTTGGAGGAGGAGTAGTAATAGTGCTAGTAGAACTAACAGTAATGTTAATAGTATTTACAGTAACATTTATTGAATTGCTTTTGATGGACCAGGTACTATTTGAAGTATTAGAATGTCTTAAATCTATTTAATCCTTGCAGTAAACCTACAAGCCCAGATCTTTAGGTAATTGAAGTGGATGTGGGAAAAGGAGGCAAGGGAGAGAGATCACACATTATTAGAAACTGCAGAGGCAGAGAAGGACCAGATCAAGAAAGACTGCTGAGAATGTTGGACTTTATTGAGTGAGTGACAGGGATCTGTCAAAGGTGATTAAATGTGGGCATAACGTGATTAGAAAGGTAACCCCAGGAGCAGCTTGAAGGCAGGGTTTAGAAAAGTTTTCCAAGTGTCTGTTGGCCATCTGTATATCTTCTTCGGAGAAATGTCTGTTCGCAAAGTGAAATAAGTCAGAGGGAGAAGGTCAAATACCGCATGATTTCCTTCATTAAGTAGTAGATAATAACAACAATAAACAAACACATAGGGACAGAGATTGGATTGGTGGTTACCAGAGGGGAAGGGGGGAGGGAGGAGGGTGAAAGGGATAATTCGATACATGTGTGTGGTGATGGGTTGTAATTAGTATTTTGGTGGTGAACATGATGTAATCTATGCAGAAATAGAAGTACAATGATGTACACCTGAAATTTTTACAATGTTATAAACCAATGTTACTGCAATAAACAAAAAATTAAAAAAAAAAAAAAAAAAAAGTTTTCCAGATAAGAGAAAGTGCAGGTCCACACTAAGAGACTGTGTGTAGGGTGTTCCTTCTCACTCAGTACTTCCATCTTCAGAAATTTATCTTCCTCCATAGCTGGAATAAATATGCTCTTCTTTTTTTCTATTGGTTTTTCAATGGTTTTTTTAGAAAAAAAAAAAATTCATCTGAGGGCGGGCCTGGTGGCGCAAGCGGTTGGGTGTGCGCGCTCTGCTGCAGCGGCCTGGGGTTCGCCGGTTTGGATCCTGGGTGAGCACCGACGCGCCGCTTGGCAAGCCATGCTGTGGCAGTGTCCCATGTAAAGTTGGGGAGGATGGGCATGGATGTTGGCCCACAGCCGGTCTTCCTCAGCAAAAAGAGGAGGATTGGCAGATGTTAGCTCAGGGCCGATCTTCCTCACAAAAAAAAAAAGTAATAATTCATCTGTAATACATTATGACATAGTGTGACTATAATAAAATGTTTTTGTATTGCTGCTATCTAGTCTCTCAAAAAATTTTTTTTAACTGTTAATTTAGATTCTCTTTACATACTGTACTATTTAGTGAAGTTTGTTTAAATTCTACCTTATTCATTTCTGTATCCTCAGATATTATTAACACAGTGCCTACTCCTAGAAGACGAGAAAGAGAGAGAAGAGAGAAAGCAGAAAGCAGAAAGGAAGGAGGAAAGGCTGATCATGATAAATTACATTAAGGATCTGAGGAAGGTTTTGAGGGAGGAAGAAAAGTTCACCTCTTATTCCTTTAGTGAATAAACTAATATTGTTTAATAGACAAATATTTGGCTTGGATGTCACTGAAAAATCAGTGAGAACCCCCTTGGATAAGTCACTTCTGTATCTCTTGACTCAAGCATTTAGGTGAAAGGCAGTTGAAGAGCAAATAGTCAAATAACTAAAACTCCAAATGAGGTGGAATAATTAATTACAATAAAATTTAAGACTACTAAGTATGATCATAATTCTGTTTGTAACACCTGTATTCATAAAAAATGACTGGAAGACAGTAGAAAATGCTAAAATTTCTTATTGTAAGGTGCTGAGATTGAATAATTCTTTTATTTGCTTCTTTTTTCCTGCATTATGTTTATATTACTTCGATAAGGAAAATAAAAATTAAAAAAATATTCTAGGACTGCAAAGATAACATCAAGCTTTTGTAAAGAAGCTCATTTTAAGTCAGTTTTCAGTTTTATAAAATTTGACTTCAAATTCAAAGCACTCCAATTGGGAAGGAGTTAAAATCCAAGATCTTACTTAGAGACTTCTGTTTCAGAATTGATAGTTATCATCTACTGCTATGCACAAACAGTCATAATGTAAACAGCCCCATGTGCAAAATTTACCAGGACTGAACAGTAAAACCAAAAAGGACGAAGAGTAGTATAGAGAAAATCCAGTACATCCAAACTTTGGACAGCCAAACTTGCCAAAGCACCATGTCTCATATGTTCATCTAGCTCAGGTATGTTTCCAGGCAAGATTCCTGGGGTCCCAATCTGATGGGTAAAAATATTCAGAAGAGCAGAATCTGGGTGAACTCTGAGACCATTCTAAGCTGATTTCCTTTCTAATGGGCTTCTAACTCAGAATTGGATCTAGCTCCAGGCAGAAGGCTCTGGAAAGAACTATACAGAGAATGGGAAATAGGACAAAACAAGAGTCTGTGGTGAATTTGACTATTATGAGGATGAGCCACATCGACTGTGGTGAGTGTGGTGTGGAGATGGTGTGTGTTTGTTGAAGAGGAGGGAAGGTGGAGAGCGAAGAGGAGGAGATTAAAGAGAAGGATCAAGACTGTAGATTGTGCCAATACCGATAGAGAAGAATTAGGAAACACTAAATCAGAAAAACAAGGACTATGCTTATGTCCACAACAAGTCATTCTTCAAAATGGCCAGGAAAGAGCCTTCCTGTCTAATCTAATCACAGAGCAGTGTCACTGAGAGTGAACAAGACCAATGCATCCTTAGAAAATTAGGAAAAAGATAAAAACAGAAGTTGAGACTTGGTGTATGTGGGAAAGTAGAATTAAAGCTGCCCTTTTTGTAATAATGACTTTGTTCTTTTTGTCCTCCCAACGTAGGTGGGCAGATGGAAACAAGACAGACACCAAGGTGAGTCAGATGATACAATCAGACATCACCATGGGGGCCCGTGTTAGGGGCAGGGTATGGATAGTGGTGAGGAAAAGCAACCTGGGAAGGATCAAAAGGAAGGAGTTAGGACAAGCTGTGTAGAATCAACAACCTTTACGGCAAACAATAGGCAGAGGTCTGTGAGGAAAGTGGTTCCTGAGTCTACATGCAGGTATCCATGACCTGGGGGCCTGTGTTCAGAGATGGGGCTCTGGTTCTTGGGAGCTAAGTTAGTCAATATAATTAACATTAGTTGCTATAATAAAGAACTCACAAATCTTAACTGCTTAACAGAGGAGAATTTTATTTCCCACTCCCAGTGGGTCGGAAGCAGATCTAACAGCTCTCCTGAGCAGCCTTTCTCCAAACAGTGACTCAGGGAACTGGGGCAGTAGGAAATTTCTTCAGAACCTCCAGTCTGAGCGAGATGTTCCTATGTTGAGTCACCTTAGCACAGGGCTTCCCTCTATTGTCGCACCAGCCTGTGCTGTGGTATTGCTGGGAGATTTCTCCCACTAGACTATGACCCCTCAAAGGCAGCAGCTATATCTTTAGTTTGTGTTCCAGGAAGTCAAAAATATTTGAGGCAGGAAAAAGAAAGGAAGGAAGAAAGAAAAAAGGAAAGAAAAGAGAGAAGACTCTGTTACAAAGTAAGATTATGTAGAAATTATATAGAAAACCAATTTAAGAAATTCAAGTATATGGCAATGTCACTTATTAGCAATAGGATAATAAGGTCAGAATTGTGGCAAGTAATAAAAAAAATTTCATTTACTGAGTACCTACCATATGTGAGACACTGTTAGCCACTTTACATAGTGGGTTTCTAATCCATACAATCATAATTTGAGATACATGGTATTATCTCCATTTTTAAAAATCTAAGATTTAGTGAAACTAAGTGATTTTACCAAGATCACCCAGGCAGCTAGCATCTGAGATTCAAGTTCAGGTCTGTTTGACCCAAAGTTTGTGCGGGTCTTAATGCTAACACATTTGAATTACTGGTCTAGGTGTCTTAAAATCACTTTTGCTTACAAAGAGGTTAGGTCCTCAGCATGTGGGTGAAGCCAAATGCGTGGCCTCAGGGACCCCTAGAGAGAAATGCAGAGTTAGAGACCTACCCAGATCTTTGTAAGAAAAGATGTAAGCCTCTAGGTCTTGAAGGCCAGTGAAATTTTGCTTATTGATCTTCTTGATGAAAATCAACTCTGGCATATTTGGTGTTAGAACTCTTGGATTAGAAGTAAAGAAAGCCAGCTGGAGCTAACTTAAGCAAACAAGACAACAAATTATAAATGGAACAAGTGAACCTCTCGGAACCGAGTGAGAAGAATTCAGCTGGGACACAGGAAGGACTGGGGTTGGGTTCCGGGAATAAAAACTGTTGAGAGGCCAAGCAGAAATGTCTCTTTCTCACCTCTACTTTTCCCTGTACATATGTTTCTTCTCTTTCTCTGTACTTTGGCATCCTCTGCTCCTCAATCTACAAAGCCACACATGTTGCTCTTTATTTTGTTCGTCATTAATTTAAAATGACCAGAGAAAGTCCTCCAATTAACTCAGCTTGTATCAGCTGCCTATGCCTGGACCAATAAACTCTGGCCAGGAAGGAGAGAAGCGGGATATGTGAAGTAGTGAATTGAATCATAGTCTAAAAAAACAAACTTGTAGAAGAACCAGTGTAGATCAACTAAGAACGTATGTGCTGTTGAGGGAGTGAGGGGAGGGCAATTAAGGAGTCTTTGGGAGCTAGACAGACACTCTGAAAACATCCCACTATGTTGACCATACCTATAGCCCGTAGCTGAGAAGAACCTGGGATTTAGAGCCAAGCAGATTTGAGTTCGAGTTGTCTCATCAACCCATGTAACCTTGCATAGATCCTTTTAGCTCTATTTAAAATAAACTCGGGTTTATTTTTTATTTATATTTCAGAATTATAGTTCATATTCTTCTTGATTACTGTGGTGCTTGGCAATGGAGTATTTAAAATAACTAGTATACAATGGGTGCTGAAACCTGTAATTGCCACTATTAGTTCTTCTCTTCTATTTTCATTTCTTTTGTGTGTTCTATCTATATGAAAGTGAGATCTCTCACCCCCAAAACATATAGCTTTCATAATAACTTCAAAATCCAGTCAAATGGGAGTCATTGTGCTATGACTATTATCCACAAAGCTTCTCAATGTCCAATCTTTGTACATTGTGTCTAATTTGGTAAGAAACTCTGATTTATTTTCCAGTCTTGGATATATTTATCAGTGAAAGCTTTCCAGTGTGTCACCAAAAAAATTAAAGCATTAAACTGCTTGGAGACAGGATTTTAGAGTTTGTATATTCCCTCTGGTCACAGTTTATCCTTTTTTTTAAGTGATTAGTAGCTGATATTTTGTCTTCTGTTCTTTTTATAGCTTGAGTTTCTAAACATCTCAGGAGACATCCTGGAATTAAAATGAAATAAAATATCCAAACATCACATTTGTGGCTTTTTAACAAATAACCATTGGCTTCAGGACTGTCTAGGATCTGTTACCAGGTATTTTACCTGCTTAAATCTCTTCTAATACTATTGCTTATTTGGTATCCTCTTCCCAAAACCCTTGAAGAGGAATGTAAATCTTTACTGTGGGTTTCTTAAGGACACTGAGAAAGGGGTTAGATGGTACATCAAACACAAAACTTTCTAATAATCCTACTTTTCCATCATCACTACCCCTCAAAAGTCAGCCTCACTACAGATGCACACATTTCTTCCTCTATTTTTACTCTGTCTCTAAGTCTCTCTACACTTTCTGGGATTTGGCTTCTTGTCTATATCCTCATCTTCTACCTGCTCACAAAACAAGCTATCTTTATCAGAAACCACACTTCATAGAAAGGGAGGAAAAAGAGGATTGTGGTAATTATAGTTTAATATTTTTATCCTATCACACAGTAATAGCCAGCATAAAATATCCAAAGCACAGTGATAAATACCATATATGTTACATAAAACTTGAGAGATTGATATTTTTAATCTTCATTTTATAGAGAAGAAGACCAAAGTTCAAGGAAACATGCTCAGCGTCACATAATTAGGAAGTAGCAAAGATAGTATTCCAACTCAGGTCTGTGTGATTCAAAACTCCATATTCTTAATCACTATATATAGTTTATCACTCTGTAAGCCTTAATGTATGTTTGTTCTTCTCATACTCCCATTCAAATATGAAAAGGTGAAGAAAATTAGAGAACCCCTTAAGAAGGAAATTGCCTTTCACAAAATACCTTCATAAGCTCTGGGGGTATCAGGAGGGCCTAAGTACTCAGTTGGCTGCAACTGAGGCTTCAGAAAGGAAGAAATATATTGTATGCTAAATATTTCTATTTTGAAGGACTTTCTATGTGCTACTTTATGGCTCCGTGCATTTTAAACTTTTTCTCCTCCATTATGCACATTTCTGCCAAAGTAAGAGTAAGATCACATCACACTAGGTTCTTTGGCCCCGTACCTTCAGGTCACAAAATTGAGTATATTGGCATGGTGGACAGAAGAATATTCCTACATCAGGAGAGCTTACAATAAAGTAACTATAAATGAAAGTAAACTACAAAAGTATTTAACACTAAACTCAAATCAAATGAGTCCTCAATTCAGTGTTGCCTTAGTAACATCTAAAAACACCTGACACCACATCTACATCACAAGGGAGAATGTAGTAAGTTGTCTGAAATAAGTGTTAATGTAACAATGTATATTTTTAAAAGCATATGAATCCTTATAAAAATATTATCAAATTGAATCAAACAATATATAAAAAGTCTAATATATCATAAACAAGTATAGTATATCTCAGAAATGCAAGATTGGTTTAATAGTCAAAATCAATAAATGTAATTCACCAAATTAACACAATAGTGAAGAAAAATGTGATCATCTCAGTAGATGCAGAAAAAATATTTGACAAAATCCAGCATCCACTTATTATAAAAACTCTTCAGGAAATTATGACTAAAAAAGAATTTTTTTTACCTCATTAAAGGCATCTAAAAAAACCCCAACACTATCATCATGCTTAATAGTAAAACACAGAATGCTTTCTTCCTAAGATCAGAGACAAGGGAGGGTGTTTTCTCTCAGCTTCTATTCCACATTTTACTGGAGGTCTTAACCAGTGGAATAAGGCAAGAAAAAGAAATAAAAGGCACACCAACAAACCATTTTATTTGTAAACAACGTGATTTCCTATGTAGAAAATTCTTAGGCATCTACAAAAATCAACTAAAACTAAGAAATGAATTTAGTAAGGTCAGGATATAAAACCAACATACAAAAATCAATGGCATTTCTATGAAATAACAGCATACAATTAGGAAAAAAAAAGAAAAAATACAATTAATTTTCAATACCATCACAAACATGAAATACTTAGGGACAAATTTGATACAATATGTGCAAGACCTATACAATGAGAAGTACAAAACACTGGGACCAGCCCCATGGCATAGTGGTTAAGTGCACGTGCTCCACTGCTCGTGGCCTGCTTCGGATCCCGGTCACGCACCGACACACCTCTTGTCAGGCCACGCCGTGGCAGCGTCCCATATAAAGTGGAGGGAGATGGGCACAGATGTTAGCCCAAGGCCAGTCTTCCTCAACAAAAGAAGAGGATTGGCATGGATGGTAGCTCAGGGCTGATCTTCCTCACAAATAAATAAAAAGTACAAAACATTGCTGAAAGAAATGTAAAAAGACATAAGTAAGTGGAGAGATACTCCATATTTGTTTATTGGAAGACTGGAGCCTTGTTAATATGTTGACTTTCCCCAAATTGATATAAAGGTTCAACTTGATCACAATCAAAATTGTAGCAAGGTTTTTTGTAAAGAAATTGACAAATATATTCTAAAATTTATATGGAAATCCAAATGACCCACATTAGTCAAAAAATTTTTTAAAAGGAAAAACAAAGCTGATGGACTTATACAACTTGATTTCATCACTTATTATAAAGCTCTATTAGTTAAGACAATGTGATATTGGCATAAAGATCAATGGAACAGAGGAGACAGTATCCCAAATAGATTCAAATATATGGTAAATTTTGGACAAACTTGCCAATATAATTGAATGGGGAAAGAGAGTCTTTTAAACAAATGATGCTAGAATAACTGAATATGTATGTGGGGAAAAAATGGACATCAATCTTCACCGCACACCATACAGAAAGGATTAAATTGAAATGGATTATAGCTATGAATGAAACTTAAAATATAAAATTTATAGAAGAAAATGTAAGCAAAATCCTTGAAACCTCACAGGAAGTAAATATATCTTATCTAGGACACAAAAATTATAACCTCCCCAAAACTGATAAATTTAACTTTAACAACATTTAAAACTTTTGTTTTGCAAAAGACACCATCAAGAAAATGAAAAGGCAAGTACAAATTGTGAGAAAATATTTACAAAACATATATCTAACAAAGGACTTCTATCCACGAAGGGGAAGAAGAACTATTCCTCTACTCTCTAGGTCCTTCTGGCTGGTCTAATTAAATTGACATGAGACAGAAGACCAGGAGAAAATCAAGCAAAGTTTAATAACATGTATGCTTGGGAGAAACCCAGGAAAACTGAGTAACTCACCAAAATAGCGGAAGCCACTACCTTAAGTACCATCTTCAGCTAAGGACAAAGGAGGATGTTGGGGTAGTGGTTTGAGACTTGAAAGGGGAGGCAGGCAATTTACATGGAGATGGAAAAGCAAATGTTTGATAAACAAATGTTGACTATGCCTTGCAAAGACAATGAGAGATGCAGAGGACTTTGATTTAAAAGGCCCTTGTTCCTCTCTGTCCATCACACCTGGTTTATGTTATACTGTAGTTATCTATGGTATGAGCTCCCTCCTGGAACAGGCCTTCTATCTTAAATTCTTTTAGGCGGTTAAAGGGAAGGTCAAAGTTTCTTCCTGAGTCTTTTGTTCTTAAAAAGTAGTCAAGCCAAAGAGACACATTTTGGGGTGGCTAATTCTGATCCCCCACATCCACAATACATGAAGAACCCTTATAACACAGTAAGAAGACAAACAACCCAGTATAAAAATGGGCAAAATATTTGAAGTGATGCTTTACAAAAGAAGAATGAAAAATGGCCAATAATCACATGAAAAGAACTCAACTTCAAAGAAATACAAACTAGGACCTGAAGGAGGTACCTTCTACGTATATTAGGATGGCCAATTTTATTTTAAATGACAATACCAAATACTTGCAAGATGTAGAACAACAGAAACTCTTGTTCACTGCTGGCACAAAGGTACAATGGTAAAACCACTTTGGAAAACCATGTGGCAGCTTCTTATAAAGTTAAACATAGACCTACAATATTACCCAGCTATTCTACAGCTAAGCATTTATCCAAGAGAATCAAATGATATGCACGCATAGAGATTTGTACACAAATGTTCATAAGAGCTTTATTTGTAACAGTCCCAAACTGAAAACTAGGACCAATATAAATATCAATCAACAGGTGACTGGATTAAAAAATAAAG
Organism: Ceratotherium simum simum; assembly: GCF_057802395.1. Lineage (NCBI taxonomy): Eukaryota > Metazoa > Chordata > Mammalia > Perissodactyla > Rhinocerotidae > Ceratotherium > Ceratotherium simum. The sequence goes on along the minus strand of NC_141906.1, from coordinate 43,869,444 downwards.
GATATCCATATGATGGAATACCACTCAATGATTTAAAAGGACAAGTTGCTTATATACGTAGCAGTATGTATTAATCACGAAATGATTATGCTGAATTCAAGAAGCCAGACATAAAAGAATATTATTATATTCACATTATTTTTTGAATATAAAAGAGTTTATATTCAGTATAAAAATAAAAAGTTTTATATTCAATATAAAAATATAGAAGTTTGCATATAAGAAGTTACAAATCATTCTATAATGCAAGACAGCAGATTAGTGATTGATTAAGGCCAAGGGTGGGAGCAATTAACTGGGGAAGGCATAAAAGAAATTGTTGTGTATACTGCTTGTGATGGTGATTGAATGAGTACATGACTTTATTAACTCTCACTGGAATGTACACTTAAAAAGGGTGCATTTTACGGGGTGTATGTAATGTGTACCTCAATATGTTAAGTAAACAAATCTTATATAGAAATATGGGGTAATGGTCTGAAGTGATCTGAAAGCCAGAGAAAATTAGATAAAATTTCTGAACCATGGGTTTTTTCCTTACAGTGTGGATTAAATTATACCTATTATATTGAGATGAATGATGTAGCATAAGTAAAATGTTTGTACCTAATAAGTGATCTGTACTTGTTAGTTTCTTCCCCCTTAGGTTCTTTTAAATAATTACATCTCTTGCATCTAACAAGTCTTAAATTAAAAGAATCCTCTCAAATACTCTTCAGGCAAAAACGGTAAGAGCTTGAACCTACTTGACATTCATAGTAACTAGGCATTAAACAGTGCTCTGCTTTGTGTTTAAGGTTAACAAATTTTCAGAAATACTTGTTTTTTTATTGACTTTATTGAGATAGAATTTTTGAAGAAAAAAGTATGTATTTAAAGTATACAATTATATAAATTTTTGGCCGATGTACACACTCATAAACCACCACAGGGATCAAATACAGAATATTTGCATCACCCCCGACAGTTTCCTTGGTCCCTTTGTAGTCCATCTTCCTTCCACCTCTGGTCCCAGACAACTACTAATCTGTTTTTTATCGCTGTGGATTAGCTTCAGTTTTCTGAATTTTTATGTTAATGAAATCACACTATATATATATCCATTTGTTTCTACTTTCTTTTTTCCAGTTTGATTTTTGACATTCATCCATGGTTTTGGATGTCTTGGCAGTTTGCTCATTTTTATTGATGAATAGGTTTCTCTTGCATTGATATATCATATTTTGTTTATCCATTCACTCATTGATGGACACAGGTTGTTTCTAATTTGGGGCTCTTGTGAATAAAGCTGCTATGAACACTCATGTGCAAGTCTTTGGTGTGGACAAATGTGTCCATTTCTCTCAGTTAAATACCTAGGAGAGAAATACCTGATGAGAAGCTCTTTTAATTTTAACCTCTATAGAAGGATGCTCAAATAATGAGCAGTTCAATAACAGAACCTAGTTATGTGTCTTCTACACAAGCAAAATATTGTCACTTAGAGGACATCTTTTAACCCATCTCTTTGGGTGCCATCCTTTAACCTTCAGACTACTTAGCTTTTTTATATTCTCATTGATGTCTCTTCTCTCATCGTTGGATTATCTTTTGTCCTTCCCTGTAGTTATCAATATGCCTGCCACTTGAGAGTTCTTTACTCTCTTATCTATTGGGTCTAATCTATTATTCCAGGAGTCCATTTAGCTAAATTAGTTAAGCTTGTTATAAATGACACTAATATAAAGACATAACACTCTGAGTGATGTCTTCCTGTTACCCAAGATCTTGAGTTCTAGGGATATCTAGTTTAACTTCTTGAAGGACTTTGTTTTCTTTCTACTTTCTAGATAACTGTGATTGCTGAGAAGTACCCGGGATAAACAGTGGATAAACTGCTACGGATTGATTCTACTTTCCTTAGTAGATATCATTGTTATATTCAGGAAAATTAAAAGAGTTGACTATTACTTTGTGGAAAACCTTTTACAAATCCTTGAATCAACTTCTTAAGTATTTTTAACAGTCAACATTCAGAAGCCCTAATAAGTTTCTCATCATTTTTTAGTATTTTTTAACATCTTCGTCTCACATTTTATTTACAAAGTTCAAACCATTCTTTTACTTCCAGAATGTGTGTTTGTGTTTGCTGATGGGGTGAGGGATATATGTTTTGGAATATAATTCCTAAATATTTTGCTTTGGTGGGGTTATGTAATGAAATGTTATTGAATGCTGGACATTTGGAGGAATTATTAGTATGCCTCTTTTAAAACCAGTAAATATTTATCAAGCACTGACATGACGTTATGTAGTTTCACATGTAGCAAGGAGGAAAACACTTTAAAGATTTTTACCAATTTTTTTCTCAACTCCTCAGGGAAATAGCTGTAGCATATAAATCTTTTTGTCTACCCAGAATCCTTCTCCTATTAGAGAGCTGCCCCTCCCCCAACCCTTCCCAGTTCTAAAAGGGGCATCAGTCACAGTGCATTGTCTGCTCTCTGGGTGCAAGGGTACAGATTCAGGCCTGGCCAAGCATCATAATCCATTTTACACTTCCTAGAAACTGATCTAAGTAATGAACAAAGAAATGTTAGAGTCCTTCATTATATCTGATATGTGAATGTTAAGAGACAAAGAGACAAAGAAAGAGGATGATGTTTTTGTATCTGCATTGCTAAGGTTTAAAACTCTTGGCTTAGGGATGCTTGTAGCAGAAATGAATTAGGTCACCATTCATAGAGGAGCAGAGATAATGAGAGTCAAAGGATAGAGAGAGTGAGAGAGCCTTGATGATATCATTTGTCTCTGAATACAAATGTATCTGATACTTCAAAGACACACCCTTGAACCCCCCATATATGTAAGCCATGGTAGTCCTGTTCCCTACTGCAAGATTTAGTAAGTGACAGTGTTGGCCACTCCCTAGCTCTGGAAACTTTGGCTTAATAAATCTCTTCTTTCTGGAATGCTTCTCCTTGTCCTTTGAATACCAGTTAATATGCCACCAGCTTCCTTGAAGATGTCTTTGATTTCTTTAGTTGGAGGAAATTTCCACTTCTTTGACAATGATAAAAATTTGTATAGGTCACTTTTTATGTCACTTTTTACTTTTTATCCAATACCTCATTTTCCTGCATTTTATCTTCTGTTCAAAACCATAATCACCTTGAAACCAGGGGTTGTTTGGTTGCATCTGCAAATCTTTTTACAGTACATAGCACAATTTCATATAGAAGATATCATCTACCTTGAAAAACTTTCCCTAACTTCCTGAAAACCAGGTGTAGGGATTTTCTTTTATGCTTTCAGAGTACCTTGCATTTATTCAAATCACAGCACTTCTCACATGGTTCAGAATTTTTCTGAACAAAGAAATGGTAGAGTCCTTTCTGTTGGCCTGTCTCCCTTATTTCTTTATAATTTAATTGAGGACTTGAAATATATTGATTACCATTTTATACCCACAGCCTAACACAGTACCTAGGAACATAATAGATATTTAGTAACTATTTATTGAATTAATGAATAAATGCAATGCAATGTAATCCTATGTAAGGAGATATTCCTTACCATCTGATAATTTTTTAAATTAATTCCAATACTCATCTTTTCAGTAAAGTTTTACGTTATGATCACAGATGGGTCTTTAAGTGGAAGATTATTTGAATGACAAATTAGGAAATTATAAAAAGTAGAATATATTTTAGATGTCATCTTGTTGAGTCTCCTTACTTTTAGCCAACAAGAACACTGAAGCCCTGTGGTTTAGTAAAATACGCCATGTCACATAGCTCATTAAGGACGGATCTCATTTCTTTGTCCATTGGTCCCTCTATTACACCACACAGCTTTTCGTTTAGTATTGGATTATTCAATTTGGCAAAAGTATGGAGCAGTGATTTCAGAGGGTTTTTTTCTCAGTGGAAGGGGAGCTACTGTGGACTCATGTCTGTTACCAGAGTGTCAAAAGGATAGTTAAACCAGACCAAAATGCCTTTGACATACTTTCACAAGGAACACCAAGATGGCTACTACAGATCACTTTTTTAAAACATACATAGGAATCACTAAGATAGAATCTCAATATAATCATACCCTTTTAGTTTGGGTAGCTATTAGTTCTGATTATTTTTTCCTCTGATTTTACTGTTTTCATCGTAAGCAAGTAGCATTTTTGCCCCCCCACTCCTGCCCTACCAGTTTTCTGTAGTTATTATAAGAACTTTGATGATTAAATTCTTGTGATCATTTTCTATAGTTGTCCAGAAAACATTTCCAAATTTTACTGGTTTGAATTACAGTCTGTTCCTGTTAAAGCACAGGAGTTTGTTCTTATTAAATGCTTATTTCTTCCAAAAAAGTTTTTTTTTCTTCTTATTTCTATTCTTTACTTATTCCTAACTGCAAATTCCTAAGTATGTCTCAACTTCTGTGTTGATTATTTTTCAAAGTTTAAGAAAAAGTCCTAGCTCTATTTGGCCAGTTCATTTAATCTTTATTGTTTGGGGATTTTGTTTGTATATATATTTTTCAATGAGACTTAAAGTCAAAAGTTTCTATACCATTAATACTTTGTTGGAATTGCTTCATTGAGACTATAGATAATTGTAGCTTGGAGTTTTACAAATAGTCCTCCAGAGATTTTATTTTATTTACTTGGTCAACATTTATTAAGCACCTATTGTATTCCAGCTGCTGTGCTGGGTGCTGGTCATACAGTGATGCACAAAACAAACAGAATGCTTGTTCTCTGGTGATCATATTCTCATGAAAACAATATATATTGAAGTAATTATAAAGGAGGTGAGCACTAAAAAAGAGTACATGTGCTTTTGAAGCACATGAAAGAAGTAAGGGAAGGATTACTTGGTCAGGTAATGTTTAACCAGACATCAATATATTGATAAGTGGTCAACCAGATAACTTGAAAACTTGAGCACCTGGAGTTATACTTAGCAAATATATAAAGTTTACAAACTGGGCCAAATATTCAAAATCATTACTTAAATTCCTGGAAGACATTACAAAAAACAGAAGCCAGTGGCGTTGACTCTAGAAGAACTGCAGCTGAAAAGGACAAGAATTGTGTTTTCTGGTAGGCGGCACTCCCCGACACACACTATGGGATCAGGCAAAGGCAGCAGAAAACTGCAGACTTGCTGGCTCAAGGTGTCAAAGAATAACATTCCTGACTGGAATAACAGCCGGAGAAAACCTGACAGCCAGAGAATTTCAGGAGTAAAACCATAAAATCTGAAACTGCCTGAATACCAGGTTGATAGCTTGACTTCACACGCGGGGGAGATCACATGGGTATTAGCGAAAAGGCAACCAGAGATCAGACAGGAATCTACACTTAAAAGATAACACTAAATCAGGAGATATCTGCGTTTGCCGCTTTTTAAACTGAGTGCATTCCAGTTGTGTGTAGTTCAGAAAGCTGGAGTTGTATTTTCTTGAGGTACCAGAGGAAGAACATGAGGTTGGCAGAGCAGCTGAAAATTAGAGAGGAATCTAGAAGCATGAGAACCACAGTTTGACTGTGGTATACCCAGGAGCGTTTTCTTTGTGTTCATCTTCATTAGGGGTTGTTGAGCATCTTGGATCTGTCGTTTCTATTGTTCTATATTTGATTCAACTGATTGTTTTTTCTTCTCAGTTATTTAGAAGACATATGGTCATTTAAAGATAAAATTATAGCATCATATTTTGAAGTTTATAATGTATATAAATGTTACACATATAATAACACAGTACTAAGGATGTGGGAGTGAATGGAAATGTACTGTTAAAAGGCTCTGCTATTTTTTTCAGGCTGAAGAGAAATGATACCATATGGCAACTCAGATCTAAAGAACTTAATAAAAAGCCTTATAGATACTAAATATGAAGTAAATAAATAGTAAACAGAAAGGAAATATCATTAGAGAAATGAAAACAAAACAAACAAGAAGCCAATGTAAATTCTTGAGACAAAATTACAAGTTTACTAGATGAGTTCAACAGTGGAATGGAGATAGCAGAAGATATAATCAGTGTAAGAAATGTTTTTCAAGAGATTGGGAGATTTTTGGCTAATTTTTCTGCAATAGAATAGTACGTCTAGGAAGAGCCCCACATATATATGCTCAATTGATTTTCAGCAAATAATGACTTTTAAGTAAATAATGGTAGAACAACACAATTCCACATGTAAGAAAATGAACAACTACCTTCACCTCCTGTCATATACAAAAATTAATTTCATATAGATCATAGACCTAAATGTAAATGCTAAAATTATAGAATTTCTAGAACAAAACATAGGAGAAAAATTTTGAAGCCCTGAAATAAGCAAAAATTCCTTAAATAGAACACAAAAATCATAAACTTTAAATATATTAATTAATTGGGCTTTATAAAAATTAAAGCTTTTACTTTATTTATTTATTTTTTATAATTTCATTTTTATTTATTTTTCCCCCCCAAAGCCCCAGTAGATAGTTGTGTGTCGTAGCTGCACATCCTTCTAGTTGCTGTGTGTGGGACGCGGCCTCAGCATGGCCAGAGAAGCGGTGCGTCAGTGCACGCCCGGGATCCGAACCCGGGCTGCCAGCAGCAGAGCGCACGCACTTAACCACCAAGCCACGGGGCCGGCCCAAAGCTTTTACTTTAGAAAAATATGATTAGGAAAATGAAACAGTAAGCCACAGAAAGGGAAAAATATTTATCAGATATACAATAATAAGGACTTGAATCCAAAATATATAAAGTACTCTTCCACCTCAATAATAATAAAAAAATAAATAAAGGGAGGAAAACAAGTCGAACAGACACTGAAAAAGAAGATATGTGAGTGGCAAGGACACCAAGCACAGGAAAGATGTTCAGCACTGTATACATCCATTAGAACTGCTAAAAAGAGACTGACAATAAAAAGTGTTGACAAAGGTGTCAAGCAAGTGAAATTCCCATACAAAACTTATAAAGATTTGAAATGGTATAACTATTTTGGAATAAAATTTATCAGTTTCCTATTGAGGTTAACTTCCATCTACTCTATGACCCAGAAATTGTACTCCTAGATATTTATCCAAGATAAATGAAGATGAATGTTCAAAGACTTGTCCACAAATATTCATAGAAGTTTTACTCATTCTAGCCAAAACTTAAAAGCAAACCAAATGTCCATTTACAGGGAATGGATGGACAATGTCATAGTATACCCATACCATGGAATACTACTCAGCAATGAAAACAGATGAACTATTGATACCTGAAAGAGCATTGATGGATCTCAAAAATATTATGCTGACCTAAAGAACAGGAACAAAAGAAAACATGCTGAATGATTAAATGTATGTGACACCCTAGAACAAGCAAAACTAGCGTAGATATTTATCCAAGAAATGCAAGTTTGGTTTAACATATGAAAATAAATCAATATAATACATCATGTTAACAGAATAAAGGACAAAATCCACATGTGACATCACGATAGACACAGAAAAAGGATTTGATAAAATCCAACACCTCTTCATGATAAAATACCAAACCAAACCAAACCAAACAAACAATCCATCCACAGTTTAAGAATAAAGGGAACTGCCTTAACCTGATTAAGGGCACCTACAAAAAATCCACAGCTAACATCATATGAAAGACTGAATGCTCTCCTTCTGAGAACAGGACCACAACAAGGTTGTCTGGTCTTTCCACTTTTAATAAATATTGAACTAGCGTTTCTAGTCACAAAAAATAGTCAATAAAATGAAATAAAAGACACACAAATTGTAAAGGAAGAAGGAAAACAATTTCTTTTTACAAATCATGTGTTCAGATATATAGAAAAATCCTTAGGAATCCACATAAAAACTATTAGAGCTAATAAATGAGGTCAGGAAGTTTCCAGGATAAAATATTGCTATACAAAAATCAATTACAATTGCATACACTAGCAATGAACGATCTGAAAATGAAATGAAGAAAACAATTTCATATATAATAGCATCATAAAAATAAAATACTTAAAAATAAATTTTACAAAAGAAGTACAACACTTGTACACTGAAAATTATAAAACCTTGTTGAAAGAAATTAAAGAAAACCTAAATAAATGAAAAGGTGTCCCATGCTCATGCATCAAAAGACTTAATATTGTTAAGATGACAATACTATCCAAATTGATTTACAGATTTAATGTGATCTCTATAAAATCCCAGCTGGCTATTTTGCATAAATTGACAAACTTATCATAAAATTCATATAACAATGCAAGGGACCTAGAATAGCCAACATAACTTTGGAAAAGAACAAAATTGCAGGACTCACATTTCCCAAATTCAAATCAGGACAGTGTGGTACTGTTGTAAGGATAGATATATAGGCAAATGGACTAGAACTGATAGCTCAGAAATAGATTTACGGGCAATTGATTTTCAACAAGAGTGCCAAGAAAATTTAATGGATAAAGAATATTTTTTTCAACAAGTAGTGTGAGGGCAACTGGATATCTACATGCAAAAGAATAAAGTTGGTCCTCTTGCTTATACCATACACAAAATTTAACTTGAATGGACCATTGACCTAAATCTAACAGTTAAGTTTATAAAATCTTAGAAAACAGGAATAAATCTCCATGACCTTGAATTAGACATGACACCAAAAGCGCAAGTGGCAAAAATACATGCATACATACATATATACATAAATTGGACTACATCAAAAGTTTTTTAAATGTGTTAAAAGTGATCCCATCAAGAAAGTGAAAATATAGTCCACAGAAAATATTAGTAAATCACATACCTGATAAAGGACTGATATCCAGAATATACAAAGAACTTTTGCAATTTAATAATATAAAGACACCTAACTCAATTAAAAATGGGCAAAGGATTTGAATAGACATTTTTCCAAAGAAGATATTCAAATTCAGTATCAGAAAAGATACTTAACATTATTATACATTATAGAAATGCGAATAAGATACCACTTCACATTCAGTAGAATGGCTATAATAAAAAAGACAGATAACAACAAGTCTTGGCAAGGATGTGAAGAAATTGGGACCTTCATACCTTGCTGGTGGGAATACAAAGTGGTGTAGTCAATTGGAAAACTTTTGGAAAATAGTTTGATAGTTTCTCAAAATGTTAAACATAGAGTTACTATATGACCTAGCAATTCCGCTATAGGTATTTATCATTGATTTTAGGAAATTCACAGTCATTAATGCTTTAAATATTTCTTTTGTTCTCTTCCCTCTTTTTTCTCCTTCTGGTATTCCCTTTACATGTATGGTACACATTTGTGATTGTCCCGCAGGTCTTCAATATTCTATCTTTTTCAATTTTTTTTTCTTTTTGCATTTCAGTTTTGGAAGTCTCTATTGACATTTCTTCAAGCTCACTGATTCTCTCTTTGACCATGTCCAAAGTATTGATGAGCTCATCAAAGGCATTCTGCATTTTTGTTAGAGAGATTTTGATTTCTAGCCATTTCCTTTGGATACTTCTTAGAGTTTCCATCTCTCTGCATACATTTCTCATCTGTTCTTGCATGCTGTCTACTTTATTCATTAGAGCCTTTAGCAGTTAATCATAGTTGTTTTAAATTACCGATCTGATAATACCAATATTTCTGCCTTATCTGAGTCTGGTTCTGATGCTTGCTCTGTATCTTCAAACTGTGTTTTTTGTCTGTTAGTATGCTGTGTAATTTTTTGTTGAAATCCAGACGTGACGTACTGGGTAAACGGAACTAGGTTAAATAACCTTTAGTATGAGATTTTATGTTTATCTGGCTAAGGATTAGACTCTGTTTACTGTTTGCTGTAGCTATAGGTGCCAGAAGCTACATTTTTTTTTTTCTGTTGGTGAGGAAGATTAGCCCTGAGCCGACATCTGTTGCCAATCCTGCTCTTTTTCCTGAGGAAGATTGGCCCTGGGATAACATCTGTGCCCATCTTCCTCTACTTTATATGTGAGATGCCTGCCACAGCATGGCTTGATAAGCAGTGCATAGGTCTGCACCTGAGATCCGAATCTGTGAACCCTGGGCTGCCAAAGCAGAGCATGCAAACTTAACCACTACACCACCAGGCTGGCCCCCAGAAGCTAAAATTTTTATGGATACGCTTGTTATTATCTCCCTACTGTCTTTGGAATTCCCCAGAGACTTGCTCAATAAAATCGGAGATGTGCGATTCTCTCAGTTGTATTCATCTGTTACCAAAGGGAGCCCTATTGATGTTGTGGTAAGGTGTAGGGGGAGGGTAAGTATTTTATAGCCTATAATTTGGTCTCAGTCTTTTAGTGAGTCTGTGCCTCTGGGCTATGACTTTCACAAGTGCTTTTCGGTCTTCCTCAACCTTAGTGAGACAGGAAGGCTATAGAGGACTAGGGTTGAATATTTGCCTTCCTCATGTGGAAGGATAGAGTGAGTTGCACTGGGTATTTTTCTTCCCCCAGGTTGGTTAGGCCCTGGGAAAATCCCAGGTGGTTAGCCTCTAGTAAAATAGTTTCTTCTGAGTGCAGGCCTTGTTAAGATGGAATCCTCTGGGAGTGTTTCAAAAAGGCTACTTTCCTCCTCCCCCTGCTGGAAGCATGAGGAGACTTCCCCTGGTTTTCATTGTGAAAATCTGATAGGACTTCTGGAAGTAAAGTTTGCTAAAGTGTAGGGGCCCCCTTTAATACTAGGCCTTCCTGGAGTTTTTCAACACTCAAATTTGCCCACATGGAGCCTCTAGCAATTCATCAATTTCAGTTTAGGTTTACCTACCCTGGTACTGGTTCCCAGAGATTTCAGTTCATGGGTTTCTGCTCCACTAAGTTGTGATTCTCTGTATCTGCCTGTCTGTCTCTCCAATTTTTTTGTTTTGTTTTGGTTTGGTTTTTTGGTGAGGAAGACTGTTCCTGAGCTAACATCTGTGCCAATCTTCCTCTATTTTGTATGTGGGATGCCACCACAGCATGGCTTGATGAGCAAAGTGTAGGTCCATACCTGGGATCCCAACCCGCGAACCCCAGGCTGCTGAAGCAGAGTGCATGAACTTAACCACTACACCACTGGGTCAGCCTCCAATTTTGGAGGCAGTTGTTTTCCCTGTGACCCCAGTTCTCCAATGGATCCAGGAAGAGTTGTTGATTTTCAGTTTGCTCAACTTTTTTCTTGTTGTGTAGGCAGAAGTGATAACTTCCAAACTCCCTACATGCTGGACTGGAAACCAGAAGTCCTGCTCTAGGTATATACCCTAAGAGAAACAAAAACACGTCTACACAAAAACTTATACACGTATGCTTGTAACAGTATTATTCATCATAGTCAAAAAGGGGGAACAACTCAACTCTCCAACAAATAATGAAAGGATAAATAAAATGTGGTATATTTATACAGTGGAATATTTGGCAATAAAAGGAATGAAGTACTGATACGTGCTACAATATGGGTGAATTCTCATTTATGCTAAGTGAAAGAAGCCTATCCCAAAAGACCATATATTGGATAATTCTACTTGAATGAAATGTGCTGAATAGGCAAAAATGTAAATTAGTGTTTATGCCTGTGGGTGGGGAGGCTAGGGGGAAAGAGTGGAGATAGGGAGTAACTGCTAATGGGCAAGGGGTTTCTTTCTGGAGTGATGAAAATATCCTAAAATTAGAATATGGTGATTATGTCGCAACTCTCTGCGCATATTAAAGACATTGAATGGTACACTTTAAGCAATGGAATTTTATGGTGAATTATATTTAACAAAGATGTAAAATTTAAAACCTGTAAAAAAAAAAAATCTTAATGATTTCCTGAAGCCAAGAATAGAGGGAGGATTGACTGCAAAGAGACATGGGGAAATTTATGGGGTGTTATGAACATCCTGGAACCATTATGCTGGAAATATCCTAATTGTATTGGTGGTTTCGTGGGTGTATACGTTTATCAAAACTCACTTAACTGTACTATTAAAATGGATGCGGTTTATTGAACATAAATTATACTCCAATAAATTTAATTTTTAAAAAGTCATGAGTAGCAGGGGAAAAACTGAGTATGTTGACAGAGAGATGGACTTGCTTTCTCCTCTGTAAAATGGTGATAATAATATACATATATCACAGATTTGTTCTGAGGATTAAATAAAATGGAATTTTAAAATTGCCTTATTTATTTTATGTCAAATAGGAGGGGCTTATAAATTGCATTTTTTTTCTAAGAAGGTCAATTTTTATTTAAGGACAATTTATTTTTAATCAGTATCCAAGTAATTATAAAAATGGAAATCTTTAATCAGAAGTTCTAACTTAAAATGAACTGTTTTAACCACTGAAAACATGTGGAATTTCCTTGCCTGCCATCATAAACCCCGTATTCTTCAGAAAATATGTAATTGAATTATTGAAGCTTTACACATGACTTTACAGTGACATTTTGACCATGAAGTTTTTCTGTTTCTCATATGTGGTGACAAATGAATTTCTTTTTTTTTATTTGTTTTTTTATTGAGTCAACATTGATTTATAACATTATATAAATTTCAGGTGTACATCATTATATTTTGACCTCTGTATAGCCTGCATTGTGTTCACCATCAAAAGTCTAGTTCCCATCCATCACCGTACACGTGTGCCCTTTTACTCCTTTTGCCTTCCCTTCATCGTATTGAAATTTCACAGCCAAGCTTAAATAGCTCTAATATAAATCATTACATTGAGGGATTTATAAAGGGTTCAGCTTCTTGGATAAGGAAAGTAATGAGAAATGCCCTGTCTGGTATATTTACAGGTGATTAATATGTGATAACACCTACCACGTACCTTGTATATCAGCAAGATATCGGCGTATACTTTCTGAGCATCCATTCATATACATTGCAAGGAACACTGCAATGTCCTGGGGTCTCTTGAACTAACCTTCCGAAGATTGTAGTCTCTGAGATCCAAATGGCCTGTGATTACTAATCCATATCACCCAGTGGTGGATAATATTACCTGCCACTGTGATTCTTAGACTTTACTCTACTAAGTAGTTGTAACTTCTTTGAGTTAGAAACCCAGATGAGGAAGCTATGGGCCCTCTTTCTAGTAAAAGGTACTTGGATACACTTGAAATTTTTTCTCACAATTTTGGGAGGTTTATGGACTTTATGAAGCTAATCTATGCCCACCAGGTTAAGAAATACTGTTATAAAGAAGTTTGAGCATAATTTTCTCCAAATATAGCCATTTTTTGGATAGAATTTCTGCTCTGCATTCTTAAATCTACTGGCATGTTAACAAGTAATCATCCAGAACCAAAAACGGGGTATTTAATGTCCAAAAAAATCTGTATTTCTTCTGTAGGCTAATTTTTTTTTTGATTCAGCTGACTGCATTGCAAAAATTGTTTTGCAAAAAAATATTTGAAAAATTATATTATAAACAGATCCCTTAATTTCTGTGGCATGTTGTTATAAAGTCTCACTGGTTAGAGAGATTTTCATTGTTTTGAATTACTGGTTTTTGTGTGTGTGTGTGTGAGGAAGATCAGCCCTGAGCTGAGCTAACATCCAATGCCAATCCTCCTCTTCTTGCGGAGAAAGATTGGCCCTGGGCTGACATCTGTGCCCACCTTCCTCTACTTTATAGGGGACACCGCCACAGCATGGCTTGACAAGCGGTGCGTCTGTACGCGCCCTGGATCCGAACCTGCGAACCCCTGGCCACCTAAGCAGAACGCGCACACTTAACTCCTGCGCCATTGGGCCAGCCCCCTTGAATTATTGTTTTGTGTTTGTTTTTCAACGAGATTTAAAGTCAAGGTTTCCGTGGGACCCAGTGAGCAAGACAAAGCTCTGTTGGAATTCCTTCCACGAGGATGGTAATATTATAACAGAGTTTCAAAGAGTTTTGCAAATATTCCTCCAAAAATTTCAATTAAATACTTCATTTATTCAACCTATTTTCGGTGCCGTGTATGTTCTGGGCACTCTGCTGGATGCTGGTCAGGCAGTGGTGCACGAGTCTGGACAGAATCCTGCTCTGATGGTACTTGCATACCTGTGGGGCTTGTACACAGACCAGTAACTGCAAGTGTGATGAGTGGAAAGGAATCACAAGATGATTTAGAAGCACATAACAGGTTGGGGAAGGATTCACTGGTCAAGGGGTGTTTAACCTGAGATTAAGAGAAACCTTTGGTTTAATCAAGAGGAAACAAGGCAATAGATAAGGCAATCCTGTAACATATCAAGGAAAATATTTTTTAGAAAGTGTTCTTTTGAGCTCAAGGTCCAGCTCAGCAGTACAAACACCTACTAAATTCTCCAAACAGAGAAGATTGGTCCTGGCGAGAAGTGTGCTCCTTTACCAAGTTCATGAGTTCAGTATATCGTGATGGTCTTAAGAGAAGTAAGATCTGTTTGAAGACAAGTGTGAGGTATGTATGGACCCCGTGGGAAATCTAGAGAGTGGTTCTCCTCTTTAGAAACCTTTACTTTGCCCAGATAAATGCAAGCCCCAGAGAACATGAATCCTGGAAAATAGTGTAAGTGGTTCTAAACCTTTAAATGTGCTCCCAAGAAGCAATTTTAGGAAGATGCTACCCCTGCTTTGGAAGTTGGCCAAATTCAGTATTGAGAGAGGACTTAGACCATCTTCTGATGCACAGGTATTTGTAAAGAGGTTCCTATCTTTGGATTCAAAATAGCTGTTTGCAATTAGACAGCTCAGAAAGGACGAGCCTTAAACAATAACACTTACTTATGATATTAATGCCAGAAAAACCTTCCCCGATACTCTGCATTAAAAAGCTATGGAGGCCCGGCCCTGTGGCTTAGCGGTTGAGTGCGTGCGCTCCGTTACTGGCAGCCCAGTTTCGGATCCGGACGTGCACCAAAGCACTGCTTCTCGGGCCATGCTGAGGCCGCGTCCCACATACAGCAACTAGAAGGAAGTGCAACTATGACATACAACTATCTACTGGGGCTTTGGGGAGAAAAAGGGAAAGAAAGGAGGAGGATTGGCAATAGATGTTAGCTCAGAGATGGTCTTCCTCAGCAAAAAGAGGAGGATTGGCATGGATGTTAGCTTGGGGCTGATTTTCCTCACAAAAAAAGAAAAAAAAAAGCTATGGGAACTCCAAAAGGGCAATGGTAACATCGCTGCATACTCACATAGCACAAAGAATTATTTTAGAAAAAAATGATGCAATATCAAATAATCCAAAAATGTTTATTTGGAACCTTTAAATCAGCAACAGAAGGACTGTGTTAAAATTAAGAGAAGAAAATCTGCCCTTAGATATTGAAGAGAGTGGACTACAAACCCAAAGGGAGGTGCTTGCTTGTAGATTTGTTTTAGGAATGAACAAAGTTTAAATCCTCGAGTAGAATTTTCACAACTTCAGCATTTCCTGGATCCAAGCCGGTGCTACTCAAGTAATATGCGTAAGGATCCTGCAGGCTAGATGCGTCTTACTGCTAAGATGGAAAAATGTATTGAACTTTTTAAGTTTACAGACAGTTCTTGTTTTTTTATTTTCTCTGAAATTTTCTTAAACTGTTGGTGTCTGCTGTTGTGTATCAACACTATAAAATCACATCTGATTCAGTACAAAATTACGTGGTATGCTAGTAATTAAAAATATAATCTTTCATCTTCTTTTGCAAGAAATACTGTGACTTTGGGGCACTCTCTGTGTGCACAATTTTGAGAACCATTGATCTGGAGCTGAAATAGTCTCAATTATCACACTCAAAGCCAGGCAAAATGCGACCCCAGGGATATGGAAGAACATTTTGTAGACTTCGTATTTTTGCCCAAGGTGATTTTGCCTATCTTCAGCTTAGGCAAAAATCAATTATGTCCTAGGACATTTTTTAATCTCTAAACAGAAAACATAAGCTTCTTTGCTCTGCTTGATTTATGAGGAATTTTCTTTTCCTTCTTCCTCATAAGTAGCTCAAGTTGTCGCTCTGTGTAAAATCAGAATGAGGTGGGTGCCTCCTGGGGTAATCCCGAGAGCATGATCACTTTGGCAAGCCTGGCCTCCTCTTTCCTGGCTGGAGGCCGAACAGGTGCATAGCACAGTAGCCCCTTTATGACTTCTGATTAAACAAGATCTGCTTTCTTAAAAACAGTCCACAAGTTCCTAGGAAGAAAGCAAGGAGCTGTCTCTCTATTAACCACTCTGTAAGTTCTGATTACCTCCCTTACAGGAGGCTGTGCATATTTCTACTACCAACTACCACCAGGTCACCTCTTTGACTTGTGAGGTCCAGCACTGTCTGGCATAAAGGAGGTAGAGAAGTTTGCATTGACATCATACATCTTCACAGAGTGACATCAGAGAAGTTTAGTTGGTTCAAATTGGGAGACACTGACACACCATGGTTTAGTTCTCCCTCCAACTCCTGGGTGACTGTGTGCCCCTGGGCAGGTCACTGAACTTGGCTCAGTCTAAAATGGTTCATTTTCTGTTCCAGAGGTTCCTTTTTCTATGCTTTTAAGGCTGACTCTGACTGATACGTTGTTTCTTCAGATGTGTTGTAAAATTCAGTAACAAAGTTCTGGAGGTCATGATGGCTCCTTCTCGTAGTTTTGCACTCTTGTTTCCTGAGTCATTATGTATTTGTTTACAATTGCTACTCATTTCCATAGTGTGTAACTTCTCCATGGCCCCTCACTTTCATCTCCATCTAATGCAAGTTGGGTCTCCTAGACAGGCAGAGCCAGCACTAGTCAGAAGGATGTGTCTGCTTGTAATTCCAGGCAATTCCTGCCCCTACAGTAAGTAACATTACAAATGGCCATTGAGGCTGGGTAAGGCAATCAGCCCAGACTGGCCCCTGACAGTATATGACATTGCCCTTTTGTTCCTATGAAGTCAATTTTTCTTCCAGATTTTCAATTAATTGTGCTAGTTAATGTCTAAGTGACACTATCTGTTACATTAGTAGTCAAGATATATTGTGTCTTTTGTACTTCCATTAGCTTTTGGGCATGTAATTCTGTTGGAAGAAAAAAAGTAATTAGTTTTGCTCAGAAGGATTTATTCTTTACAAATATATTCTGCTTATTGTTTCTGATTCTATTATTTCTTTTTTTGAGGAACAGAATCATGGCATGCATCATTTAAAAGAAATAAAAGCAGTATAAGAGACATATTTTCATAAAGTCCTCAGTGACATTATGATTTCAATTGGTATCTGAATTATGCTTTCTGCATAATATGAAAACACTAATTTTTTCCTCTGTGCTGGATCTTTCTGTCTGGGAGGCTGTGTAGTAGAGTGGAAACCCTACACAGTCATACAACCCTGTGTTTATTTATTTATTTGTTTGTTTTTTTGTGTATTTATTTATTTTTGTGAGGAGATCAGCCCTGAGGTAACATCCATGCCAATCCTCCTCTTTTTGCTGAAGAAGACTGGCCCTGAGCTAACATCTATTGCCAATCCTCCTCCTTTTTTTTTTTCCCTTTTTCTCCCCAAAGCTCCAGTAGATAGTTGTATGTCATAGTTGCACATCCTTCTAGTTGCTGTATGTGGGACGCGGCCTCAGCATGGCCCGACAAGTGGTGCGTCAGTGCGCGCCTGGGATCTGAACTTGGGCCACCAGGAGTGGAGCGCCCGGACTTAACCGCTAAGCCATGGGGTCAGCCCCAACCCTGTGATTAATAACAATTCTGTTGCTTGATTGCTCTGTGAATTTGGCAAGTGGCTTAACATTTCATAGCCTCAGTTTTTCAGTCTGTAAAATGAGGTTAATAATAGCTACCATACAGTATGTTGTGGCCCTTATAGAACACGGCGTCTATAATAGGCCTGGCAAGGCGACTGGTAGATTGCTTTTTTTTTCCACATGTATCAGTAGCACATTCTTTTTATTGCTGAGTGGATTACATTGTTTGAAAAATTTTGTTGTTCTGAGCATAAGTGTTTCAACTTTTTTTAAAATTTTTTGTTTTATTGCAGTAACATTGGTTTATAACATTGTATAAATTTCAGGTGTATATCATTATACTTCTATTTCTGCATAGATTACATCATGTTCACCACCAAAATACTAATTACAACCCATCACCACACACATGTGCCAAATTATCCCTTTCACCCTCCTCCCTCCCCCCTTCCCCCCTGGTAACTACCAATCCAATCTCTGCCTCTATGTGTTTGTTTGTTGTTGTTATTATCTACTAATTAATGAGGGAAATCATATGGTATTTGACCTTCTCCCTCTGACTTATTTCACTTTGCATAATACCCTCAATGTCCATCCATGTTGTCACAAATGGCTGGATTTCATTGTTTCTTATGGCTGAGTAGTATTCCATTGTGTATATATACCACATCTTTTTTATCCATTCGTCCCTTGATGGGCACTTAGGTTGCTTCCAAGTCTTGGCTATTGTGAATAACGCTGCAATGAACACAGGGGTGCATGTATCTTTACGCATTGGTGGTTTCAAGTTCTTTGGATAAATACCCAGCAGCAGAATAGCTGGATCATATGGTAGTTCTATCCTTGATTTTTTGAGGAATCTCCATACTGTTTTCCATAGTGGCTGCACCAGTTTGCACTCCTACCAGCAGTGTATGAGAGTTCCCTTCTCTCCACATCCTCTCCAACACATGTTGTTTCCTGTCTTGTTAATTATAGCCATTCTGACGGGCGTGAGGTGATATCTCATTGTAGTTTTGATTTGCATTTCCCTGATTGTTAAAGATTTTGAACATCTTTTCATGTGTCTGTTGGCCATGTGTATATCTTCTTTGGAGAAATGTCTGTTCTTGTCTTTTGCCCATTTTTTAATTGGGTTGGTAGTTTTCTTGTTGTGGAGATGCATGAGTTCTTTATATATTTTGGAGATTAAGCCCTTATCAGATGTATGGTTTGCAAATATCTTCTCCCAATTGTTAGGTTGTCTTTTAGTTTTGTTGATGGTTTCCTTTGCTGTGCAGAAGCTTTTTAGTTTGACGTAGTCCCATTTCTTTATTTTTTCTATTGTTTCTCTTGCCCGGTCAGACATGGTGCTTGAAAATACGTTGCTATGACCTATGTCAAAGAGCGTACTGACTAGGTTTTCTTCTAGAAGTTTCATAGTTTCAGGTCTTACATTCAAGTCTTTAATCCATTTGGAGTTAATTTTTGTGTATGGTGTAATGTAAGGGTCTACTATCATTTTTTTGCATGTGGCTATCCAGTTTTCCCAACACCATTTGTTGAAGAGACTTTTTTTTCTCCGTTGTATGTTCTTGGCTCCTTTGTCAAAAATTAGCTGTCCATAGATGTGTGGGTTTATTTCTGGGCTTTCGATTCTATTCCATTGATCTGTGTGTCTGTTTTTGTGCCAGTACCATGCTGTTTTGGTTACTATAGCTTTGTAGTATATTTTGAAATCAGGGAGTGTGATACCTCCAGCTTTGTTCTTTTTTCTCAGGATTCCTTTACCTATTTGGGGTCTTTTGTTGTTCCATATAAATTTTAGGACTCTTTGTTCTATTTCTGTGAAAAATGTTGTTGGAACTTTGATAGGGATTGCATTGAATCTATAGATGGCTTTAGGAAGTATGGACAGCTTAACTATGTTAATTCTTCCAATCCAAGAGCCCGGAATATCTTTCCATTTCTTTGTGTCTTCTTCAATTTCTTTCAGAAATGTTTTATAGTTTTCGGTGTACAGCTCTTTCACCTCTTTGGTTAAGTTTATTCCTAGCTATTTTATTCTTTTTGTTTCAATTGTAAATGGGATGGTATTCTTAATTTCTCTTTCTGCTACTTCGTTGTTAGTGTGTAGAAAGGCAACTGATTTTTGTATGTTGATTTTGTATCCTGCAACTTTACTGTATTCATTTATTACTTCTAAAATTTTCTGGTGGATTCTTTAGGGTTTTCTGTATATAAAATCATGTCATCTGCAAATAGTGACAGTTTCACTTCTTCCTTTCCAATTTGTATCCCTTTTATTTCTTTTTCTTGCCTGATTGCTCTGGCTAGGACTTCCAGTACTATGTTAAATAGGGTGGTGACAGTGGGCATCCTTGTCTGGTTCCTGTTCTTAGAGGGATAGCTTTCAGTTTTTCACCATGGAGGATGATATTAGCTGTGGGTTTGTCATATAGGGCCTTTATTATGTTGAGGTACTTTCCTTCTATCCCCATTTTATTCAGAGTTTTTATCATGAATGGATGCTGTATCTTATCAAATGCTTTCTCTGCATCTATTGAGATGATCGTGTGATTTTTATTCTTCATTTTATTAATGTGGTGTGTTACGTTGATTGATTTGCGAATGTTGAACCATCCCTGCATACCTGGAATAAATCCCACTTGATCATGCTGCATACAAGAGACACACTTCGGACCTAAAGACACTCACAGACTGAAAGTGAAGGGATGGAAAAAGATACTCCACGCAAATGGCAATGAAAAGAAAGCTAGGGTAGCAGTACTCATATCAGACAAAATAGACTTTAAAACAAAAACTGTAAAAAGAGACAAAGAAGGGCATTACATAATGATCAAGGGAACAATTCAACAAGAGGATATAACACTTGTAAATATCTACGCACCCAATGTAGGTTCCCCTAAATATATAAAGCAATTATTAACAGACATAAAAAGAGAAATAGACAGTAACACAATAATAGTAGGGGACTTTAACACTCCACTTACACCAACGGATAGATCATCCAAACAGAAGATCAATAAGGAAACATTGGCCTTAAATGACAAACTAGAACAGATGGACCTAGTAGATATATACAGAGCATTCCATCCAAAAACCGAAGAATACATGTTCTTTTCAAATGCACATGGAACATTCTCCAGGATTGATCACATATTAGGCCACAAAACAAGTCTCCATAAATTTAAGAAGATTGAAATAATACCAAGCATCTTTTCTGACCACAAAGGTATGAAACTAGAAATCAACTATAGGAAGAAAATCAGAAAAGCCACAAATACGTGGAGATTAAACAAAATGCTACTGAACAACGACTGGGTTAATGAAGAAATCAAAGAAGAAATCAAAAAATACCTGGAGACAAATGAAAATGAAAATACGACATGCCAGAATTTATGGGATACAGCAAAAGCGGTTCTAAGAGGGAAGTTTATAGCAATACAGGCCTATCTCAACAAACAAGAAAAATCTCAAATAAACAATCTAACAATGCACCTAAAGGAACTGGAAAAAGAAGAACAAACAAAGCCCAAAATCAGTAGAAGAAGGGAAATAATAAAAATCAGAGCAGAAATAAATGAAATAGACACTAAAAAAACAATAGAAAAAATTAATAAAACCAAGAGCTGGTTTATGAAAAGATGAACAAAATTGACAAACCTTTAGCTAGACTCACCAAGAAAAAAAGAGAGAAGGCACAAATAAGTAAAATCAGAAATGAAAGAGGAGAGGTTACAACAGACACCTCAGAAATACAAAAGATTATAAGAGAATACTATGAAAAGCTATATGCCAACCAATTCGACAATTTGGAAGAAATGGATAAATTCTTAGAATCATACAACCTTCCAAAACTGGAACAAGAAGAAGTAGAGAATTTGAATAGACCAATCACCAGTAAGGAGATCGAAACAGTAATCACAAACCTCCCCAAAAATAAAAGTCCAGGACCAGACGGCTTGCTGACAAGGCCTGCCGCCCACAGGTCCACACACACAGTCAACACAGTCCTGCCCCGTGTGAGTGCCCCGACTTCCCAAAGTGGACCCAGCCTTTCCACGGCGGGAGCCCCACACACTCCACCACTGCCCCACACTCTCCACCTGCTCCTTGTGCATGCCCTGCCCCACTGAAGTTGGCTCAGTTGCCAGGCTGCAGAGAATCCAGTCACCAATCTATGCAGGCCCACAAGTTGCCTGAGGGCTTGTTGTTGGGTGGGGCCGGTCTCTAGGGTGGGCTGCCTGCCCTGGCTGAGCTGGATTAAATCGGTGCTCTAGGGGGTGGGGCAGACCCTGGGCTAGCAGGCCTCAGGGAGAACTCCAATGGCGTCCGTGTCAGCACCCCCACACCAGGCCACAACAATGGCCGCCTCCAATGTCCCAGTCCCTGGAGAGGTCTCACCTCTCACCGAGTTGCACTCAGAGCCTATCAGGTGAGTCTCTTTTCACCAAAGCACTGTGCATCTTTCTTTCTGGTGATTTTAGAATGCTTTCTGAAACGGGTGAGTTTGCGCGTGGGCCCTTTAAGAGCTGGTTTTAATTTCTTTGTAAACCAGCTTTTCTGGGGGTACTCCCCGTTGTTTTAGTAGCAGGCAAAGTCAGATATTCTGCCACTCGTCTCGATTGTGCTGGGTCCACAAAGTGCCCACAGCGGGGGCGCTCCCCGGCTCAGGGCCCCGCTCCTCCAGGGAGGGCTGCGTACCTGTGGGCTGCTCCTGGGCAGCCGTGAAGCTGGCGGCTCCTGAAGGCGGCGTTTTTCCTCTCCCGAAGGGAGTTTCTGCCTCTTCCACCTCAATTAGGATTGTCCGTTGTTGCAGGAGTTCCTCTTATTTAGAATATATACAACCAGCAAGATCAAATAAACATGCTTTTAAAAATGGTATAATGCAATACCTACTTATATACAAATTAACCTTCTCCTAACCCCCAGTTAGATTTAAGAATCTTAATAACATGCAGTTATACGGGCCACCCAAGCCAAACCTTCATCAGGTAGGGGAACAAACTGAGGCTCAAAAGTGACTTGCCCAAGGTCCCACAGTTGGTCTGTACTCTTGATGTGGTGTGTCTTGTAAATGAGTGCTAGCTCCCTGAAAATTGCCGCTCTGTGGCTGGCCCGTGGAGAGACAGCCCAGGTCACAAGTGGATCCTTTGTTCAGAGCTTGCCAATACCCTTGATGGTCGAAAAATTACCCCTGAGACAGAACTGAAAACTGGATAAGAGACTGCGTACCTGTGGGCTGCTCCCGGGCAGCCGTGAAGCTGGCGGCTCCTGAAGGCGGCGTTTTTCCTCACCCGAAGGGAGTTTCTGCCTCTTCCACCTCAATTAGGATTGTCCATTGTTGCAGGAGTTCCTCTTATCCAGTTTTCAGTTCTGTCTCAGGGGTAAAATTTGATAAATTTTGATGTATGGATACATCCATGAAACTATCACCACAATCAGGATAACGAATATATCCATCGCTGCCAAAGGATCTTTCAATGTGCTTTGTAATCCCTCCTTGGCACCCTTCTGTATCCCATCCTATCCCGTTCCACAGGAAATCACTGACCTCTTTTCTACCAATATAGAATATAATTTGTATTTTCTAGATGTTTGTAAAAATTGAATCATCCAGTACATACTGTTTTATGTCTGGCTTCTTTCACTCAGAATAATTATTTTGAGATTCCTACGTGTTGTAGTATGTACTAAGAGCTCATTCCTTTTTATTGATGAACAGTGTTCCCTTGTCTGGCTATTCCAAAGTTTCCCCACTACTATTTCTTTATTCCCCAATACTATTTGTAGTCTTTTTATTCTTAGACATTCTGATAGGTATGTAGTGATATTTCACTGTAGTTTTGATTTACTTTTTCTTAATGACTAATGGTGTTCAACATCTTTTCCTAGGCTTACTTGCCATCCACAGAACTTCTTTGGCTAAGCATCCGCGTATTTTTCTTTTTTTTTTTTTTTATAATTTTATTTATTTATTTTTCCCCCAAAGCCCCAGTAGATAGTTGTATGTCATAGCTGCACATCCTTCTAGCTGCTGTATGTGGGACGCGGCCTCAGCATGGTCAGAGAAGCAGTGCATCTGTGTGCGCCTGGGATCCGAACCCAGGCCGCCTGCATCAGAGCGCACGCACTTAACCGCTAAGCCACGGGGCCGGCCCGCATCCGCGTATTTTTCATTGAACTTTTTGTTTCCTTATCATTAAGTTCTGCAGGTCTTTTATATATTCTGGATACAAGTCCATATCAGATATACAGGTTGCATATATTTTCTCTGTCTGTGGCTTGTGATTTCATTCTCTTAACAGTGTCTTTTGAAGAGCATAAGTTTTATATTTTGTTGAAGTCTAATTTATCTATTTTTTATTTTATAGATCATGCTTTTGGTGTCATATTTAGAGAATTTTTGCCTAACCCAAAATTACACAAATTTTTTCCCATATTTACTTCTAGAAGTTTTGTAGTTGTAGGTTATACATTTAGGTTTATGATATATTTTGAATTAATATTTGCATATGGTGCAGGATATAGATGGAAATCTTCCTTCTTTCCTTTTTCCTTCCTTCCTTCTTTCTTTCTTTACTTTCTATCTTTCTCTTTCTCTCTTTCTTTCTTTTCTTTCCTTTCCTTCCTTCCTTCCTTCCTTTCTTTCTTTTTCTTTCTCTTTCTTTTCGTTACATATGAGTATTCTAATGTTTCAACACCATTTTTTTAATGACTACATTTTTCTCTACTGAATTGTCTTTGAAACTTTGTCATGAATCACTTTTCTATACATGTGTGGATCTATATTTATAGTGTCTATTCAGTTCCATTGCTTTATTTATCTACATTTATTCCACTACCATGTTGCCTTGATAACTGTAGCTTTATAATAAGTCTTGAAATAAGGTAGAGCTAATTTTCCAGCTTTTTTCTTTATTTGAAAATTTGTTTTGGCTATTCTTGGTCATTTTTATTTCCGTATAAGTTTTAGAATCAGTTAGTCAGTTTCTACAAAAGAATAGTTTTGAATGAGATTGCATTGAATCTACAGATCAATTTGGGGAGAATTGAAATTCTGAAATATTGAGTCTTCCAGTTCATGAAAATCGTATATCTATCCATTTATTTAGATACTCTTTAATTTCTCTCAGAAATGTTTTCAGGTTTTTTTTTTTATTTGAGACTTTATATTTTAAGTTTTAAGTTCACTGTAAAATTGAAAGGGAGATGCAGAGATTTCCCATATACCTCCTGCCCCAAACATGCATAACCCCCGCCATCATCAATATCCCCCACTAGACTGGTACATTTGTTACAATTGATAAACATACATTGCCACGTCATAATCACCCAAAGACCATAGTTTACGTTATGGTTTACTCTTGGTGTTTTACATTCTATGGATTTGAAAAAATATATAATGATAGGTATCCATCAATATGGTATTACACAGAGCAATTTCACTGCCCTAAAAATCCTCTATGCTCTGCCTATCCCTGGCTCCAAACTGCTGGAAACCATTGATTTTTTTACTCTCTCCATAGTGTCACCTTTTCCAAAATGTCATATAGTTGAATCATATGGGATATTGCCTTTTCAGATTTCCTTCTTTCACTTAGTAATACGCATTTAAAGTTCTTCCATGTCTTTTCATGGCTCAATAGCCCATTTCTTTTTAGCACTGAATAATATTCCATCATCTGGATGTAACAGTTTATTCATTAACCTACTGAAGGACACCTTGATTGCTTCCAAATTTTGGTAATTATGAATAAAGCTACTATAAACAGCCACAGGTTTTTGTGTGGACTTAAGTTCTCCGTTCCTTTGAGTAGATACCAAGGGGCACAATTGCTGGATCATATGGTAAGAGTATGTTCAGTTTTATAAGAAACCACCAAACTGTCTTCCAAATTGGCTGTATCATTTTGCATTCCCACCAGCAGTGAATGAGACCCTGTTTCCAGTTGTTCCACATCCTCACCAGCATTTTGTGTTGTCAGTATTCTGGATTTTGGCTGTTCTAATAGGTATGTAGTGATATCTCATTGTTTTAATTTATCTTCTAAGATTTTTACAGGTTTGTGCTTTACTTTTTTTTTTGTTATTCCTTTTTTCTCCCCAAGGACCCAGTAGATAGTTGTATGTCATAGTTGCACATCCTTTCTAGTTCCTGTATGTGGGACGCCGCCCCAGCGTGTCCGGACAAGTGGTGCGTTGGTGTACGCCCAGGATCCCAACCCGGGCCGCCAGTAGCGGAGCGCGTGCACCTAACCACTAAGCCACGGGGCTGGCCTCTGTGCTTTCCTTTTAAGTCTTGTGATCCATTTAGAGTTTTGTACTTTTCCATGAACACTTTGGACCTCTCTTGAGAGATCTATCACTAAGTATTTTATATTTTTTGTTATTTCATTGATTCTGTTATAAATGGTATTGAATTCTAATTTCAGTTTCCATTGTTCATTGCTAGCACATAGTAATATAATTGATTTTTTTCCTTGATCTTTTCTCCTGCCACTTTGCCTAACTTCCTTATTAATAGTAGTCATTTTTTTTTCATACATTCCATTGGATTTTCAACTTAGATGAACATATCAACTGTGAATTAAGATCCTTTTCTTTCTTTCTTCCCAATTTGTTGCAATTTTTTCTCCTATTGTACTGATTAGAACTTCCTGAACCATTGTCTTGTTGAATTGAGTTGGTAAAAGAGGATGCAAATATCTGGTTCCTGATCTTAGGATGCAAGCACACTTTCATCATTAACTATGATGCTTGTCGTAGGTTTTTTTGTGGATGTTCTTTATCCAGTTGAGGAGATTACTTTCAATTCTTAGTTTTCTGAGAGTTTTTATCAAATATGTATGTATGATTTTGTTAAATGCTTTTTCTGCATTTGATATTGAGATTATCAATATTTATTGATTAATATTTGATATTGAGATTATCATATTTTTTCTATTTTAGTTTTTTATGATGGTAAATATATTTATATTTATTGACTTTTTTTTTTTTTAAAGATTTTATTTATTCATTTTTTTCCCCCCAAAGCCCCAGTAGATAGTTGTATGTCATAGGTTCACATCCTTCTAGTTGCTGTACATGGGACTCGGCCTCGCGTTGGACGGAGAAGTGGTGCCTCGGGGCGCGCCCGGGATCCGAACCCGGGCCGCCAGCATCAGAGCGCGCGCACTTAACCGCTAAGCCACGGAGCCGGCCCTATATTTATTGACTTTTAAATGTTAAACAAACCTTGCATTACATGGATAAAGGAGGTCATTTAATAATGATAAAGAGGTTAATTCATCAAGAGGACATAAAAATCCTAAACATTTTACTCCTAATAATGGAGCTTTAAAATACGTGAAGGAAAGCTGACACAACTACAACAACAAATAGGCAAATCTACTATTATAGTCAGAGATTTCAATATCCCTCTCTTAACAACTGATAGAACATGTAGACAGAAAATTAAATCTGAGGGTGTAGAATGTTTAACCAACACTATCAACCAACTTGACCTAATTGACATTCACTGAAGACTCCGCCCAATGGTGGAATATATATTCTTTTAAAGTGAACAGGGGAATTTAATATAATAGATCATGTTGGTGCCAGAAAACAATTAAAAATTAATTTAAAAGGATTCAAGTCATACAAAAAGATTTTATCTAACCACAAAGAAATTAAATTAAAAATAGAAAGCTCTTTAGAAAATCCCCAAATACTGGAAACTAAATGATATACTTTAAAGTAACCCTGGTAGTATGCTTTGTTATGAAATCTACTTTGTCTGATATTAAAAAAAAACACTCCAGCTTTCTATTTTTAAATGTTAGAACTGTATATCTTTGTATGTATTTTAAAAAAATATTTTACTTTCAACTTTTTCATGTCTTTGTATTTAAAGTGTGTTTCTTTTAAGTGGTGTGTGTAGTTGGTTCTTGCTTTTGTGTGTGTTTGGCGGTGGTGGTGGGGGGGGAGTTTGTCCAGTTGGATAATCTCAGCCTTTCAATTGTATAGTTAGATCATCTTAATTTAATATGATTAATTTTGTTTTGTATTAGTCTCATCTGTCCTTTGTCCAATTTTTTCTCTTTAATGTATTATTTTGGATTTATTGAACAGTTTTAATGATTTACTTTTGTCTTCTTCATTGTTAGCTAAAACTCCTTGTTTTGTTATTTTAGTGGTTGGTTAGGGTTTCTAGTACACATCTTCCACTTTTCACAATCCACCTTCGAGAGATGTCATACCACTAAACATATTGTATAAGAATTCTACAATGGATGGTTCCTTTTTTCCACATCTCCAGCCTTTAGCTACTGTTGTCATACATTTTACTTTTACATATATTATAAACTCTACACCACATTGTTAATATTTTTGTTCAAATTGCCAATTTATCTTTTAAGGACATTTAAATAATATGAAAAAATCTTATATACTTATCCATGAAGTTCTTATTTGCAGTGATTGTTATTCTTTTGTGTAGACCTATATTTCCATCTGGTATCATTTTCCTTCAACTTGAAAGACTCTGTTAACATTTGTTGTAGTGTGGGTCTGCTAGTGATAAATTCTTTGAGCTTTTTTGTATCTGAGAAAGTATTTGTTTGACCTTCATTTCCGAAAGATATGTTTGCTAGGTATAGACTTGTATTTCCGGGTATTTTATATTAGAAACTGGACATTGTATTTTACCTTATTTAGCGTTGGATAATTTTGTATTCCTCTAGATATACTTGAGGATTTCTTCTGTGTCACAGTTAAGTTACTTGGAAACAGTGACCCTTTTGTATATTGATTTTAAGTTTTGTTTTGTGGACCAAAACAGCATCCAATCTAAGGTTAATTTTCTCTACAACTGACATAAGGTCCTTCTGAGTACTCTACCCAATATCCTGTGAATTACATATTTTCCAGGCTGAATGATGGGAAAAGGCACTATTTCTGGCTCTGTTGTTCCTTCTTATCTTTTTGGTTAGTTCTTTCTCCATCCTCAAGCAGTTTCTTCACGTGCATACACTGATGAATACTCAGGGGGAAGCTCTGAAGATGTCTGTAATTCTCTCTTTGCATCTTCTCTTCTATGTGAAACCCCTTGGTCTCCCAGATTCTTAGCTCCATACTGTCAAGGCAGCAAGTCCATTGGGCTCCCTCTGTGTCCCCACTCTGCACACCTCACCCTAGAATCTCTCTGAAGGGAGTAGCTGGGGCAAACGTAAGACTCACCTTACTTTGTTTCCCATTTTTAGGGTTCACTATCCTTCACCACTTCATTTCCAGTATACTGAAGGCCATTGTTTCATATATTTTGTTTTTTTAGTTGATTCAGGAGGAAGGCCAAATCTATTCCCTGTTTCACCATTTTGGCTAGAAGCAAAAGCCCAGTTAATTGTATTTTAATATTTTTATGCTGATTACAAACACTGTCCATATTTTATAGAACTGATATCAGTCAAGTTTTTGTTGCACTAGTAAATTATCCAGTTTCAAGATCTCTGTGTTTCCCTAACGTTACATTTCCATCAAATAACGCAACAGGCCCACTTTCTTCACTGAACACTCCCTCCAGTTGTCTCCTCACTAGGTGTACTCTAGCCATATTAGCATGCTAAACCTCAGAGATTTCTCCCACACTGCCCTCTCTTTCCGGAAGATGCTGAACCCAAATTTTCACCTCACTAAACTCTACTCCTCTGAATCTCAGCTTAAATATCAGGAAAGGCCTTTCCTGACCCTTGCTTTCCCCATTATTCCCGTATTATTCTCTATCAAGTACTTTTTTTAATTACAATTTTGCCATTTCTAATTTTATATTTACTCGTTCGTTTACTCATTTTAACGATTATCTGTCTTATTTGAGTTTAAGCTCTCTACAGCCAGTGATTTTGTTTGTCTTTCCCCTTGTGGTCCCAGTTCTCTTAATGTACTTTGTGTCTAACAGGGAAGACAGACATTAACAATGTCTAACTTAAAAAGGGCAGTGAAGGAAAAGAATTAGGATGATATAGGAGTTTATAATGAGGGGACCTAATCTTCCTGTGTTAGGTTTTTCTGAGACTAAAGTAGTAGTTAATCTGAGACCTAAAAGATGAGTAACAGCTAGCAAAGAGTGATTGAGGAAAGAAAGAAGGAATTTGTATACTTAGCCTGGGGAAGAGAGGTTTGGTGTGGAAACAAGGTGAGGATAGAAGGAAAGGTGATTAGTGATATAGCTACCTTGACATGTTTGAACTGTTGCCACGTCAAAGAGGAATTTATCATAATCTCTACTGCTTTGGAGTTCAGGAGAAAGACAGGAGAATTAAGATGGTAATTAAAGTCAAGAGATTTTGACACAATAACAGGAAGATCTTTCTCACTTTTGGAACTGTCCAAAAACCAACTGTCTTTAAAATGCAACAAATTCTCTGAAATTGGAGGTGCTCAAACAAAAATTGTATGACTATTGCTTAAAGGAATAAATAAGTATATTTCTGCTTTAGTTTAAAATATAATATTCTGTTCACAAGTACTCTGCAATAGAATTTATGCTGAGACTTAGGCTAGCAATTGAATGTATTCAATCATTTATTCAATGATTATGTAATGAATATCTACTATACACCAAATTATTCTTCTAGGTACTAAGTGAACAGAGGTGTTTAAAATAATCCTGGTCCCTCTTTTTAAGCTTGAAATCTAGAAAATATCAATGCAGATATAGCAGCAAAGCTTCACATTCAATATTCCTCATTTGAGAATTGTTCTGAAACATCTTTTTGTTCCTCAGGGTGGCTAGTACAGAGCTTTCCTTGAATGAAAGAAACAGTTTATGAGTGAATACTAGATTTAAATCTCTCTCACATGATTGTTCTTTTGTCTGGAAGAACTTCTCCTCACACCTCCTGCTTTTACCTTGCTAACTAGTACTTATCCTGAAAGATTCAGCTCGGGTGTCATCTCCCTTAGAAAGTATTCCCTGAACAACTGTCCACACTCCTAGCAGATGGTTTAGTGTTTCCTCCTCCTTGGTCAGTGCTGGCCCACGACAAATGATCATCTTGGGCAGGATGATTTGGTATCACTTCAAAATAAACTTTAAATTTTTGTTAAACTTTTATTTAAGGATAGGAGAGACTGAGGCAGGGGTAAAGACAGAAGATGCTTCTCATATCCAGTGACATTATTTTCCTTTTCATTGCCACCAACCCCTACTTTCGCCATAAACCAGACATTTACACTACTCAAAATTGCTCCAGTAAAAAAGCTCTAGAGCTAGCCCTGATGGCCTAGTGGTTAAAGTATGGCGTGCTCCACTTCGGTGGCCCGGGTTTGGGCCACACCACTCTTCTGTCAGTAGCCATGCTGTGGTGGTGGGTCACACAGAAGAACTAGAAGTACCTACAACTAGAATATACAACCATGTATTGGGGCTTTGGGGAGGGGAGAAAAAAAAAGAGGAAGATTGGCAACAGACATTAGCTCAGGCTGAATCTTTCCCAGCAAAAAAAGAAAAAAAAAAAGCTCTAATTCTGTAATCTTCTGATCACAACCTCCATTGTTTTGGAGATCGGCTTCCAAATTATTTACATTAAACCTCTTCTGACTTCCAGAATTCTATAGCATCCAGTTAATTGTCCCAACTATTTTCTCTTTATCCATCAGCCTCCTCTTTTTCACTTCTTAGATATCTAGTATACATTCTGTAGTCCACTCTTTCAAGCACTTTTGTCGTCTCTATGTTTCCTTGCCCCTTCGCCCAGTAAAGCATCACCCTTGAGTAAATACAACTCTCTCCCTGGGTTTCTGGCTCCGTGCTCATAAAATTCACTTAAATACAACTGCACAGAGGTTGTTCTGTGATTCATGACCACCTATTTTAACTGTCTCAACAGGGCCTGGCAGCATTCCTGTGTTTCTCTAGTCAGCTGTCTTTCCTACTTTCTAAAACTACTATTTTAAACCTTCTCCATTCTCTTCAAACTTCTGATATCTTACCTCCCTTCCAGCAATTTCAGCAGGTGAAACTTTTTCTATCCTGCAGAAAAAAATGGAGGCCATCATAGGGAAACCACTTCAACTTCCTGTTTCCAAATTTATAAATCTTTCTTTATCTCCACCATCTTTTCCTCCTTCCCTTCTGTTAAAGGGTATGTCCCTCCTCCAATTAAACTCTACCTGTGTTATGGATCTTGTTCTCTTCTACCTTTTTAGGCAAACTTCCTATCAACTAGCCCCTTTATATCTTCTATTTTTTTCTATTATTTACCTTTATATTGGATTCTTTACCTCAACATTTAAATATATTCTCTTATCATTAAAAAAAAGTATCCCTGGATTTTCTCACCTCTTTCAGCTGCTGTTCAATCTCTCTTCACCTTTTTATAGCCAAACATCTGAAAAAGTACCTGTCTTCACTTCTTATCTCCTATTAATTTCTCAGTCCACTCACTTCTGATTTCTACCACTCAATCAAAACAACTTCTGCTAAACTCTCCAATGACCCCTGCATCAATTATACCAGTAGATACTTTCAGTCCTCACTTTATTTGACTTTTCAGCAACTCTCCATATAGTTGATTATACTCTGTTTCTAGAAGTACTATCATACCTTGGCTTCTTGACACTAAGTGCTTTTGTACCACCACTACCCCACCAACTTCTGCTACCTCTCTGATCACTTCTCAGACTCGCTCATTTTTCCTCCTCTTTTATGTGAGTGTTATATGTTGAATATCCTCAATGCTCTGTCCTGGGCCTTTTCCCCTCTTCCTCTCCTCTTACCCTCTCTTCTCTTTTTATACTTTCTACCTTGACATCTTAATCCACCCTCATCACTTTAAATACCATATGTTTGTTAACAACTCCTAACTTTATAATATATATAGAATACTATATATTATATATCCCAAACATCTCTATTAGAATTTAGACCTCTGTGTCCAAATACTGTTCAACATTTTCCTTGGGTGTTGCATGGGCAGCACAAACTCATTATTCCAAATTAAAATCATTATTCCCCCCTTCTCCAAAGTGATCATTCCTGCGGTGTAATCCAGCTTAGTATGTGTTATCCACATATACTAGCTGCTGAAGCCTGAGAATGTGGAATGACCTTGGAAATTTCATACTTCTTCAATACAAATATCCAAATTAATCACACTTTTGGTAGATCCTAGCTTCTAAATAAATAAAAAATCCATCCATTTCTTTCCATTTCATCTATAAGAACCCTGTTAAAATCATTGTCATCTCTCACCTATCTGCTACAATAGAACTCTGATCTGGTCTTCTCATATCCACAATTGTCACCTATAATATTCCTGATACAGTAATGTTTTAAAAGCAAAACTGATCATATTGCATCCTTACTCAAAACCCTTCTATCTCTTCCCATATATCTTTATACAGAGTCCAAAATTCATAGTATGTTTGTCTTTAAGGCTCCAAAGGAGCTGACCTTGCCTACCTCTCCAGTTGCATTTTTCACCACTTTCTCCCTCACTCTGTGCTCCAGCAACACTGGCTTGGTTTCAGCAACTTAATTGGGCCAAGAACTCTCTTTCACGGCAGGGAATTTGCTCCTGCAATTTCCTCTGTCTGGACTTCCCCTCTGCTCCCAGTTCCCTTTGCCTGGCTATTCTCCTTCAGGTCTTGGCTTAAATGTTTCTCAATCAGAGAAGATTCTCTAGAACTCTAGACTAGAATAGGTTTGTTTATTTTATATCTTATAGCATTGTCTACTCTTCTGGATGGCACTTGCCACAAAAGCAATTAATTATTTAGTGTTATAGTTATTAATATAATCTCTGTCTTTCCACTTGACTCTAAGCTCCAGAAAGACAGAGATCATGTCTATCTTCGTCATTTATCTTCAACTTTGATCTAACATGGGGCCTAACATGAAGTATATTGCTTAATTAATATGTGTTGGATGAGTTTTTAATATTATGGGATAAATTGGGAAATTTATAGAACCACAAAACTATACAACCAGAAAATAACTTGACAATCATCTAGCCCAAATTGCTAATCTTATAAAGTAAGAATTTGAAGGTTAGAAAGGTTAAATAACTTGTCCAACATAAAAAAATAAAATTTAGTGGTAGATCCAGGATTCAGTGGAACCCAGGTCTTCCAACTCCAAATTCATTGCTCTGTCCAATGTATCAGACTGCCTTCCTAACATAGCATTTTCAGTTTCACAATCTGATTTTTCACAAATTGAGGAAAACAATACCACATCCTGTATTAATGAGCTTGAAGGAGGAAATGCAATTTGATAATCAACAGGAAGATGAGTGGCAGTTTTTCCTTCCATTGTGTTGAATATTGTGGCCCAGTTATATTATTCTGGTCTTCTCCACACGTATTGTTTATTTATATTCTGTTAGAGACCACATTAATGAGTACTACCACTCACATAATTATTACAAATAGAATTGGACTCTTTTCTTGTTTAAATTAAGTTTTTGTGTGTGGAAGAGATTATTCGAGGACTTATTTCTGTGTGACATCATGATATTTTGGAATACTGCACTGTAGTATGCAGTTTGCCACTGAAATTTTGGCTGTGGGACTATAAAAATAAAAGAAAGTTTTAAATACTCTTTTAACAAGTGCATCTCCAAACTTACCAAACAGTCTACTGTTGTTCTAAATTTGCTATTACAATAAATGATTAGAATCTTCTAGGACGAGTTAATAGGGAGTAAGGGCATTTCTCATGCAAATAGGACAGATATGATGAGTAGTCATTCAATTCAAATCTTGATGAGAAGGCACAGGGTTAGACACTAGGGAAACAACTATAATTAATAGGTAAAGGAGGCAGAATTATTGTTAATTTAAAAAACTATTTGAATCATACAACCATTCTTAATTTGTCATTGTCATTATGTGAATTATTTGACTAATTAATGAAAAAAATATGCATTGATTATCATGTTAAACAATAGGATAAATGTTAGGAATATAAAGATTAAGATGCAGTCTCTTACTTATTAATAACTTCAGATGTAATGAAAACATTTAAAATGTTAATATGGCTGTGTTTCTCCATATCAAAAATATTCCTCCATTATCAATCCTTTTTTTTTTTTTTTTGGTGAGGAAGATTAGCCCTGAGCTAACATCTGTTGCCAATCCTCCTATTTTTGCTGAGGAAGATTGGCCCTGGGCTAACATCCGTGCCCATCTTCATCTACTTTATATGTGGGACGCCTGCCATAGCATGGCTTGATGCGCAGTGCATAGGTCCACGCCTGGGATCTGAACATGCGAACCCTGGGCCGCCAAAGTGGAGTGTGTGAACTTAACCACTACGCCACCAGGCAGGCCCCTCAATCCATATTTTTATAATTCAGTGATAATTCTTAGGGTATAGACTAAGCTACTGTAACATAAAAACTCCAAAAATACAGTGGGTTTATCAAGGTGATTGATTTTTTCTGTCTCATATAGGAGTCCATCCAATCCTGGCTACCAGAGATTTTGATCCAGGAGATAATTCAGTGACCCAGTTTCTCCTATTATGCTGCTCGACTCTGCACTAGAGTGTAGTCCTCATTCTCCTGGTAAAAGACAGTTCATTGGCCCATCATTGTTCAGTCCTATGAAAAGGGAAAGGGAGAGGAAATGAAATGTAAGCAATTTTCTATTTTATGGATGTGAATAGAAGGTTTAACACATTACTTCTACTAATATCTAATTGTTCAGAACTTAGTCACCTCTATCCTACCTTAAAGGTAGGCTAGGAAATGTAGTCTCTTCTGGGCAGTTCTATGCTTAGATAAAACTCTGGTGATTCTATTATTAAGTGAACTAGGGGAGAATGAATATACATGGACAATTAGCAGTCTCTGTCACAGTTTTCCTTTCTAGCCACCTCTGTATCTATGCATCCTCATCTTTCCTCACCAATACACTCAAATCTTCCACAAGGGACACCTAAAATCCTATGCAGTAATCCTATCCTGTGAATCTGAAAATCTAGGATGTAGTCTTCTCAATCAGGTCAGGAAGTGGCTCCTTATGATCTGGTAACCCATCCATTAAACAAAAGTTATATGTCTTCCCCAACTCCAATATACAATGGTAGAGTAAGAAAAGAATGACTGAATTAAAAACACCCCAGTTGTGATATCCTGAGGACACAACGTCACCTATGGAATATTCCAGTCAAGAATACATACAATGGGATATTATTCAGCCATAAAATGGAATGAGATTCTGACATTATAGGACAACATAGATAAACCTGGAAGACATTATGCTAAATTAAACAAGCCGGATACAAAAGGACAAATATCGCATGATTCTATTTATATGAAGTACCTAGAATAGTCAAATTCATGGAGAAAGAAAGTAGAATGGTGGTTACCAGAGGCTGGTAAGAAGGGAGAATGGGGAGTTATTGCTTAATAGGTACAGAATTTCAGTTTGAGAAGATGAAAAAGTTCTAGAAATGGATGGTGATGATGGTTGTAGAACAATGTGAATATGCTTAATGCTACTGGACTGCACACTCAAAAATGGTTTTAAAATGGTAAATCTTACATTATGTATATTTTACCACAATATTTTTTTTTTAATTAAAAAGAGAAAGAAAGAAAAACACTCTTTCAGAAATGTAAAGAATGGAAAGCTCACAGTAGTTTTTGGACCATAGCAAACGTTAAATTCTCCTGGGCGGGAATTGTGAAAGCATTCTGCTGGTTGAATAAATCCTTGGTTAATATATTTGCCTAGCTCTGAAGTATCTCCCTTGTTCATTGTTCCCTGTGGCTTTGGTTTTGTGTGTTTGGGAGATTTTTCCCTGTTCACTATCCACATCAGAAGGGGCAAGAAAGAGTGTACTCTAGTTAGGTCAGCTTTAGGAGATTGAGCATTGTATTAGAGATTTAACAATCATAGGCTCTTGTATGCTAGACTTGTGATTTCTTTGGTAATAAAATTCCCTCAAAACCTTAGTAGACTTCTTGTCCATATGCTTCTTATCAGTTCCATGTGGAGTAGCCACACTCAAAGACCTCTTTTGGACCAATTTCCATATAGCCTACAAACTCTCATCTTTAATTAGTTGTCTTCCCTGCTTTGCTCATCTCTCTTTCCCTTAACTTAATATCAGCTACCTTGACGCCATCTGACACTGAAGTCTTGGGAAGTTGGTTAGGAAACCAAGAATCTTAAGCTGAGCTTTGCCCCTGGGCTGGCTCTGATGACAATGTTATATTGTGTTCTTTGGGGAATAGAAACAGTTGACTTTTCCAGCCCTCTAAGGTCCTGCATTAGTGGTATTTTAATCCATTAAATTGCATTTCACAGGCAGAGAGACTTTCCATTAGTAGAGCTGTATTCCCTTCCATCTCTACTTGCAAATGGGCCATTTTTTGTCTAACTTTATCTCACGTCTCTTGTAACACTTTGTTAAAAATCTCAAGTGGCAGCCAACATACACCAAAAATCTGACTTTTTTTTTAGCTTATTCCCCTAGAGCTACAAGCTTGGTAGTAAGATAGTCTGTTTCCAAGTTAGCATATATTTTCAAGCAGCATAACAAGGGACACCTCTTTCTAGCTTGAGTATGGTTCTCTCTACCTGCTACACAACTTACTAAACTAATGCCATGTATGTTGCTTTTTATGATGGTGGTATCCCACTTCTAGGAGCCAATTTCTATAGTAACAGAGTACAAGTTAAGCAGATGTAACCTAAAATATAGTACCTCAAATAAAGCAGAACTTTTGTTTCTCTCTCTCACAATGGTCAAGACGTGAGCCAACCATATAAGGGGGTAGCTATGATTCATTCTCAAGATTATTCATATTCTTAATATCTTATTTATTCATTATCACTCAAAGTATTGTCCTTACTTTCATGTTCGAATCATATTTCCAGCCTGTGGGAAAGAGGGAAAAAGAAAGTGGAGTGCAAGCAATTTCCTTTGTAATAGGGCTATACACACCACTTCTTCTCACATTGCATTTGTAGAAACATAGTCAATGCCTACTCTTTACTGCAAGAGAGGCTAGGATACGTAATCGCTAGCTAGGCAGCTGTGATCCAGCTGAAACTCAGGGTGATTTATTACTAAAATGAAGAAGAGGAGAATAGTGGAAGATTTGCAGACTCTGCCACTCCAAAGTAATCCCATTGATATGGAAACATTTGGGTAGCAAATAATTGCATCCCAGGGTAATAACTGAGCATGTGTAAATTTGAACCAAGGACTGTGAAAGATCAGAGAAGGAATAGCACTGCCTTAGGTAGTGAGTCTGATTCAAAAGAGACTCCAGATAAAGAATTGATGGAATTTGGAGAAAAAGGAAAGAGGAATTAAGGATGCAAAACTTCCCTCTTAATCAAGTTTCAATTGTAGAACACAAATCTGGAACTCTAAGATGTAAGACCATTCTGTTTGTTAACGTTTTGATCCCACACAATATTTGTCCAAGATATTGATTACTTCTAATCAACTAGGCTATACATAATTGCATATGTACGTACAGACATTTAAGTTGCCATGTTGATGTAAGTAAGAGTAAGTCAATATGTGAGAATGAGAATTTCACTTTGAAATTTCCAGTCTCAAATTCTTGGAGAATAGGAAAAAAGTTTGTCTGAACGTTAAATTCCATGGAAAATTGTTGAGGAGGTGGTAGATAAGACCAAAGTCAACTTTTTTTTCATGTTCCTGAACTTGTTTTCTATCTATTCTAATCTAAAACCTTTACTACACTCTGTGCGATTAGAATAAGATTTGGCGAGTGCTGATTTTTCATTTTGAAAATAATCTAAACTGTTATTGCATGCTAGACTTTCATTCATTCATTCACTTACTCATTCATCTATTCATTAAATATATTTTGAGCATGTACTATATGCCAGGCTTTAGGTACTTAAGAAAAATTTCCTGTCCTCAAAGTGCTCACAGTCTAGTGGAGAAACAACCCAGAAAATGCATCAACACATACAGCCTGATAACTGAGAGAGGGCTGCACACAGTGCACATGGGCTCCCAAAGATGTTCCTGATCCAGCTGGGAAGAATCCATGTGGGCCTCTAAGAGAAAAGAATACTTGTCTTGAGTATCACTAGATAGGGTGTGCCACGAAGCAAGAATAGCATGCACACATGGATGAAGACGTGAGAAAACAGGATATATTGGGGAAGAGAAATAGTTAAAGAAGTACTGAGCACCAAGTCAGTGTAGGAAATGAAATATCAGTGTGTAAATATTATTGGAAGAGAAGTTGAGAAATCTATTCTTCTCCTGGCTTTCATTTCTTTACCTCAAAGTAATTACTGAGCACCTACTCATGTTCCAAGCCCTGTACTTGGCTCTGGGCAAATAAGAATGAGCAAAAACAGACATAGGCTTACCTTTGGGGAGTTTACATTTTATGACAGAGATAGACATTAAGCAAATAAGTTCACAAATAAATATATAAGTACAAACTGTCAGGCTGTGCAAAGATCCTGTGGTATGAGGGGAGTTGGTGAACTCAAAGCACTGAGAAAAGGACTTCAGCTTCCTCTCTAATAAATTAGGTGGAAGTTATGATGCTCTCCAAAGCCTTTTCCTATTCTGACGTTTTTATGACTCTAAAACTCATATCATTCAACATGAATTCTAATAGTTTTGGCTTAAGATTTTGTGATATGTTCACAAAGTGAAGTGAGACCAGGGAAGAAGTCCAATCTTAGTTCCTCAATATTTCAAAGCTGTTTGAGGATGCGACCATAAACATGGAAGCAGGTGTTAAGAATATTTTTTGGCCCCATGGGACACTTCTATTTAAAATTTTAAGAACAATAAAACAACACAAACATCCAGGAATTATTGTGTTAATAGCTGTATTCAGGAAATGTCATACAATAAAAA
The DNA here is from genome assembly GCF_057802395.1 of Ceratotherium simum simum. Lineage (NCBI taxonomy): Eukaryota > Metazoa > Chordata > Mammalia > Perissodactyla > Rhinocerotidae > Ceratotherium > Ceratotherium simum. Next base: position 43,829,964 of record NC_141906.1, on the reverse strand, counting down.
GGACAAATAATATCATAAAGAGTAAACAAGACAGTCTTTTGAGAATGTTCACTGTCTTGGAAGTACAAAGATCCACTGGTAAATCCCTACGCACCTCAGACGATTTGAGGGAGGGGCCCATTGCATCTGCATTTGGAGTCGAAAGGATTACAGCTCAGAGCACATGGAAGTCCTGGTTCAGAAACGGCTACATAGTGTAGATGAAGGAGCAGGGGTATTGGCTTCTGGGAATCTACTACTTAAGGCCTTGGTGTCTGTGATATTCTGATGTATAATAAGAAATATATATTTGGTCTTCGCCCATTTCTGGCACAGAGCTCCTAAAACCCTTGGAATTTCCAGGGATGAGAGATGAAGGTGTATTTTGTTATATTAATGAGTGACTTTTGGAAAGCACCTAGGGATGGGGACTGGTTGCCAGTAGAGCCAACCACGTGATTAAAGGGTTGGCACTTTCAGTCCCCCCACCCCCCACCCCCAACCTCTGAGGAAGTGAGAGAGTCTGGAGGTTGAATCAGTCACCAACGACCAATGATTTAATCAATCATGTGTATGCAATGAAGCCTCCATAAAAACCCAAAAGGAGAGGGTTCAGAGAATTTCTGGATTGGTGAACACATGGAGGTGCTGGGAGAGTGGTGCGCCTGGAGAGGGCGTGGAAGCTCAGCACCCTTTCCCTATACCTTGCCCTATGGATCTCTTCCATCTGGCTGTTCCTGAGTTATATCCTTTCATGGTAAACTGGTAATCTCATAAGCAAAATGTTTCTCTGAGTTCTGTCAACCACTCTAGCAAATTAACTGAACCCAAGGAGACGGTCCTGGGAACCTCTGATTTATAACCAGTTGATCAGAAGCACAAGTTAACAACCTGGGCTTGTGGCTGGCATCTGAAGTGGGGGAGGGGAGCATTGTAGGACTGAACCCTTAACCGGTGGAATCTGATGCTATCTCCACGTAGTTAGTGTCAGAATTGAGTTGAACTGTAGGACACTTAACTGGTGTTTGGAGCATTGCTTATTGGTGTGGGGAAAGCCCTCACCTCCTAAGTCCCCGCACACACTGGAATTGCATCCAGGAACCTAAAAGAGCGGCCTTGGGCAAGTTGGTTACCGCCCATGTGCCTCAATTTCCTCATGTATAAAATTAGGATGAAGATAAGAATGGCCCTATCCACCTCATAGAAGGGATTTGAGGATCAAATAATGAAAAATAATCAGAGGAAATAGAGAGAGACAGAGAGAGAGAGAGGGAGAGGGAGAAAATGTAATTCGTTCCTATGGATGCTGAAGCTATTCGGTATGTCTTACAACTTTTTTGTGTGTGTGCAAATGAATTTTTCTTTAATGAATATAGCAGTGTATGGCATTTTTGTTTGTTTGTTTATTTTTCATTTTAAAAATTGTCCTTCCTTGCAGCAAAATATGGGTAGTCTGTGTTGATTTCCATTTATTTTTTCTTTTTGAAATTTTATTGGTGTATGGAATCCAGAAGTTTGGAAAAGTGTTCTATGTAGGGCAATTCCAAACAAAATTCATTATTATTCAGTTTCATTCAACAAACTTTTACTGAGCATCATTAGTCTGGCATTCTTGAATTACCTTCACATTTGTAAGCTTTATTTTCCAGCAAAGTATCTGATCCTTGGGGGCATAAGAACCTCTTGAGCTTCTTCACTATTTCTCAAGGAGCTGAACTAGCTGTGGTGAGCGCACGGTAGACATTCCAAAATGACTGCATCAGATAATGGTCTACACTTGTTTTTGTACAGAAATGACCGTGAGTCACTGTCTGGAACTTGTCCTCAGAATTGTGAATGTTAAGCCTTTGGGCCATTTCTCCTCGGTCTCCTGGGGGGCTCTTCTTCCTTGCCAAGGGTCTCAGGAACACAGTGTAGACTCCTTTTTCTTTAATGTCACTGTCAGTTACTCAGACCTCTAGTATTCTCTGCCCACTCCACCAGTTATGCTGTGTACTGGGACAGAGTCTTCCTACTTTCCTCTTTTCTGTTCGTAAGAAAAACACATGGGCTCATTTCATTTTGAATTTATTACTAATCACTCACAATAATGAGGCTATGGGATGACAAAAATGGCAAACTCAATCAAGTTACGAAGTTTAAGAAATCTTATTGAGTTCTGTCAGGCATGGTTCCTGACTTCATGAAAGAAATGCTAACTAGGAGTCCCAACTTTCATTTCTTAAGGTGAATTTCCTCAAAAATCCTATGAAGGAAATAAAATTAACATTAATTAAGTTAATTTAGGTGCTATAGTAGGCTGAATAATGACCACCCAAATACATCAGGTCCTCATCCCAGGAACCTGTAAATATTACATTATAAGGAAAAAGGGGCTTTGCAGATGTGATTAAATTAAGGATCTTGCCATGGGAGATTATTTTGGATTATTGGAGGGGGATGCCTAAATATAATCAGAAGTGTCCTTAGAAGAGAGAGGCAGAGGGTGACTTGACATACACACAGATAAGAGAAGGCAAGGTAACTGTGGAGGCAGAGATTGGAGTGAGGCAGCCACAAGTCAAGGTAGGCCCGCAGCCACTGGGATGGGGAAGGGGCTGGGAGCAGATTCTCCCTTAGAATCTCAGGAGGGAGTGTGGTTCTGTCAACACCTTAATTTTGACCCAATGATCTGATTTCAGACTTCTGGCTTCCAGAACTGTGAGAGAATAAATTTCTGTTGTTCTAAGCCACGAAATTTGTGATAATTTGTTACTGCAGCCTCAGGAAGCTAATCTAGGTGCCCACTTGTCTCAACTGCATATCCTATGATCTATGGCATAGGTGACACCTATATCAAGGGGTCCTTGCCCTATTTGTCCTTTTCTGTTAGTTAATTATCAAGCTGAGTAGAAACTTTTCTTACATCACTGGAAAGTTACACTTGAGAAACTGGACTTTGAGAGAGGCACAGAAAGGGATAATATACTTAACTAGTATTTATTCATTTAGTAAATATTCTGTAAGTTCTTGTTATGTATCAATCTTTGTCCTAAGTCCTGGAGTAAAAACTGAATCAGACAGGATCCTTCTCGAGGAGGTTATTTGATGAGGGGAATTAGACACACACACATACAATTAAATTAATATGTGGCAAATGCGGTAATGATCATGTGCATGGAGTTTTATGAACACATCGAAGAGCACATAGACTACAGGATGAGTCCCTGTGAGCACGGTGAGAGAGTTTGGAAAAGCTTCATGGCGAAGGTGTGCCTCTGAGCTGACACATAAAGGAGCAGAGTAATAAAGCAGGCCAAAGGGTAAACTATGATCAAATTTTCCCCATGAATTTCATATTTTGAAGGACACTGTCTTCCAAAAAAGAAAGCTTCTGTGTTTACTAAGTAATAAATAATAGATCAAGAACATCTCTAACTGCCAAGCAGAGGTCATAATCAGCATAGGATGGTCACTACCATCTTAACATTATTTCAGCCAAGAGCAAAGGTATTTATCATTTGATTTTTTCCTGTGAAGTCTTTTCTGGTAAAAGAGTGCTTTTTTTTCATTATGATTTTTGGAATACCACTATAGCTACAGAAATCTTTCCACATTACTTTCAAGGACAACCTTTCTTATAGTGGGAAAGACAGTAACTACTTGCACTAAACAATCTGGCCTAGAGAAAATTATATTGAAAAGAACCTCATTAATGAGAGTTCCTGCATAACATGGCACTAGCTCTATCCCCTGGGGCTAGCTTGCAGTATTGTTTCATTGTAAGATAACATAAACAGTCAGATCCTGGGCCCCTTTTACAGAGCTCCTACAAAATAATAGTGATAAATATAATAATCAACATTTGTATAGCTTGTATAGTGTTCTATCATCTTACAAAAGGTTTTACAAAAGTATCTGATTATGGAGTGTTTGAACCGTAAGCAGATCCTGTTTTGCCATCTCAGGTAAGTTTCTTTTCTGGTCCTTTCTTTTTTTCATCTTTATTGTGATGTTCTTATTCTTCCAGTTCACATAATATTTTTCCATCTTTATTAAGATATAATTGACATATAACGCTGTGTAAGTTTAAAGTGTACACGTAGATTTGATACGCTTATATATTGTGAAATGATTACCATCCTAGCTTTAGATAACACCTGCATCACCTCACGTGGTTACCGTTTCTTTTTTGTGATGAGAACATCTAAGATCTACTCTCTTAGCAACTTTCAGGTACATAATACAATATCGTTAACTATAATCACCATGCTGTACATTAGATCTCCAGCACACATTCATTTTATAACTGGAAGTCTGTACTCTTTAACCGACATCTGTCCATTTCCCCCATCACCTCAGGCAAGGTTCTTAATCTCTTTTAGCTACAGTTTCCTCATCTCTAAAGTAGGGGCACTGACATCCACATGGAGAGCTACTATGAGAATTAAGCGAGATTTTGTGTGTGAAGTACCAGGGACAGTGGCTGACACATAGTAGGTACATAGTAAGAGCTGAATCCATTATTTTTGCCTTTTTTTTCCTGGAAGTAGCTGAAATTTTAAAAAATTGTTTTAATTCTATTATTCTGCAATTGCTTCACTCCTCTCAACTCATGATAAGAACCAACCCATTTTGCCAGGCCCTCTCCGCCTCCCCTCTGTTGAGATTATACCTCTAGGAGTACCAGTGTGTCCCAGAAGGTGACATGTCTTCAGTGATGACACTCCTTGGGTTCGCCGTGTGCTCTTTTTCTGGTCCTTTAGGTGTCACAGGGTTAATAAGAACAGAGTGTTATTTATAAACAATATGCTCCCTAACCCCAGAAAGATTTGAGGCAGTTTTCAGGATTTGATCATGCATGAAACAGGAAAGTCATATATCAAAGAGAGATGACAGACCATTAGAGAACTTTGTCAAATGTAACTGGGATTTGATATGGATTTATTCAATTTTGAACTGAAGGTTGCAGTTATTGATCAGTTCATGAAATTAACTGAGATAAATACATTGCATGTAGTAAGGGAAGTAAGATTTTATGAAATTTTAGTTTTAATTATCTATTACGGTATGTGTTGCCAAATATATTTTGTTAAAAAAAAAGAGCTTGAAAGCCATGAGATTAGGTTACTAGTGGTTTTCTTTTTCTGCCACTTGTTAGCTGTTAAAGTTGGGAAAGTTCCTGAATAACAAACCTTTATCGAACGCTTATTTTGCTTTGGACATTCTTCTATATGAATGATTTTTGTCTCTTCAATACTGATATGGCGCAGTGTAGGATAGGTAGCCTGTGTCAATTCCACAATTTTCTCACCCTTCACCAGGCCTTTAGTACAAGTTTGAGAGGATTCCTATTACTAAACAAACTCTGACACAAGGTAGTAAAACGCACATTTTAAATAAAGTGAATCTGAGCTTCCCCAAAGCCCCTTAGAATTACGTCAGTCAGTTTTAACCATTAACCCCCTGGGCTCTTTTTGTTCAGAAGTTTCTTAAAAGCTGTGCATCAATGTGGGTTGGAGTAGGGATGGGGGACACAGAAGGAAGGGACAGAGGGAGGCTCTAGGTAAGGGTTGTGAGGGGGGCGTTTGTTTGAGGGTGGGATGAGTTGCTGAGGATGGGCGGGAGACCGGGGGCGCTAGTACACGAAAGGCTATTTCCGGCTCCAATTTCGTTACCAAGGATCCTTGAGTTGAACTTTTTTTGGGAAAAAGGACCAGTCCAAAGGAACTAGGTGTGTGTGGACGAGGGGGCGGTGAAGGTCCCCACTTTATGCTAAGTATCACTCTCCACATCTTTGTCGGTTTTCGCAGCTGGGCCGGCCGGGCGGAGGCTGCGGGGCCGCCTCCTCGTTCCCAGCCCAGGACATCCTGAACAGCGGCAGCCACAACAGGCTCGCCCCAGACAAAGGGGCCGGCGCGGCGGGCCGACTCGCAGCCCGGGCGGCGGGTTCGGGGAGCGCGCTCTCGCAGCGCGGGGTCGGGGCGGCCGCGTGGACCCGGCGCGGGCCGGAGACGCCGTGCCCGGGAGACCCGGCTCCGGGGCGCAGACCCCGCCCGGGCTGGCTCGGCGCCGGCCTCCGGGCTGCCACTCAGTCTTTGACCCTCCGTCCCCTCCCGGCCCCCCCGCAGGCTCACAACTGTAACCGCTGCCCCGGCCGCCGCCGCTCCTTCTCGGGCGGCCGGCGGAGAGCGCAGCGCGGCGGGGCCGGCGGCATGGCTGTGTCCTGGAGGAGCTGGCTGGCCAACGAAGGGGTTAAACACCTCTGCCTGGTAGGATGGCGGGCGACGCTCTCCCTGCGTTTTGTCTCTCGTGCAGCGATTTTGATTCATTCTCTGTGCGTGCGCGGGTGGGAAGCTGGAAGTGAAAGTTTTGCCTCTTATTCGAACATTCTCAACTAACAAGACTTTCCGCTGTTAATTCCTAGAGATAATAACGATCCCCCTTTCCTCCAAATGCATGAGAACTTTCCTACACACGGATGGGAGAGCGATGTGGAGGAAGGGAGAACAGATCACTTTTAGTGAACACAGCTTTTTCTTAACCCTTGTAACGTCTCCCCCCTTTGCTCTTTTCCCGGACTGCTTCTGTTTGATCTCGTATTTTAACAACATAGAACGCTTGGGACGTGGGGATGTCACTGATTTCTTAGTCTCCTTTTGTACTGCAGGGGATAGCTGCAGGTTATTTAGGAGACCTGTTTGCAACCCAAATGCTTAATCTCAGGTGCAGGGGCTGAGTGAGGTCAGATTTGTTTTCCTCTGAGTGGTTTTCAGCTTCCCGGTTAATTGAGAATGCTTTCTGCCATTGCTAATTGAGGTTCCATTGAAAGTATTGTGTCCAAGGAAGGTACTTGAGGTTTCCATTCATCAGGTAACGTTTATTTGTTTATTTTTAATTTTTGTGTTTCTCTCTCCCTTTGTATCATTTAGCTTATCTGGCTCTCCCTGAATGTCCTGCTTTTCTGGAAAACCTTCCTGCTGTATAACCAAGGGCCAGAGTATTACTACCTCCACCAGATGCTGGGGGTAAGTGGGTCTTGGGTGACCTGGTGGCCTGGGTCTAATGTGGGCAGACATTGCTACCGCTCCTGGTCAGTTCTTCCATTCATTAAAGAAACATTGGTTGTTCACTTTAGGAATATTTGTTATTCTCTAAAGTGGTTGAGATTTCTTGATTTATCGTTTATACTTTTCTGGGTTTAAATGATTGACTCTTTTAAGAACCAAAGATAATATCTGCTAAAGTGAAACGAATAGATCTGCCAGACCAGGCTAGTTGTTCCTGAGAAAAGTTGCTACTTGTCAGCTGCAAAGTGCCCTGAAGGATCTGCCTCACCAAGAGGACCAACTGATGACAGGCTGTTAGTTTTCGCTAATCAAGACTTCAGCCTGCCCATAAGCTTATCCAGAGAGGATTTCTGTGCTGTTTCCCTTTACTGTCAGTTCTCACTAAGGATCTGTCTAATGCAGTTATTCCTTTCTGGGCATTTCTCAACTGTTTGCCCTAGGTTAGTGGCTGATTATGGTTCCAGTGTTCTGGTCTAAGATGAGAATGATATTGTGCAAAACTTTGCTGTTGATATTTTTCTTTTCTCTATTCCGTGATATTTCTGATCTCATTCTTCCTCTCCATCCCCTTCCTGCTTGACTCCTTAACAAAAGACATCAGCACTGAGGACATCTTACTTTGTATAAGGAGACAGCGTTTTCCAAGCAACGAGTACAAAGTATAAAACACTGAAAAATCTTAGGCATCTGAAAAAGCAGATTTTGTCATTTTTTTTCATTGGGGAAGAAAACACATTCTAAATAGGAGATGCATTGTTTTCCTTTTCGTGATTTAATGACTATTTAAAATTATGATTAATTCAGATGAATTCAGTGAAACCAGCCTTCCATTTCTTGCTTTACATGTACAGATCTTTATTTTTACTTATCTTGAAACCACAGCTCCTAGAGTAGTGCTTGGCACATGTTAAGATTGCAATAAATTCAGGCTAAATTAATTAATTGATATTTTATTTTATATAATAAAGTACTATTTTTCATTACCTATTGTTCACACAATTGATATTTTTAATGTTTAACACCTATTTTTTATTTAGTTTTTTTAGAGCTGTTTAAGGTTCACTGTAAAACTGAGGGGAAGGGGCTGGCCCTGTGGCTTGGTGGTTAGGTGCGCGCGCTGCAATGCTGGTGGCCCGGGTTCAGATCCCGGGTGCACATCGATGCACCACTTCTCCGTCCATCCTGAGGCCGAGTCCCACATGCAGCAACTGGAAGGATATGCAGCTATGACATACAACTATCTACTGGGGCTTTGGGGGGAAAAAATAAAATAAATAAAATCTTTAAAAAAAAAAAAAAACTGAGGGGAAGGTACAGCAGATTTCCCATATGTTCCCCTGCCCCCACACATGAACAGCCTCCCCTCTTATCAACATCCTTCACCAGAGTGGTACATTTGTTACAATTGATGAACCTACATTGACACATCATAATCACCTAACATCTGTATTTTTAGCTAATGGATTGAGAAAAATAGTCTCAAAGATTAAACTCATTTTATTGGTAATTCTTAAATCTGAACATTTTTTTTCTTTCATCCACCCAACCTTCCATCCAGCCATCCAGCAAACTGTCATGAAATCTGTGCTTTTCAAATGGGCACATAGAGAGTAAGACCTTGCCCCTGCCCTAAATTGCTTACAATCTAATGGAAAATCCACTAAGTAAATACTTATAATTCAATATGCAAGTTGAGAAAGGTTTTCTGTAATAAACAAATGAAAGTCTGCTGGCCTATCATTTTAATTTTGTTTCCTAGAAATTCTCCCCTAGGTGTGAATTACTGAACATGAGGTTTTCAGTGGGAGATATATTTGACCTATTATATAACTTGGTAAACAACTTGGAGAAAAGTCTTGAGAGTTATGATGGTAAATTTTGCCGTCAAAAGGGGTAAATTTTGAGGGCCAAACCCTGTGGCTTAGTGGTTAAGTTCGACGTACTCCTGCTTGGTGGCCCAGGTTCGTTTCCTGGGTGTGGACCTACACCACTTGTCTGTCGGTGGCCATGCTGTGCAGCAGCTCACATACAAAAAGAGGAAAATTGGCAACACGTGTTAGGTCAGGGTGAATCTTCATCAGCAAATAAAAAAGGTATATGTTGATCAGGAGGTATTTGTATAATATAAAATCTAAGAATAGACAACTTGGAAAGCCGCACCTAAACTTTGGATTTTAGCTCTATGACACAGTATAAGCTAAAATAATAACTTATTCAAAAAATAATTATGTTGGAAACCAACAAGTTAATTTTTATGAGCTTGGATGCTGTGTTAACAACTTCATATTTATTTTGGTGACAAATCAGATATGATGAAGAATGTACACACACACACACACACACACATATATATAACCCAACTAATTAAAAAAAATTAAATATGTTTTGCCTCTCTCTACCAGAAAACATAAATCAGCTAGTGAGGTTCAGTGGTGAGGCCTGCAAAAGAGCTGACGCATACTAGGGACTCAATAAATACTGATCAGATGAATGAAGAATAAAATGATATAAGGACTAAATGGAAGATTACGAGTGAAAAGTGCAAGAAGCAGATTGAAGAGAGAGGTCATTGTAAGTTAGTTTTGATGGAAACATCAGAATGATCATAGTGAGTTGCACCTTAACCCACACAGTTGGCAGTCAACATTTTATGAAGAATCACTGTGGAGAGGAACAGTTTTTCTTCTTGGCATCAAGCTGAAAGATGAAAGATAACTTCCAAACTTCTCACTTTTCAGTAATCATCTATATGAATTTTCTAGTCATTAATTTATCTAAACCATTTTGGAATAGATATTTTCAGTCTGTTACTTTTTGGTGAAAAAGGAACTCTGTAGTTGTACTATTTGCTTTATGAAGGAGTATTTAATTTTATTTGTCCTAGGCTTATCTTTTCTAATCTTTTGATGATTATGGTATTGTTTCATAGTATAATAATTTGCAGACATTTTTCAAATTGCAAAGAAATACAGTGTAACAATGGGATATAATTAATTTTTAAATAAATAAAAATTTATTTATTAAATAAATAAAAAAATAAGTAAAAATCCTGATGGTATTTCTGGAAATGAATTTGATTGCTACCACTTTAAAACACAAATGGAAACAGTACCTTCCATTTACTGAACATTTTGATAATAGCATTTAGTGTAAGATTGCTGTTATTCATCTGTAAAATGTGAGGTAATAACAATGTTGTGCTAGTATTTGGGGAAGGAAGAGTCCACAGAATATACCCATTTGCAGGAAGATATAGACATTGAGAAGCAGTTAATTCTTAGTGGTTGTCTGAAATTTCTGCTTTCTATTGAAAAACAACTATTTATTCAGCTGTTTATTTATACCGATGATATACCAGTCACTTTACAAGTATTTTGTTTAAACTAGGAAACTATTCTTCCCATTTTACATATGGAGAAATATAGGCTGAGGAAGCTGAATGACTACCTCAGTTCCTTTGGAGGGTCAGTCAGAGCTGGGATTTGAATGCACTACTGTCTGGCCTTTTGCTTTTTCCTCATACTGTACAAATTTTCTAAAGCACTACACTGGCCCATTTCAGATACTTACGCCACTGGTTAGTATTACTCTTTATCAGTACTGCCCAATAGAAATATAATGTGAGTCATATGAAATTTAAAAATTTCCAGTAGTACATTAAAAAAGTAAGAAGAAGCCAGTGGCATTAACTTTAATAATATATTTTATTTAAAATAATATATCCAAAGTATTATAATAGATTGAAGTATTCAACATGTGGTCAATATTTTAAAAATTTATTAATGAGATATTTTACTTTATTAATGCTTTGAAATATAATGTGTATTTTACACTTATGCACATCACAATTCAGTCACTAAATTTTCATCAGAAATACTTGAACTGTGTTTAGATTTCATACAATTTTACAGATGAAAAAGTGGATCCACATACCCAAGTTGTTCCAAATATATTTAAAGATTCTCTAATAATACAACTGAATACCAGCTTTTAAATTTAGATTTAAATTAATAAAGTTAATAAACCTAAAAATTCAGTTCTTTGGTAGCCCTAGGTACATTTCACATGCTCAATAGCCATGTGTGACTAGTGGCTACCATTTTGGATAAGTCAAAAAGACTGTGGGAGAAAATACTCCTACCTTTGTGGCCATATGAATGTATCCTTTTGCTTTAAAGCAGATAACTAGCCACCAATCAGTCCAATAAATAGACATCAGGATGTGGGTATTTCTCTTGCTCCTCTTCTCCAAAACAGGAGTTAATATTGTATGGGAAGTTGTGGGCTCTCGTCATAGGTGTCTAAGTAAAAAATATCTCTGACTTCTTCCTAATCTTCTGAGGTTTCTGATGGTGGGAGCTTTTGAGAATGAAGGTAAAAGTATTTAATTCTCAGAACTGGAGTATCCATTTTTATTACTAGAAGTCTAGGTGACTGTTCTCAGACCAAAATTAGGGATTAAAAAAATTGCATGGGCCGGCCCCATGGCTTAGCAGTTAAGTGCGCGCGCTCCGCTACTGGCGGCCCGCGTTCGGATCCCGGGCGCGCCCGGACGCACGGCTTCTCCGGCCATGCTGAGGCCACGTCCCACATATAGCAACTAGAAGGATGTGCAACTCTGACATACAAGTATCTACTGGGGCTCCGGGGAAAAAAAAACAAAAAGGAGGTGGATTGGCAATAGATGTTAGCTCAGAGCCAGTCTTCATCAGCAAAAAGAGAAGGATTAGCACGGATGTTAGCTCAGGGCTGATCTTCTTCACCAAAAAAAAAAAAAAAATTGCATAAGAACTGACGGGGAAAAGAAGATCTTAAATGATGGGAGAGAAAATAATGTTGGAATTAATATGGCTTAGTAGAAGTTTTCATCATGATTGTTCTTTCCTAGACTGGTCTGCTCTAGACCTGGAGGCCACTTGGTCACGGCTGGTTTATGCCTGAGTTAATGTGCTAATCAGACTGTGCACTTCCTAGGAGATGTTTAATTATGACCTGCTGTGAATATTGAAATCTTAAAATGAGCTAAGAGAGAAAACAGGTCTTTTGAGGGAGCCCAAAACAAACACAAACAAACAAATCAAACAATAACTTCCTCTACTTTCTCATAGTAATGTTTTAAATAAAGGACTCCATTGATTACTTAAGATGAAATCTGTTTTTAATTTATTTATTTTCAAGGAGTGGAAAATGTAGTCGCGTTAATAGAAAGTACTAATGTGTTGTGACCAACTCTGACAAATTTAGTTTCCTAAATTTTTTTGAAATGTTGGGGCAATTTAGCTCAGAATACTGTTTATAGAAGACTACATATTCATGTTCACCTATTTTTGAGTTGTATTTCTGACATTTTAACAATTAAAGGATATAATTTAATTGATATGAACATTGTAATTTGAGAAGAGAATGTGTTTTATGGTACCAGATTTAATGCGTCTTGGTTTTATATCTTTTTCCCTCAAATTTACATTTGTGTATGGACCGTTCAGTTTCATTCCAGCGATTCTCATGGTGCCAGGATGGGAATTTAATTTTTTTTGCTTTGCCTCACAGTTATTATTTTAGATTTGCTGCATGGTCATGGAGACCATTTTTTCTTTTTATGAACTCTTATTGAGAAACCTATGTTCATTGGAAGAAAGTTGTGAATGTTGAGATGTTTTTCTAATCTCACAGTGATGATCTTTCTTCGGTCAATCATTATCCATTAAGTGATTTAGAAAGATTAACTAATTTACCCTCTCAAGAGTCCTAGGAGTTATATCATAATGAACATTTTTCAGAGACAGAAGTCTGATGTCATGTGAGTTTCCTAAGGTCAGAGACTGGAGTCTCTGGACAAATGGACCTAGGATTTTAAGTCAGTTTTGGTCACAGCTGGCCTAGACAGCTTTAATTCTGCTGAGAAGGAATATATGCCTCCTGACAATTTCAGAAAAGGCTTGATCATTAACTCTTTCTTTTTATTGCCTGAATATTGTGGTTTCAATTCAGGGGATATTTTTAAAAGTGAGTTTTTTGTTTGTTTTTATTCTTAACATTCTGCTATTTGAAAACAGTTTACTTCCTGTTTGTTGATAGGTGAAAGAGGTTACATTACTTTGGTGCAATCATTATATTCTTATTCTATTTATAATAGATAGAGACTCATAGAATTTTAGAGGTGGAAGAGAGCTTTGATATCTTTACTTAGATTTCTTCCTCATTTTCCGCAAAAGAAAAACGAGGTTGAAGTGATTTGCTGACTGTCACTCATTGAATTAGTGACTTGGTCACTATTCTGGCCTATTGATCCTTTCAGTCCAATATTCAGCCTGTTATAATGAACAACTCTATGCACATATGCAAGATCATATAAAACCCTATACTCTATAGATCACTAGCTTTTCATCTTATGTGAAATGATGTTTAAAGACATTTAGCAATTTAAGAAGTTAAGGAAAATTATTGATTTACCTCCAAGATAACACATATTTTCAGCATTACAGTTGTTTTAGACTTGTCTCAGATAAATTGTGAAGGAATTATGAGACTTATTTTTGTTTAAATTATTTCTGATTGCACAATATTTGGCAGAATTTTATTTTGTTTTATACAGCTAAATGGCCACTGTATAATTTTCTTTTAGCCATACCATCCAAAACAGCTCAGAATTGGAAGGTAGAACTAATTTCAGAGATATTCAAATCTACTTCCTTCATTTCATTATTAATAATATTAATAATATTTATTTAATCTTTTCATCCATCGTATGGAATAGATATTTTTAGTTTTGCAGCTAAGAAACTGAATTAGAGAAGTTCTTTAACTTGCTAGTGAGTGACAGAGGCAGGACTCTAGCCCAAAAATCCTGGTTGTAGAACTTGTATTCTTAACCATTGTGCTCTTCTGCCTCTATGCAACATTAATGTTAGGTTGAACCATATGGAATTGCCATTTTGATAGAACAAAAATAATCAAATATCAGCCGTTTCATGTAGTTCAACCTAATAGCAGTGATTACCATTTATTTATCACTATGTGCCAGATACAGTTAGTTCTTTGCTCTTTCCTTTTATAATCTCATTTAATCCTTATATTTAATTTAATCCTTATAACAACCCTGGAAGATAGGAATTACCACTTTTTACAGAATTGAGAAAGTGAGATTCTGAGTGGTTACGTAACTTTCCCCAGCTAACAACTGGAGAAGCCCGATTTGAGCTCACATTTGTTTGATACTAAAGACCATGCTCTCCTTCACTCTGGTCCAGCAGGGAGGTTCTGAGACAGAGAGGGTTAGAACCTGGAATTTTCCACTCTTATCCGAGGTTGTTATGCATCCTACCACTATGGCCCTGGGTAAGACTGTTTGTATGTTTGTCTGTGTGTTTTTGTATCAATTTAAGTACTCAGTCAGAAGTAAAGGTAAGAATATAGTATATGGATTATTCTTAAACCTGAGGCAAACTTGTACACCTCATCCTAACTAATACCTACTGCGTTAATTTACTCGGGCTTCCATAACAAAGTACCACAGACTGGGTGGCTTAAACAACAGAAATTTATTTTCTCATAGTTCTGGAGGCTGGATGCAGTATGCTCTTTTCTGGGGAACACCCATCCTGCGTGAGAGGATCCTGCAGAATGTTATAGGGACCTTAGAGATTGTTCTAGTACATTTATCTCATTTGATAGGTGAATTTAGTATAGTTAAATGCCTTCTTTATGGACTCAGTGCAAAGCCGAATGTGGATGGTAGGTCTTCTAACTCTGGTCAGTTCATCATGCTAAGCATTGTGTTGTTCATAAAATTGATTTTCAAAGTGCCTAGTGAATTCTAGGGAGGAAAATCAAACATCCCTAATTCCTTAGAGAAAAGATCATGGTCTTTGGAGCTATATAAATATGAGTTTGAATGCTGGCTCAGGCATTTGTCTCCCTTTATGATTTTGGCAAATTACCTCTCTGAGCCTAAGTTTAACTCATCTATAAAGTAGAGCTTAAAACTTCCTCTTAGGTTAATTGTGAAGATTATATGAGAAAATGCAGGTGAAATGCTTACTACCTGGTACATGTGTACTTAGCAAAAGATAGCTATTACTGTAAATGTTAAGTAAAGTTATTTAGTATTAGTGGTGTTAATATTACTAAATAATATAAATTATTTATGTTTATAAACAAAAATATTAAAAGGAATTCAGAGAAATACAAGATGGAAGGAACTTGCTGAGCATATAGCAGATGGTGTTAGGATGGAGAGACTTATTCTTTCCTTTGGTTGGCCTCTGGCTGCCTCTCTGATCCTTCTGGACAAAGGAAGGCTATCTGCAGCTATTTGTAGTTGGCACAAAATCTGTGGGAACTTGGTTATGATTGCTGGGTGGAATTTCAGCTTGAGGTAGAATGCATTTCATTCAAAAAAACATTTGTTAATCTTTATGAAACCTTGGAGTCTTCAACAGATAGACAAGGGAAATAATGCCTTTCTCACAAGATTATTGCGAACCTTAAAGAAAATTAAAAGAAATAATAATAGCTAGAGCCAACATTCATTGAAATATTCTCATGAGACAGACACCGTGTTAAATTCTTTATACATTCAGTATCAGAGTCTCGACTAGCCTGCCAAGTAGGTTCTATTACGTAAGATGAAGCAAAAGCACAGAAATTATAAATAACTTGCTCATGGATTAAAGTACCTAGGTTAAAGCCATTATATAATAAGAATTCCAAAGCCAGCTTTCCTCTTTCCTTCCCTCTTCTTTCATTCTTCACACCCATATACAACAATTCACTTAACTGTTCTGTACCCCCAATAAAACAGATGAAACTATCCTACTTATCTCAGAGTGTTGTGTAGAGGATTAGGTGACTTAGATAGGGAACTACTTTGAAGAATTGAAAGCATCACAGATGTAAAAAAAATGGTTGTTATCACCTACTATCTCCTGTTCATTCCTCCCAGCTTTTAAGGCTCTAACCATGGTACCATAACAGAACTCCTCTGGGAGTCATAAAGGGCAGTTTGGACAAAGGAATGAGAAGATTTCATCTTCATGACAGAAAAGTCACAGATGGCCCTTAACATCCAATATGCTTTACATTTACAGTGTTAACTATTGCAGTGGGATCTTGAAGGTCTGTGACATGTTGTAATTAATAATTTTTTCAAGGCATGAACTAGGAGTGAGACCTTAGTATAAGAGTAAATTACCTAGGTGGGGAGTGAGCCTTCCTCACTTCTTAGTATCCATGTCTTTATGCAACTTTGTGGTGTGATAAAAGTCAAACAATGTGATAAAAAGTTAGTCTTGAGAAAGGTAGTTTCTTTTGAATTCCGGCAATGGGACTAAAGAAAAAGTAGGTAGATTAAGGAGAAGATGGACTTTTTATAATCAATAGAATTTGTTTACATTTTTAGAAATTGGAAAGTTGAATTTGACAATGACTCATATCTATGGATAAATGAATCCAACGCATATTCTATGGGGAAAAATTGCATGCTTTAATGGTTTTCATGGATTTGGAAGTTGTTAAAGTTCTCTCGACACGTATCAAGAATATCAGAGTATGATACAGTTTAAAGCAAGGAGAGATGAGCAATGTACACAAAGTGAAAACTTTTTTTTTTTGGTGAGGAAGATTGGCCCTGGGCAAACATCCGTGCCCATCTTCCTCTACTTTATATGTGGGATGCCTGCCACAGCATGGCTTGATAAGTGGTGCGTAGGTCCACACCCAGGATCCAAACCTGCGAACCCCGGGCCCCTGAAGCGGAGGATGCGAACTTAACCACTATGCCACCAGGCCGGCCCCAAGTGAAAACTTTTTATATATCTGAAATGTTAAAAGTGGGCACTTCCGCACTAAGATAAGTTTAAGAAATGATCTATGGTGAATGCCTTTCTGACTTTATTTCTTTTTCCCTGATAGAATTATCAAATAGCTGATTTCAATTTGCAAGAAATTTCGTTTACAGTAATAGAAAGCTCAAGTCCGTTGGAAGGATCTGAAGTGGTAGTAATCCAAACACGTTTCTTTATCCTCCATGCTATACTTTTGGTTCTCTTTGTTGACTTTGTTTCCCCCCAATATACTCTCTCTTATGCGCCTTCCGATTAGCTTCTTATCCTGAGTGAACTCCCTGTCACGCCACCTCCTGTGGGGACATGGATTTCAAGGTGGGTGGGGCTGCCCCAAGAGGAGGCAGTTGTGGAACAAGAAAATAAGAACCACCTATTGAGAATATTGATGAGTCAGGGTGAGGAGAGTGCTTTTACTTCTCACTGATTTTCCTTGGCCAACTTACTTTTGATAAGTTACTTTGGGCCTTTGACCTTTGTTAATTCTTTTGGTTTCAAAAGCAAGGGCCCCAAAGCGCGTTTGTAAAGTGCTTTGAGTTATGCAAACAAAGGTGAGGATACATTTTTCTTTTTTTTTTCTAAAGGAAAACCAAGCAAATATCATCAGTGGTCTATACTAATGGATTCCAACTGGAAAAAAGTGACTCATATTAAGCCACAAAAATGTAGAGCTTTAATAGGAAAGTTCTTCCCCCACTTGAGAAATGGCATTTGCTATTGGGCATCATCTGTATTACATTCATTACTTACCATGGAATTTTTCTGGGATTTGGGCCTTGGCTTAGACTACACAGACCCCACCATTGAACTATTCAGCTATTTTGATGTTGTACATTTTTTAAAACATAAGAGAGTGAAAGAATGAGTCCAGTGAAAATCTTGGAAGAGTTTAGTTTCCTGAATCATAATGGATCTACAAGGTTTCCTTAATTTTGGTTTGCCGAAGAAAACTAATCTTAGACTTGTACTGGTTTTAAAGCTTGAGTGTATTGTGCTTAAAGAAGAAAATGCATTTTGTTGAACCCATAGATTTTAGATATATGAAATTGAATTTGTTAAAGTCTTATGTGACATTCATTCTAGTTCTTGTTAAAACCAAGTGTCTGCTATTGCCTTTTCCTAAGCATGGAGCAACTATTAGCTTAAATTTCAAATATAGTAATACCTGTGAAAATTCTAGAGTATCAATGACAACAATATAATGTAGTGAAAAGAACATGGATTTTGTGGACAAATTGACCTAAATTGAAATTTTGACTTTACCTCTTAACAACTCTATCTTTAAGTAATTTATTGAAATCTTCAAAGCCTTAGTTTCCTCAATTTTAAATTGAGAATTATATTATTAAATTGAAATATATGAAAATTCTAATATTGAAACATTTTGACCTATAAAAATGGCAATTTTGCATAGTTTAACCTAATTTCTCTCTTATAACATTTTTTTTGAAGAAAGGATTAAGTAAGCTGAAGAAAGAGTGTGAGGACCTTAAAAAACGTTACTTCCTTTCTTTCTAATGGCAAGTTGTAGTAGACATGTAGTCATGACAACTCTAGACTCATTTCTTTCAGGAAACATTGTCCAAGTCAAGAATGTTTTGGTGCTGAAATCTATTTGTAAATGTTTGTTAATGACTAAAAGTTTCCAGTAACTAAGAAAAGTTAACTCTTAATTTTGTGCAATGTATGAATTCTGAAGTATTTAAAAAGATATTGTGCAATAGACCATATATTTGTTTTCTTCTTTTTTTTTTTTTTTGTGAGGAAGACCAGACCTGAGCTAACATCTGATGCCAATCCTCCTCTTTTTTGCTGAGGAAGACTGGCCCTGAGCTAACATCCGTGCCCATCTTCCTCTATTTTATATGGGACACCGCCACAGCATGGCTTAACAAGCGGTGTGTCTGTGCGCGCCCGGCATCTGAACCAGCGAACCCCGGGCTGCCACAGTGGAGTGTGCGCACCTTACCGCTTGTGCCGCCAGGCTGGCCCCTATTTTTTCTTAATTATAGTTTCAAAAATATTTAAGCTCACAATTAATTGTTTTTCAATTGGCAGTGGTTTTCAAATTTTAGCTCCAGGTTTCTTGAGCTTTTTTAAACTTTCTGTCTAGCAAACCAAAGATTGAGGTGCACATGAAGAGCACTAATTTTATAGGACATTAACGGTGAATCCTCTCTGTAAAAACAAAAGATTTAAAAATCTATGTTTTTGGTGTCAGGTACAGAGTATTTAAACGTATACCTCAGTTCATGGCATACTACCTTCATGGCTCTGTACAGGCCCCTGTTTGCTTTTTTCATCATTCATTCATTTATTAATTCATTAATCACTCCCCATTCTCCAATCCTTTTTTCTTCCCTGCATTAGCAACCATCCTAACAATGTGCCGACATATGTCTTTCTATTGGTATTTTATGTGTATGTTTCTTTTAATTCACAAAAATGGTATTGTGCATAGGACTCATTCTGTTTCTTGCTTTTTTCCATCTGGTATTATGTTTTCGAAGTCTATCCAGGTGACTGTGTGTTTCTCTGGTCCACTGCTTCTTATTGCTGCATAGTATTTCATAATTTGCGTCTGCCACGTTTTGCTGACCTGTTCTCTCAGAAATGGACACTTAGATTACCTCTAATTTCCTGCTACTTCAAATAGCATAAGTGATGAACATAAAGCATACTGTTATAGTGTAATATTACAAGGTAGTTTGCTGGTTTTATAATATAAAGACTTTGCCGGTTAGGTTTTCTTAAAATGGGGGACAGCTAATTTGTTCATCTTGTAACAAAATATAGGCTCTTGTAACAAAATATAGGATTTTGTATTTACTTGTTATAATGGTTTTTGTCAGATTAAGATAAAGGTGGAGATGATATCATGCATGGACCAATTCTAAAAAACGTTAAGATGTTTGATTGTAATAGTTAATTTTCAGTGAGAAATTTAAAGGATATTGGGTGGCTGAAGAGATGAACGCAGCAAATATTTTAAGTATTATTTAATTTCTGTATTCACATGGCTTCTTTCTTACATATTGCCCATAATATTAACCATAAGCAAAAAATAGCCATATAAACAATTTCAGTAAAAGCAACAACAATAACAAAGATAACATCAAAGTTGGAAATACTGGGAAATGGAATAAATATAGAAGAGAATGTTAAAAGGATAGTTGGATACAGTGGAATGGATTATAAAGAAGATAGATTAAAAAGCAGTGTCACAGCAACAATTCACCCTAACTTTCTGAACTGCAAAGGATAATAGGTAGCTTGTGCTAACCCCAAAGACCAGTCAAAGTCGGGAAGGTTGTGAGATGGAGTGTGAGCGGAGGGTTTTTTTGTTTTATTTTTTATTTTTGCACATGCCAGCATTTTAGGGTTTTCTTTATTAATATTTTAATATATGTTGAAATACTTTTTTGTGTGTGTGTGTGCAAAAACTGTTCGCTAAGTGTCTTAAGAGCATGTAAGCTAACCACACTCTAAGACATATGGCATGGCACCTATCACAAAGGAACCACAGGTTGAACTATATTTAATGTTAGGGCCCCACTTAAGTTGTAGTAGTGTTAAAGAATCACCAACTTTGTCTCTTATGCCCTCCCATCATACCAATAGTTCTTTACGTTACCTGGAACCCGTTTTTTTCCTTGGTAGCTGTAATGTCACTCAACATAACTTCTCTTCCCTATTCCTTTCCTAGCCTATCCTATCCTACCCTACCCCACCCCACCCTACCCTACACTGTCTTGTCCTATCCTATCCGATCCTATTGATCCTATGCTTTAAGTGAATATCTTCTCATTAATCAAAAGGCTAGAAGAAAAGAGGCAAGCAGCTTAATGACCTTCTGAAAGCTTCCATCTTAAGCCATGGAGGAATTTGCAAGATAATTTAGAAAGGTTTATCACGCATTTTCCAGCATGAAAACAGTGCATACAATTAAGGAAAAAAATGGAAAATGCACAAAAGTAGAAATAAAAGGAAAATTGCCACTCATATTTTTATTATTTAAATAATATTACTCCTCAAATTGTACTTTTAAAACTTTTCCCACTTTGTTTTCTTTAGAAAATAGTTTTTCTTATGACTTTCATATCTATTAAATCTTTTTTACACTTATACTAGAAAATGGAGGATAATGCAAAAGAAAGTCATTTATATCTCAGCAGTCACACATAACCGCTGTTAACATTTTGGTGTATTTCCTAAATACAAGTTTTTTTTTTTTTTTTATTCGCAATATGATCATTCAGAATAAACAGTTTTATATTCCTTTAAAATGTAGCATTAAATATTACATTTGATTTATCCTTAGTACCACAAACTCATTGTTAAACATACATTATTTACTTTTAATATTTCACTCAATAAATAAAAACACACCTAACAAACATTCTTGTATTTTTGAATGTCCAATTGGCTTCTGTTACTTCACTTACCTAGAAAATGCTGTGAAAAACATTGCTGTGCGGAATACTTCCTCTGTTTTTACAGTTATGTCCCGTGGGTGTTATTAGAATTTCAAAGTATATTAACCCATTCAATTTCATTTATTGTGAACTTTTATTGTTATTTATTCATTGAGTTCTTGATACTAACTTGTTGAAATATATTACATTTCAAAAGAAATATATGCTTCTGTATGTTGAATATTGATGATACAATAGAAAAAATAGAAACTCCCCTTTACTTTTAAGAGGTAACCACCTGTGTCTATATAATCTATGTCAATGCCTATATCTCTGTCTATGCCTGTATATGTAGATACATGTATATACACATGCATATTATTAAATCAATAATATATCATGGATATTATTATTTCATTTCCATTGTACAAGTTTAACTTATTTTATTTATTTATTGGTAAGGAATATTGACCCTGAGCTAAGACCTGTTGCCAATTCTCCTCTTTTTGCTTGAGGAAGATTGTCCCTGAGCTAACGTCTGTGCCAATCTTTCTCTATTTTGTATGTGGGAAGGCACCACAGCATGGCTTGATAAGTGGTGTGTAGGTCCGTGCCTGGGATCCAAACCCATGAACCCCGGGCCACCAAAGTGGAATGCACAAACTTAACCACTATGCCACCGGGCTGTCCCCAACTTATTTTATCTTTAGTGGCTACATAGTATTTCATAATGTATACCATAATTTGTTTTTCATTTTTCTACTGTTGGCCATTTTAATTCTATTCTTTTTTGTTTTTGTATCACAGATCATACTGCAATGAATATCCTTGTAGAAATTTACATGTACACTTGGATAAGTATTTCTGTATGCTATTTATTTTTTTAAGAAAGTCCAAGATGTGATATTTTGTTCTTACTCAATGTTAGTTTTTTAGGGGAAAATAAAGATTAAATTTGATTTACATTTCCTTTCTCATACCAATGTATCATCTATCATTTGATTTATTGTATTGTTCTACTAGCAGACGAACTAGTGTGGGCTTCTGTATATTGACCAAGTAAACTCTGAAGAGTTTGTTGGCAGAGTCTAATGCTTAAATATGTGTGCATCAGGAAGTTTAGGTAAATAGTCTGTAACAAATGATCCATTTATTCAGTCCATCTTTACTGAGTACCTACTCTGTTAGGCATTTTGGCCATTGTTATGCATCAGAGTTCTTTTTCTTAGAATCAATAGCTTCTCGGAGACAGTATTTTTTTTTTTAAAGAAAGACTGGAAGAAAGTCAACTTTATTAAAGATTGAAAGTTATAGTTAAAAGATGTGCTGAGTCAGCTAAGATTGCTAGTATTTTGAGGACAAAGACAGAACCTCAAGACAATTTTATAGACTCAATTAAGAAGAGTTGTTAACAAACAAGATTGAGTTCAAGAGGAGTAAAATAGATATATTAAATAGGGTATGCTTGACAGAGAAAATTCTTAATACTGAATATCCTATATTAAATATATGAGTTTTAATATATGTTATTATGGATAGTCTGATTAAAATTCCAACCAAGTGGGGGGGGTACTGTTGCTATGAGTATAGTTTCCCTTCAAAAATTATTCCATATGCTCAGCCCACTAGTATATCTGTTTTGGCTTTTAAATTTTAGGAGGAATGTTGAGAAATTAAAAATAGTTTAAAGATGAGGAAGAATGATACAAAGTTTTGGAATGCTTGTTTCTGATGAAGAGTAGCTGAGAGATGACTAAATACTTGGTAATTGTGATCAGATGTGCTGGATCAGTGACGTAGGAGACACAAGGCCTGTCTCAGCTTTCTAGCCAACCATGCTCTGCAGAATACATTCCACTCCTCAGTGCCTTTCCTTGTGCAGGGACCATTTCTGTAGAGGAGGAAGATGTACAATGACATAAATCAAATGCTCTGGGGCCGGCCCTGTGGCTTGGTGGTTAAGTGCGCGCGCTGCGATGCTGGTGGCCCGGGTTCGGATCCCGGGTGTGCATCGAGGCACCACTTCTCCGTCCATCATGAGGCCGAGTCCCACATACAGCAACTGGAAGGATGTGCAGCTATGACATACAACTATCTGCTGGGGCTTTGGGGGGAAAAAATAAAAATAAATAAAATCTTTAAAAAAAGAAAAAATGCTCTGTAACTCTTGAGACCCTTGTTGTTGTGCCCTAGAAAGCAGTAGAGGATAAGGGATGGGTGTGAATATCCACAGGAATGTAATAGGTGAATTAAAAAAAATTCCATTGCAATAATGTTTGTCAGCTGAAGAGGTCAAACCATTTTCACTTGATGTATGTTTACCTTTTAGAACAGTTCAATGAGGGAAAGTAGAGGAAGTTTTTATTATTGTTTTGTTAAGTTCTTCAATTCTAGGTTTTGGAGACAAGTGACCTTGGTAGAGGTCTCAGGTGTTAGTTGTGATAGAAATTTCATACCTTTTAATCTGGTGACCTGTTCACTAGACAGCATTGCCTTTAGAAACCAATGAATATGTTTATATGCAGTTCTGAATCCAATTTATGTTGAACTTTAACTTTTCCAGGCAGACAATTAGTCCAGAAGTGAATCTCTTCTGCTCTCTGGGCTTTTGGCACAGGAAAGACAAGGTAGACAAAATGGGGACAGAAATATCATATTACAATCTTGCTTTCTTCTTCTCTCTCTGTAATAGCTACATTTCCTTCTGACTCATAATAGACTTCTAAGGAAAGACCACATTCATACTAAAAATGGAAGCAAGTTCCTTTCTAGAATGAGTAGAATGAAGGATGATGACATATAAGAAGGAAAGATTTGAGTTAAGCATAAGGAAATCTGGATATAAAGTCAGGATGGACTCTATACTTTTGGTGGTCTCTTTAGTTGTATGGAAAAACATTTTTTCCCCCAGTTTCTTTCTTTAGAACTGATAGCTCCTTTTAAAGACAGTGTTAAAAAAAAGCAGTTTATAGTTAGGAAGAGAGGTCAACTTGAGTGAAAAATTACATCATAGTTAAAAGTCTCCAGGGGTAACTAGTTGACAGAAACCAGCTAGGATCATTCGGAACGAATTAGAGTTTATTATGGCATGAAGGGACATTCATGAGCTTTTGGATATACCCCAAGAGCACTGAATTGGTAGTTTATTTGGGGAATTTTTTTTTTAAGAAATAATTACTCCAATTATTATTAACTGCTTTCTGGTTGCTCATGACATGTTATTCATTATTGTTTCCATATGAAACCTTACCAGAATAGTTAGGTAATCCATTTTTGAAGTAGCCCTTCATTGAAATGTCATTTTTTTAATTCTTAAGTGCAATCTTGCTCCCATGGGATGTCCATTATATTCTAAATTCATATCCTAGTATAATATATTAATGGTAAAAACTAAACATTTATGTTAGGACCACGGGTTTGATTTATAGGTATAGGAAAAATATATTGTCCTGATTTTCTGCCATGGACTCTTTTGGTTACTGTAAAGACAATAAAAATGCCTTCCATTGCCTTGGAAAATCATATAGAATACTTTATGGGATTGTCTCTTTTTGTTCATGTATCTCTCTCATGACTACTTTTCTTTGGCTTTCATTGCTAAAAGCATATTTTCCCCAAGGAGTATATTTTTGAAATAATTTTATTAATGACCATACAATTTTGATGTCCCCAAGGATAAGAGGCAGGTTGGACTTTGCCACTTACCAGTGCTGCCACTTACTAGCTTTCTGGGGGAGCTAAGGAGATAAGTAAGCCATTACAATATAATGGGTTAAGTACTCTAACAGAGGTATGGTGAAAGGTAAAAAAAAAAACATTGAGAAAGATGCTCCAAATTTTTCAGAATATTTGAAAAAGGGGAAAATTTGGAGGTGTAAATGAGGGTATGGGTGGGGCCTTAGCAAGGCTGAACAGAGAAAATGACCCTTGAGCCGAGACTTGAAGAATAATAAAGAGTTCATCTGGTAGTTAGCATGGAGGTTGGAAGAGGTGGAATGCCATGACAGATAGAAGGAGTGGTCACAGCCTGAGCTGTGGATAGGGGCCTGAGATGTGCAGTAGAAACGTGGAATAGCTAATCTGGGTAGTGCATCCAGGAGCTGAACTGAGCCATATAACATACAAGTATAGCCCAGTGGCCTTATGGTATCATCACTTTGGCTTATTTACAGACTTATTAATTGGATCAAAAAGAAGATTGGAGTCAATGACCTATATAGTCTCATCAAAGAGCTACAGCGGCCCTGAGGGTTTTCATCAAACTGTGTGTTGCTCAGTCCCATAGAGTAAATCCCAGTCTCTAGAATGGTGGGGGCTGGGGAAGTGGAGGCAGAGTTGCTATCCTGGGCAATACGGTATAATGGAAAGAGCAGGTCCTGAGTTTTGATCCTAGATATGAACTAGATCTCTTGGATGATCACTTTTGGTTTTGAATTTTTTTTTCTTAATTTCGAAAATGAGGGCGTTGAAGGATTCTCTCATAGGCTCTTTCATTCATTTATTCACCACATATTTATTGAACACTTACTAGTTACCTAGAACTTTCTTTGAGTTCTTTAGGTACAGTTGAGTGGAATAAAGCTCAACTCCCATAGCTACAACTATAACGTTACCCTCCAGAGCTGAGGATGGAAAGACAGGCCTGGAAAGAGTGATTTGCAGGAAGCCATGCTGTAAGAGCATTTAAATTTTGAAAGTAGATTTGGTTTGTGGATGGCCAGGGACCAGGATGATGATAACAGCTTCTAGTGGCTTCTTACTGTATGCCAGGCACTGCACCAACTACTATATATGCTCATTTAATACTCACAATAACCCTTTGGGGTAGATGTATTATTATCATTTTTTCATTTTATAGATGAAGGAAATGACAGGGTAAGACAATTACCTAAGGACACACAGCTAGTAAAGGTCCTTCACATTTAGGTATGTCTGACTTCAAACTGTTTTCTAAAACAGTGATTGCCAAGATGTTAGCTCAGAGCCGGTCTTCCTCAGCAAAAACAGGAGGATTAGCATGGATGTTAGCTCAGGGCTGATCTTCCTCACAGAAAAAAAAAAGACAGTAAAACAGTGATTGCCAAGCCTAGTGGTACCTCCTAGGGCCCCACTCCAGATCTCAGGAATCAGAATTTCAGGAAGCACAGCAGAGATATGTTTATTTTTAAATAGCCCATCAAGTGATTTCAATGTGCAGTCAGATTAGGGAAATCTTGTGTAAAGATTTATACAAAATGACGGGAAAACCTACTGGTTGGATAAAAGTATAAGCAACTAAATGAGTAAGAAAGTATTATGACTTGGAAAGAGCGCTAGACAAGGTGTCTGACTTCACATCTCTGTTCTGGGGAGTAAAGGGTTGCTATGGAAATGACAAGAGACCGTGGAGGGGAGGCCTGGGTTCCTGTCCTTGCTTCTTTACAAGCTAGCGGTGTAAGTAGAGGCAAAAAGAAGACTGGACGTGGTGACTTGTAGGGCCCCATAAAAGATCTACCATGCTGTGATTATAAAGCATGTAAGAATTAGGTATTGTGTAGGCTTCATTTGGTTTGATTAAAAATATTTCCTTGGGTGAAAAGAGTCAATAAAATTGACCTTAATGAGTACAAATTTACATAAATTTAGACAAACACAAAATACCAAATCAGAATATAAAAAAAATCTTTTGTAAACCTCTATGGTAATTTTTATTTTTATTTTTTCCTGGAAATGACTAATTGTTGATTCACCAAGAGGTAGCTAGAAAAATGACCAATTATTAAAGCTTACTATTAATACTTCTCTGGCCTTTTCGAATCCCTTCTAACAATAGTTTTGCATAGATATTTACATGTAGAATGGCATATTATATTTCCCCAAAATTGTTGAAAAGATTCCCAGTTGTTAGCAAAATGTTCATTTGAAAGTTAATGTACCAGAAAAGGTAGTTTGCAAGTCCTCTCTCGAGTCAACCATTTCAAGAGGAGTTTGTTACATTTTAATAGCCTTGTCAAGAACTTGGATGAACATGTGGAAAATGTGAATGTAAAATTTTCAGCTAAGGCAAAATTGAGAAGGAAAAATATCAGAATATAGAATTCATACCCAATATAATATAATAGGCTAGAGGCAATAAATTCTTGCATTTATGTACCTGCTCTCTCACACCTTCATTTTTTTTTCTAGTGTAGGATAGAGGGGTTATTGTTTGATAGCAATTCATATGAGAAAATCTATTTGTTGTAAACTCAACATGAGCCATTATGCAACATAGTTGCCCCGCAATATAACAGACTTAGAATGAGCAGATTGTGTCCTTAGTGAGGGAGATGATCTTCAGTACTGCTCTATGTTGAAGATGTGCTGAATTCTGGTGAATTGGGAAACGTCACTGAGATGATGAGGGAGTCTTTATATCAAGAATTTTAGAGGTAGCTAATTGTGTTTAGCCTGAATAAAATTAAAAGATTGGGCTAGGAAATCATCCCATTTTTATCTTCAGTTTTTGAATGTCTGTTTCAGGAATATTATTATCCAGAGTAGCCCAGTAGGTGGAAGTTACAGAGATGCAGATTTCATCATAGTGTAAGAAAACAAAATAGAACTTTTGGACAGTGGAATAGGCTGCTGTCTCAGGAAAAGTTCAACAGAGGATAGACTGCATTTGGTCAGGGCTGTCATAGAATGGGTTAGACTTTGGGTGGATGTGAGATGCGGGTTAGGACCTTTTAGTTCTCCAATTTTAGAAGTATATGTTTTAGTGAATTGTTGAGCAAAATAAATTTACTAAGTAAAATGTTTAGTCAAAACATAGAGAATCCCTTCTCTGTGTAAGACTCAGATGTAATTACCGTAAAATGTAGTCCTTGTCTCAAACAACATTTCACTTTTGTGATGATAAACTACAGAACGTTATGTAATTGCCAAAATTATTTCCTTCCAATTTGTTCTCCACACTTCATTCAGAGTAATCATTACCAAATACTAATCTCTTCATACCACCTTCCTCCTTAAAACACAATCACTCTGCATTGATTTTAGGATAAAGACAGGCATTCTTAACAGGACTTACCAAGTCCAGCAAGATCTACCCCTACCTGCTTCTCTAGCTTTATGTTGTACCATCCTCCATTTCCAGTCCAACTATATAGACCTACTACTAATTTCTCGTATATACACCATGCTCCTATTTGCCACACATCAGTTCTCATGCTGGCTTTTTCTGCATGGATGACTTTCCCATTCCTAAATGACTTCTGCTATCACCCACCAGAATTCGGTTCACCTTTCAAGGAAGCCTTCCTGACTTTCCTCTTTAGATCTCATTTCCTGTTATACATGCTCATACTCTGTGTGTCTCATTCACAGCATTGATCACTGTTACAATTTACATTTGATTATGTAACTATTTGATCAGTATATTTTTCCCATACTAAAATATAAGCATCCTAAGGCAAAAGGCATCTTCTGTTTTTAGTTCACTATTGAACTGGTGCCTTGCAATATGTGCAAATCACAATAAACGTGTTGAATGAATAATGTAAGTGGAACAGATAATACTTACTGTAACATCATAGAAGAACACATTTAGAGAAAGGATGTAATACAGTGACCCTAAGGCAATAAGTTAATTTTATATGGTGCTTGCATATTTTTTAGACTGATTTTTCTATTCACAAAAGTCCTAAGAGCTAGGATTATTGTGTTATATTAATTTTACAGATAAAGACATTGTATCCCTCTAAACTTTACAGATAAAGACAATTAGCTAGGTCAAGATTAACAGTTATTAAGTAGCAGATTTAAGATGAGAAACCATGTGTTTGAAATTTTAGGAAAATAACTATGCACTTGATATACCTAGATGTTATATTCTTTATAACTTGCTTCAAATGGCATATTTTCTTAATTTTCTATAGAACTGTTTTAGTTTGAGTTGCTATAGCAAAATATCATCAACTGGGTGGCTTAAACAACAAACATTTATTTCTCACAGTTCTGGAAGCTGGTGAGGGCTCTCTTCCTGGTTTGCAGACAGCCACCTTCTTGCTGTATCCTCACATGGAGGAGAGGGAGAGGGAGAGCCCTGGTCTCTTCCTGTTCGTATAAGGGCACTAATCCCATCACAGGGCTTTACCCTCATGAATTTATCTAAACCTAATTACCTCCCAAAGGCTCCACCTCCAAATACCATCACAGGTTCCAATCTACGAATTTTGGGGGCGCACAAACATTCAGTCCATACAAGGACTAATGTATGTTTTATTTATACCTACTCATCTAAAATATATCTATAGTTTTAAAAATTACATATGGAATTTTTGGTTATATCTTAGAGACCTTGACAGGTAGGATTTGAAACATGAAAGTAACACTGCCATCTAGTGACAACTAACCTGAATGAAATTTGAAAACTAGAGTAGCAGGTTAAGCTCTCTAGGAATGGTAAAACAAGTCATTCACATAGAGTGGGCCAAGCACATAACTTAGGGCAGTCATTTCTTTTTAGTGAACATTTGAAGTAGCTGAGTCTTATGAAAGTCATGAGTTAATGACTAAATAAAACAAATGCTCTTCGCTGTGGAATATAACTGTGGTAAGTAGATAAAATGGTTTCCTATGATTGTGCCACTTGACTGGAATATGTCTCCATTTTTCTCACTCGCTCTACTGCTTCTGAGTGAGGGAATCTGTACTCTGATAACCTAATAAAAAGAAGTTTTCATCTTAAAGAACTAAGTATATTCATAGACAAACATTTATGAGGAAATGAGTCCTTGGTAAAATTTCTGGTTACGTTTTGCAGCATCATAAGGAAGAACTGGAATGCCAAAATAAACTGTATCTGTCCCAAGTGGACCCTTAAAGCCATTTTGAATTAAATTACTGCGTGATTTAATGTAAACACAACAATAAAACACTTCCAGACATGCAATGAAAGGTTAGAAAATGAAGAAGTATAAGAATTTTCTTTAAAGCATTGAAACACCAAGGAAATTTGGATAATTTATTTGTATCTTAACTATTGAAGTTGTATGATAGATTTTAGCTGATATATTTTAAATTATTGTCCTGGTACATTAAAATTACAGATAAAATTATCATGTAAAATCCCTTGAGCTAAAATTATCTTATCATTGGCAGATGCCAGATCAAAAGAGGTAACAATTGTTCTATTTCTCTGGAGGCCTAACCAACAAAAACCTATCATTCTCAAATGATAATAATTTTGCTGATTGAGGTGAGGAAATCATATTTCTCATTTTTTTTTAGATAACCCAGAGAGGATTATTTCTATTTGTCCACTTACTGGTATATTCATTGAACTGTATCCCTAAGGTGTTCTAACTCATGGTATAGATATAGCTTAACTGGAAATATTAATTACTTTTTATATAAATCAATGAAATTATTGCTTTCCTGACATACTTATTACCCTGTTTCCCCTTCAGGAAGATTTCATATGCTGACAATAAACACCACGTAACAGAGTTGCTGTTTTGCCAAGAGTTAAGTTGGAAATCTCAGGGGCATGAACAATTTCAAGATGAAAAAAGCATCTGACTTACACATATGTCTTAGTCAGTGTCCTTAAAATAAAGTAGTTTTATGTTTCTTTCAGGACAAGTGTATAGATATAGCCCCGTCTTTTGTTTTCATGTGGTATACCATTCATATGAAGAATGTGGATAGTACCAGACCAAAGCAGATGACAATCTAGCAAGGGTTTGATTTACAATGAGTTGCCAAAAAAGTGTTGCATCAACACCGAAGGGACTGATTCTTTGAAAAATATGTTGTCCAATGTGGTTATGATTCGCTTTGTATGAGTCACAGCTGATCTGGGATCTCTCCTTGTGGGGGGTCAGGGAAGAGCTCTAGAGGAGCAGTAGTTCAGATGAAGCCTGAAGGATGAGTAGAGTTAGTAAGAATGTGGAAGGGGGTTGTGCGGAGGCTCAGAGTGTTCTAGACAGAACACAAAAGAGTTTTGTTTGAAATTCTTAGTACTTATCAGCGAACAAAGGATTCAACATGGCACCAGTGTGGAGGTGCAGAATGTACTGAGGCTCTCTAGAGCTCTTAACACCCCAAAATGTATAGTGGGTGCAGAGCAAGAAATTGACCTCATGCTGGAAGAATGTACTCAGGTGATTGTAACACTAGTAGAAATGGGAGCAGACTGGGTTTTAGGTGAGTACAGAGCAGAAAGAGACCAATTTCTCATAGGGGTTTTTGGTGAGAGGAAAGTGGAGGGTTATTCAAAATTCCTGAAAGAGTTGATATTTGTCATGGTCCCTAAAGGAGGAGCAGGGTGAGGTCCCCAGCATGTTTGTAGTTTACTTGTGTCCCTGACTGTGTTTTGACTGTTGCCTTATTTGTTCAGCTAGGATTGTGTCTAAGCAGAGCCTCCGCCTCTGTTCTTAACCTCAACTGCAGCCTTATCCTATTACCCATGTGCCGAACACTCCTGGCTTACCTTCGAGGATCCCAGAAGGTAAGAAAAAATATCCTAGTGACAAATTCCAACATAAAAACCAAGTGTAACAGTGACATATTAGTCCTACTTAGTTTTCATGGTCTGACTTCTTGTTAGAGTGATTTCTTCGAAGGTGATAGTAAAGACCACGTCACCTGTCAAGATGATCAGTGAGCTATTCTGCAACACTAGATAAGGGCAGAGGGTAATAGAAAAAGTTATTAGGAGTAGTATCAGGCCCTGTGCTAAGCACTTCCCGTATATAATTGTGAATCCTCACAATGATGCTGCAGCTGGGTATTACAGATGAAGAACCTGAGGCATAGAAAGGTTAAGTAGCCTGACCAAGATCATGAGACTAGTGAATGGCAGAGCTAAGATCAGTCCCAGTTCCGAGCTCCCTCCGCTATACCATGCCTCATTGAGATGCTGCGTTTTCATTTGGTTAAATCCAGGTGAGCAAACGAGAGCCCTGTGACCTTTGAGCAATTCATAAGGCAACTGCTGGTGTTGGTGGCAATTTATCGCTTCTTAAAACACATACCTGTTTTGAGCTGTGTAGTAAGCTTGGCAAAGATGTGTTGATTAAATAATGAGGTCTCGTGTGATTTTTTGTGTTGTAATATGAAGGATGTAAGAAAACAAACATTTTGAAAGTTAAAACTCAACTGAAATTCCTTTTTGTCTTCGATTATCCTCGTGTGTGTGTATGTGTGTGTGGTGTATGTGTTTGTTCGTTCCTTTTTTTCACTAAGATAGTAAGGCACTGCTGGATAGATACTGATATTTTAAAAGTTTGTTAACATGAGGTCACTTTGGTGTTCTGTGAAGTTCATATAGGTAGATTTACAGCAGTAAAACTTCTCAACCTTTTCACATAATTATATTTGGAATCTCTTTACTTTTAATGCAGTAATTTGTGGAAACAACTCTTCTCTCAGTTGTCTACTATTGTAAAATGCTACGTTTTGATCCCTGTGCCTGGCCATTAGCTTGGCATGATGAAAGAGAAGATAAATGGCAGGAAATGAAAAGTGCTCACCTAAGTCTTTCAGTATTTTATAAGTCTTAAAGAATTGTCACCTGGTGTGCAACATAGGTATTCAAAGATGCTTGATATTTTATTTGTCTATAAGATCAAACAGATGTTTAAAACCATAGACGAAATTGCTTCATTTAAAAATAATCTTATTTTTTGACTACAAAAGGAAATCATATATATTGTAAAATTCATACATTTCAGAAATATGCAAAGTAATCAGTGAAGGTTTCCCCTAATATTACTCTGCCAGAACAACCACTGATTACAGTTTGGGGTAAATGCCTGTAGACATGTTAACATATAATGCCATTAATTTTAAACAATATAGGATCATAGTGTAGTTTGTTATAATTTTTTTACCTAACAATATATCTTGCACATCTTTCCATATCAATAATGAGCCTTCTCACATTCTTTTTTAATGGTTGAGTATTCCATTGACTGGATATATCATAATTCACCTCACCAATTTTTAACTGATAGGCTTCTGCCATATTTCCAAAACTTTGATATTATAAACAATGCTGTAGTGAAAAACTTTGTACATATATCTTATTTGTTGCATCATTTTTACCATATTAAATAATTTTTATTTAGGTTCCAAGCAGGAGAACAAGAAGATTGTTGGATAAAAGCAGAACATTCCATATAACATGTGGTGTTACTATCTGTATTTTCTCAGGTGAGAAAACCAAAAGATGTTAAATATTGTGTTAGAATAATACATTTTATAAACGGTATTTTTATTGTTCTATAAATTATTTACTGTCACCAACTTGTGATTTTCTTATTTTAGCTTAATTTTCTCTTTCATGTTTTTAAAGAGAGTTGTCTAGGTGGCACTACAGAAAATGGGTGTGTCTTATGCATTATTTATATATATATATATTTTATATTATAATATGCAAAGGTTGGCCCCCAAGCTGTTAATGATTGTTTCCTAAAAATAAATGTTTTCATTTAGAAATATTGGAAGAAGCAGACTAAAAGTTTTTAAGCTCTAAAACAATGATATGATAGGAGTTTAAATGCGTGAAAATTGGAATGTGAAATGTACATTCATAGAATATGAGTCCACCCAAAATTATATTTATAAGTGTTTCTTTGATATTAATACTTGGGTAGAAGAGCAAATGTCAAAAATTTGTGAAAATTTATCCTGCTCAATTCCAAGTTGAAAAATAAAGGGAGAATTCTTTGGTTCTTAAGAGTCATTGTAAAATAGATTTTTATCCTTAGCATTTATATGATACTTTTCAAACTTTTAGAATGGAAAGTAATAAACATATTGATTAAGTAGATGGACTATGGAGACGGTTTATGTAGGATCTGTCCCCAGCTGTCCTTCTGCCTTACTGTGTGACATAACCTCTCTGATCTTTAGTTTGCTGTTGTTTTAACTGTAAAATGGATTGACAGTAGCACCTACCTCATAGTTTTAAGACTAAAATGAGAACATGCTATAAAATTCTTAGAATAAAGTTAGTTATAATTTACAATCTCAGGGGTTAATTATCTCAGTGGCATAGCACCTGACATTTTCATCTGGTCATTATCTGATAAGACACAGCTGTTTTGATACTAGGGACACTTAGTATGGACATTTATGTATGGCCATGTTGAATCAGGAGTGTTTTGATACAGGTATTATCAAGAAATAATTAAATTTTCAGCTCTTTAAAAATTGCCAACTATGTTGAAACAGCTATCTTCACTGTTTTATCCCTGAACATCTTCCCATTGGTAGTTCCCACCTTTGGAGGTGAGAGACCTGGAGAGGCTCAGGGATGGGATTAGGACTCCAGTACAGCTCGAGGCTAGAGATGGAGTAGGAGTCCAGGTTGAGACAAGGATCAAGTGTGTAAGGAGGGTTACAGATGGGTTAAAGCTAGAGAGGGTGAAAGGTCAGAAATGGAGGAGGATCAGGAAACACTGGCACGTTCATAACTTGATTTGTTCTAAACTGAGGTTGTGTCCAAATATTCGGTTCAATTGGAGAACAGCCAAGAACCTGGGATAGTGTAGAGTATTGCTCTGAATGGATATGTCTTCCAGAGGGTTTGCATTCTGCCACTCACTAGTGGTCTGGTCTTAGCTAAGTTACTTTTCTTAACCTTAGTTTTCTTATCTGTAAAATGGGGATGATTCTACCTACCTCATTTTCTGTTGTGAGAATCAAAACGAGAAAATCCGTGTAAAGTGCTTGGCATAGTTTTCTCCCTGCTGCCTAAAATTAGAAACCCTGAATTCTTTTGACCTCATATGCTGTTTCAGAAGGTGAATATATCCCTTAGGGGTGTATGTAATACAGTTGTTACCTAGGACTTTTTTTCAGGAGGATTCAGAAAAAATGGCAGTTCCTCTAAGGATATCTTTGCACTTTTAAGCCATAAAATATGTAGTTAACATATAAGCCTTTAATTTAAACTGATGAATTTTTTTTTCTTTTACTATAGATTTCAGTAGTGATGAAGCTATAGGATATAACAGTTTTGCTTAAATAATGTTTTAGAGCTGTGCTGTAGTTGAGTCTCACCTAGACGCCCTTTGTTTTACTTCTTGGGAACCCTGTTCTTGCTTGTTAATTAACCTACTTCTAGCTCCCTGTCCCATTTTTATGAGACCCCTTTTCCCTCTAATTTGATTACTGGCAGGAGCTTGTGAATCCTTTAAATAACTTTTAGGTTATTTAGCATTCTAGTCTTTCTCTTTCACTTTTGTTGGTCTTTGTGAGTAATTCAGAACTCTTGGCCTCTCTACATCTCATATTCTAGGTTGGAGAAGATTATAGAGTTTTCTAGTTTCTAAGCCATATCTTCTTTTGAACCACTACGCTCATTACAAGGTAAACTATAATGGTTTAGCAAGCAATTTCGGGTCATTTATCTCATTAAGTCTCTGATTTCTGTCACTCTCATTTTACAGAGGAGTAAACTGAAGCATCGGTAGGCGAGCAATGTGGCCAAGGAAACAGGTTTTCCAACTAGTTGACTGTTGTTCTTTTCAGTACGTTACAATGTGCTGTTACTTCAAACCTAGTTTCCTACAAGAAAAGATTGGGGAGGAAGTAGCACATTATAGTTCAGTGCACAAGATCATTTGCTCCTTCCTTGTCCAACCTCCTCAAGATCATTTCTTTTCCCTGATCATGCCAAAATGAATTTGTCTTCAATTCTTTAGTAATTTCCTAACACTTTTATCTTTTGTGTGAGCTCTGAGTCAGTTGAGCCCTCTATGCTCTGCCCTTGTAGGTAGATTATTAAATGGTGATTATTATTTTCCTGAGTTTTTATTTCATGAAGTGGTTACCAACACTTTTGCTGATGAGTTTAGGATATTATGATTTGAATCTGTGGATTGTGAAAAATTTCAACCAGTTAAAAGTCTTTCAGTGGGCCTGTTTTATGTTGAGTGGCAATGAAGTATACAAGATATAAAACAAGTTTGGAGGTAGGGGAGGGGTGCAAGAAGTGGAACATCTAAAATATCTGGGAGCTACTTCAATAAATAAATAAATAAATGCCCATATTATTATACCCATACTTGTGTGTGTGTGTGTGTGTGTGTGTGTGTGTGTGTGTGTGTGTGTGTATGTTTCTAACTTTCACTTACTAGGGTTATTTTATTCCAGCCTTTGAAAATTCCATTACTTTATATGATTTCTAATGCTAAAACTGCCTGTAATAAAGATTTTTTTGTGTCTTTAGAACTTCCCTTTTCAATTTAATATTTTATTGCTCATATAGCTGTCAAAGTTTGACCCAGTCTTTTCCTTGGGGAAAGGAACTGACTCCTCTTCATACAGCATGCCTGAGATCCCACTGACTTGTGCCTGGTGCGATTCTGTAGGTGTGCACGTGGCTGCCCATCTGGTGAATGCCCTCAACTTCTCAGTGAACTACAGTGAGGATTTCGTTGAACTGAATGCAGCAAGATACCGAGATGAGGTGGGTGGTCTCTGTCTTCTAATTTTACTTTCCCTTGTCGTGAGATGACTAATGAGGTCTGTGATTTTCACAGAAAATTTGCACCTTGCTGCTCCTTTTGAGTGCTTTTAAAATGTACTTGTCAAGTTGAGTTTTATTCTTTTTCAATAGAAAATATAGGTAATTACTATTTCATGGTCTCTCCTGCTGAAAATGGAAGTTCAGAGAGTGTCTAGTTTTTATATTCTGCAGTGTTCAGATGGTTGCCACTCAGGCCTGCCTTCTTCCTCCCAACAGTTTTGGTCTAATTCCTTTCAGTGGAGACTGTCGACAGTGCTGTTACAGGGTAAAAATCCTTTAATAACTCAGATACTGTGCTTGGGAGAAAAAAGGGCAGAAAAGAAGGTTGATTATTTGAGTATCCTAAATAATCAATATTTGACTTAAAATATTATTGAGTTTTAATGGTTCACTGTGTTTTGTTTTGTTTTTAACCCTCAAAATAGACGATCTGAGCTGATTTCTGTAGCAGGCAATATCTGACTTAGGGGTGCTTTTGTCCGTGTGAAGCTGCCCATACAATGAAATTATATGTGCAGGGTGCCGGTCCAGAGCCTGACGAACAAACAGCACATACACAACCCTGCTTAGGTCTCTGTTGCTTGGTACAGGGTGTCCTCAGGCTACCTTTGATTTATGAAGCTAAGACTGCATCAAAACCGAAGTGCTCAGTGTCCCAGGGGATCAGAACCCCACCCTGTTCTGATAAGTCTGGTAGTGACTTAATAAGATTGTTTCCCAGCTTTGCGCAGTCCATTTTCTCCTCCACATATCACAGGAGTTATCTGAATTAATACGGCTGCAATCATGTGCTTAACCTCCCTCCCCAAACAAAACAAAGGTAAAAGTAACCACAATCATGGAAACAAATCACAAAACAAATCACAAAACCAAAATAGCAAGCAGCTTTCCATAAATCCCTTGACTATACTAGTATTTTTGAAAATACCAATGTGATTTAATTGATCTGTGTTGGGGCCAGGCATTGATCTTTTTAAAAAGCTCACCAGGTGATTATAGAGTGCACCCAGCATTAAGAACCACTGAAAAGTCCAGCTCATTAGCATGGCAGTGGAAGGTCTTCACATGTGATGATTTCGGACCAGAGCCCCCACTTCTCCCTGCCTGTCTCTGCTTCTACTCATTCCTCCATCTTCCTCTGCCCATATCACGTGGGGTTACTTGTTCCTGCTCTACAATGCAATTTCCTCTTCTGTCTTTTCCTTCTTTGCTTCTCTCTTTTGTTTTATAATTCATATGTCTTTAATAACTATAACGGTTTTATCATTTTAATGTAATATACTTTTGCTTAATATTCCAATATTTTTAGTCATTTTAGCGGTTTTATTTATTAAATTTATTTCATTTTAAGAGTGATGTATGCTCAATATGAAATATTTAAAAACTTCCAACCGAATGAAAAGTGAAAGCTTCTCCTCTCAAAATAGCCAAAGTTGATAATTTTATGTTTTCTTATCAGGTATTTTGAGTAGTATTTTATAATACACATTCCTCAGCAATTTACTTGTTTCCGTACATATATGTGTTGTGGCTTGCTGTATCAGAATGTATAGGTCTATCTCATTCTCTTCATATGAAAGAACCATAATTTACTTTTAGCCTTTTCCTTTTACACAGATGTTTAGGTTGATTCCAAGTTTTTGTCATGAACTGCACTCCAATAAATTTAATTTTTTGTACAGTTCTGCTAGGCAGATTCACAGAAGTAGAAGTTTGTTGTCAAAGGTATGCACATTTTTAGTTTTGATGAAAATTGCCAAATTGCCTTCAACAGTTTACACACTTCTACCAAGTTTATCAGAATGTTTATTTCTACACCTCACCTTTTTTTTTAAATTTTTGCCAATCTGATGGATGAAAAATGATAACTCATTTTAATTTATATTTCCCGTTTCTTTACTTCCTTCCTGCCTTTGTTTTTCCCTCTCTCTCTTCTTTCTTTTAATAAATATTTCTGAGCACCTACTAGGTACCAGCAATATGTTAGATGACGATGAAAAACCAAACACAAATGCACATATTGTATGCATAAACAGATGTATTTTTCTGTGAATTGTCTTTGAAAAAGATGGGTTTGTGCCATGCACCCTACTGTTTTTCTTTGTGCTTTCACCGTGCCTCCTCCAGATCTCCAATGACCCATCCTCCAACTTGTGACTGTGGTACATTCTTGATGGCCTAGCTAAATCTGCGTCCTCTTGTCATCGTGAAACCATCTCTTAGTCTCACATTCCATCTTCGTTCCCTGGCAATGTTAATTATTTCATCTTCCGAGTTTCCATAGCTATTTATTCATATTTCTGATATTACCACTTTGTTCAGCCTGTTTTATATTTTTACCAGTTGTTTATATATTAAGTTTCTCTAGATTACCCTCTTTAATCATGTTTCTAATACCAGGGGTAGAAGTCATTTGACCTGAGCCCGATGAGAGCTACTCCTGAGCAAGTGGTCCCTGAAATTACATCATGAAAATGATTTCCTACTTTTGTATATAGGCTGGCCTGACCCCAGATTCACGGAGGCATAAGGAAAGAAATTCAAAAGTTGTGCAATATTAAGCAGCATTAGGATGAAAAATAAATCCACAATCTACTGGGAATTGATCTAAGTTTTCCAGAAGATAGAAAGGGAGTTAACTGTAGTTTATTACACCATGAGAGATATAGTTTAAAGGAAATATTATAATAACAATATTAATGTTTTGTATTTCTGAGTAATAGGAACCTCTCCTTATTTGAGTATCAGCACTGCTTTTCACAGTATTTAAAACATTGTACATTCTCATTTGGTATTCTTTGCACTGAATTTATACTGTACAAACACCCCTACATATTTTATCACATTTGATTCTCAGCGTCTTGACACCTTTAGGTGCAGTTTGGCAATTCTGGTAGACAGTATATATTAATGTTTCCACTTTATAGCCAAATAAATGAGTCTCAACATAGTTACAGGGTGGGCTTCAGGCCACTGCCACTAGCTTGTAATTAGCCATTAAGATGAAAACCTAGGCCTTCTGACTCCTCATCCAGTGCTCTTCCTTTCTCAGATGGATAGACTTCTCTGAGTTGGATTTTGTGCTTGTTATAGTCTCCTTTAGTGTCATAAAAACATTATGAAACTTAATCGAGTCTGTCTTATTTCTGTTGAGAGAACAGTATCTTACATACCAAATATATGGCTCCTATACCCTACAGACTCCTTATAGAATTTTATGTTATCAATGTTTTATTTTTCAGTCAAATTTTTTTTTCCTTTTTCTCAGGATCCTAGAAAACTTCTCTTCACAACTGGTAAGTTGCTATTCATTGCTCTTTCTGAAGATTCAGGAAAATCTTTGCAAATAAGCATCATCAGATTGCACAGCAATTAGATAAAATATTTCAAAATAAAACATATGGAAAATTTGCATATCAGAACAAATATTAAGAGTTCAAGCATGAAGTTGCAATGAAAACAGAGGGACAGGCAAACCGTGGGTGTTTGAATGAATGAAGAATAAAAGTGACAGAACGCATTTGCCTTCCATATATTCTTCCAATAAAAACAATATCATGTCACCTGCTTTTTGAGGCCTTGTTTTGTGTCCACTGCTGTGGCAGGTACTATTGGGGACAATACACATGGAACAGGTTCCTGCCCTCAAAGTGTTGGAAAGAAACACCAAGCACTCTGAGTATCAATGTAGTTCTTATAATTCAGTAATTTAGTAGGACATTTTGTGATCTTAAAACCTATAAAAAAGAGGAGAAACATTCATTAAAATCAGTTATTTTTCTTGAAATGTGTCTCCTTTTTCATTTGCAGTTTATTTTTTCTTCTCAAGTATATTGTCCATGAAATCTCTGTCTAGACTATTAATTTGTTAAAGCACATTTGAACATCTCAAAGTTTTGCCCTGATGTTAGTACAATTCTTACTAAAATTCTCTTTCTCAACCTTACATTTATAATGATGAAAGGAGAAAATGTATTTTGGGGATGTTTAGCACATATTTCAGGGATAAGGATGATTGGGTAGTTGAGATGGTCTGTTAAAAAGGCTTGGCTGTAACATATATTAAGGATCAGAATTGCATATGGGGCTGACACATGACCCTGTCACATGCATTGTTTTTCTTTTCAATCAATTTTATGATGGAAAATAACAACAATTCAGGTGTTTTCCCTCTCCATGTCACAACTATATATTTAGATTTATAAAATACGTATCTTTTCTGCCTATAGAAGTATGATATTTGCCACTTGCAAACTTTTTACAGTTTTCTCTTTAGGAACATAGTTTAGTTTTTTTTACAACTTTGCTCATGGAAAACATGTTTTTATTTAAGCTTTAAGAGTGAGATGAGAAATAGAAAGGGGAAAAGCAGAAAAACAAAACCTTATGTGTGAATCAATGTGTTTTTTGGTTCACATGAATTAATTTGAGACGTAAACAAGAAGTTTGTTTTGATATTATTTTCTACAACACATAGTTGAAGCCTTGCAACATTTGAAATGCTTAAAAAAGGTTAGTTTACAAAGACATCAAAAGATTTCCTGTATGACAAACATATTACATTAAGAAACTTAGGGGCCGGCCCCGTGGCTTAGCGGTTAAGTGTGCGCGCTCCGCTACTGGCGGCCCGGGTTCGGATCCTGAGCGCGCACCAACGCACCGCCTCTCCGGCCATGCTGAGGCCGCATCCCACATACAGCAACTAGAAGGATGTGCAGCTATGACATACAACTATCTACTGGGGCTTTGGGGAAAAAAAGGAGGAGGATTGGCAATAGATGTTAGCTCAGAGCCAGTCTTCCTCAGCAAAAAGAGGAGGGTTAGCATGGATGTTAGCTCAGGGCTGAGCTTCCCCACAAAAAAAAAAAAAAAGGAAAAAAGAAACTTAGTATAATTAATACTTCTATATAAACACAAGATCTCTTTAGCTAGCACATTGGATCTCTCCACCTTCCTATGTTCTTTCCCAGAAGTCCCCATGAGTGGTATTAGACTAAGAAGGGACAATACTTATAAAAACAAATTTTCTAGCTCCATCCTAGATAGTCACTGGAATGGGACCTGGCAATTTGTTTTATTAACCTTCCCATGTATCTAGGGAGCTACTGTTTCACCTGTATGGAGCGTCTCATCATACTCTTGAGTGTAACTTCTCACCACCACCCATCTTTTGCCTACTCTGTTAGCTTACTCTTTTTTTCATCTGGTCAACTCCTGCTCATCCTTTAAGTCTCAGCTGATGTGCCCCATCATGCACAAATTTGTCCCTAGTTCTACTAGGCAGAGCTGGTTTCTTCTTGCCCTGGGTTCCTAAAGATACATAGTAAAAATATATGTTGTAGAATAATTTATTTCCTTACATATGTGGTCTTTTCCACTTGAAGGTAATCTTCTCCAGGATGAGGCAGGGCTGCCCTTAGGGCATGAGGGCCCCAGGCAAATTTTTTTTATAGAGTTTCTGTCAACACAAATAACTTGAATCACCCCAAATCAGAATGTCAGCATTGTATGGTGGCCTAATCTCACTTAATTTCATGAAAGAAATGCTATGCTGGCCAGCAGGAGCCAGCCGCTTCCCAGACCATCAGCCTGGAACAGGGGGCCCCTGAAGTACGAGTTTAGAGCTCTGAGGGCATCTGGTTGATCCCACTGAATAGTAGCAGCTGAGAGCAAAGCAGAATCTAAGGATGGTAATAGGATGAGTGACACTACAAATAGACTTAATGCAGCTTTGTGTTACTGATATATCTCTGACTAAAAGTATTTTATCTTTGAATGTTGTCAGGCACAGGGCCTAGAAAAAATTAAGTTCCTAATAAAGGAATGCGTGCATGTTTTCAGATGATTCAGTGATAAAGAACATTTTTTATTAGTTGGTATGTTTCTTAGATTTTAGTTTGTTTAATGTTACATAGAGTCTTCCCTCTCTCTGTCTTGAAGAGTTTTTCATTGTAACCTAGGACTGAGAAATTAAGATTGTCTTGTAGAAAATAAAGCCTGTGGCAGTACAAGTGACGTAAAATGTGGTAGTTAGACTCACTAAAAAAGAAATGTTAAAAACATCCCAATTAAGAATTTATAAAATAAGTTTAGTAGACTGGATTATCCAAACCTTCATTTTAAAATGCTAACTACATAGCTCCAAATTTGATGGTACCCTGTATGATGAGAATAGAATGAAGAATATTCAATTTCCATTAGAAAAACCCTCATAAACAAATACAATTATGTTTTTAATTATGTTGGAATAAACAGGATAATAAATACAAGATGGTATATTTCTGACCACATCTGGGTATGGATGAAAGTGATTCCTCAGGTTCATCTAGAAATGGCAATATAGTGCGATCATTCATTTTAAAGGCTACTAATTAATGAGTATAAAATACATATATAAAGCAATAAGAATAAACATATAAAGGAAACAAGTAAAGGTTTTGCTTCATGACTTGAAGGACTCAAAGAATTCACAGTGTACTTCGCTTTGGCAAGTAACTTGACCCAGTTAGCTTAGACGAGCCCAGTAATTTCCAAGCTGTGCATTCTGATTCTTGGAATGTGCATTGTAACAGAGGCTAATATATTGGGACTTAGCTGAGCTGTTATCCAAGACTAGGTTAGGGTGCCCTTTGGTGTACCTTGAAAACACTCAATGCTTAGCTCTCTTTTAGCACTTAATGCCCTGTGTTGCAATTGCCTGCTTTCCTGCCTGTCTCCCACACTGGACTGGGATTTCCTTTGGCGCAAGATTCATTTTATCTCTAGCACTTAACAGTACACTACAGATGCCCAGAAAACATTCACTGAATGGATAAAAGC
The DNA here is from genome assembly GCF_057802395.1 of Ceratotherium simum simum. Taxonomy (NCBI): domain Eukaryota; kingdom Metazoa; phylum Chordata; class Mammalia; order Perissodactyla; family Rhinocerotidae; genus Ceratotherium; species Ceratotherium simum. Next base: position 43,786,355 of record NC_141906.1, on the reverse strand, counting down.
CATTTGTTTAACTCTACTATTTGATACATAGATCTTCTCCACACCATCCCAGATAGGTTAGCCAGCCTCTGTTTGTTTAATTCCAGTGACAGAAAACAAATAGCTTCTTAAGGTAGTGCCCCTCCCCCTGTTTTTGGGCCACTCTAATTGTAATAAGTTTTTCTTTTCATTGCTAATTATAAGTAAGTTTTTCTTTTTCGTTGATCTGAAGTCTATTACTTTGTAAATTATAAACTCTGGTCTTTTTATACTTTTAGGAGATAGGAAAAATGAATTCTTTAGATAAAAGAGATAACTTCCTAAATCTGAAAGAACATTAAAAAACATTGAATTAATTCTTCTTAGTTTGCTGATGAAATTCAGCAAGACTGGGGTTTGGCCTAAGAGACAGTAACAGAAGCATAATTCCAGGCTATATGTGCCATTGGTCAGGTTTTCTGGGGCTTCTACTTCCTCTTCAAATGACTGTTAACTATTTCACCCCCTCTTAGTCTTTCCAATATGTTTTCCATTTCCGTATTCTGGTCTAAAAGGAGTTCTCTAGTTAAATAAGTTTGAGGAAATCTCTATTTAAATTTAAACTAGTTTCTTGACTTTAGTACTTCTCAGAGACTTTAACGCACTAATGTGCTCTGTGACTCTTCAAGGATTTTTTATAGCATTTTTTGATAGAAATTCATATCTCAAGGAATTAATGTTTAAATAATACACTTTGGGAATTACAGCTTTATTATAAACATACTCGGTTTTTTCAGGTGTCCTTCTGATGAAGTGATTTGCAGACATTCCAAGACTTCTCTTGGCACGTTCAGAACCACATAGAAAACCTTGTATGTAGACACAGTAGATGTTAATAAAGCCCCAATAAAATTATCGGAAAGGCCTCTCCAACCACAAATTTCACATGATGGAGTCATCTGGGATTCTATCATTTTGTTATTCACTTGGTCAAATAAGGACTTTTTTAAAAAAATTTCTTGAAGCCAGAGAGACAGACCTCTTTTTTTTTCTTCTTCAAATTTATTGAGTTTTAATTGAAATACACTAAATTACACATGTATAAAGTATGCTATTTTATTGGTTTTGACATATGTACATACATATGAAACCAAGACCAAAATCAAGATAACAAGTATATCCATCATCTCCTCAAATTTTTTGTGCTCCTTTATAATGCATCCTACCCTCTATCCCGCCTAGCAACTCATCTGCTTTCTATCACTAAAGAATGGTTTGAATTTGCTAGAATGTTATATAAAAAGAATGGCAGAGCTTATACTTTTTGGGTTTTTTTGGGGGGGTGTCTGGCTTTCAGTCTAATAATTGTGTGATTCATCTATATTGTTGCATATATACCGACACTTCATGGTTTTTTTACTGCTGATTAATTTTCCAGGTACAGATAATACCACAATTGTTTATCCGTTCATCTGTTGATGGAGATTTGAGCTGTTTACAGGCCTTGACTATTAAAAATAAAGTGACTATGAAATTTTTGAACAAGTCTTTGTGTGGATATGTATTTGTGGGGTTTTTTGGGTAGATACTTGGGGGTGGAAAGGCTGGGTCATTTTCTAGTCATGCTATTCTTTTTAAATAGCATTTTTTCTATACTTTTAGTCTTACCTTACCTTACCTCTAGGAAGTAAGTTCTCACCTGGAGCAGTGGGAAAGAGGGTGGGAAAGGGGTACCCTGGGAAGCAGTGTAGAGAAGAGATGATTGGGATTAGGCCCATCAGGGCAGGGCAAGTTTTGTCAGGCTTCCAAATCTGTGTATTGGGAAGAGTGAGGAAGAGAGAGTGCTCAAGTATTAAGTGTCCGAAGACTAACTCCCTTATTTCTCATGTGTCCCTTTACAAGTAGAAACTTGTTTCTATTGTACTAAGATTTCTAATGTTGTTATTTTCCCATGATTCTAAACCCTCTGGACTCTTAATGATGCATACCAGTATTGCTCTTATATAGTACTGAGCTTGTCTGCTTCTGCAAGTGGCTTGTATTTCATGATAGCCCTTCTGTTTCAGAGGTGGTTTCTTGGCAAGAAGAGAAGTGGAGGAATGTCTATACTTTTGGAGACAGAATTGTTTCAGTAGCTTTTCTCTGTGGCCTGATTTAAGGTGGAATCTCTCAGCTAGGGCATTTAGGACTTACTGTTGCTTGTATGATTGTAAGAGTAAATAAAGGCAACTTATAGACAGAATATTTTATTTGGTAGTAATAAGATACTAAGAAATGAGACGAGATTTTAGCTCTTTTTGATATAACATATCAGCTGTTCATTTTGGATGTGCTATACAAGCTAACACTGGATTTGTAGCAATCTATCATGTCATTAATTTTGAAAACTAATGTGTTTACACATTTTCTTCTTTTTTAATAAATGGATGTTATGTCATATCTGAAGGACTGATTTTAGCATGTTTTCCATACTAAAAGGAAATATGTCTGCAAGTGTTCTTAAAACATCAGCACTGTAATTTTTTCTTGAAATCTACCATTTTTTTATTCTACACTTGAACTTGTGGTTTTAGAAAGCTTTAGGTTTTGTTTATTTTTTTCTTTAAAATTATTCCAGGTAGTGAAGCTCAAAAGAAATTATTTGAAATTGAAACCGAAGGAGCTACTAGTTCCATAAAAGTGGGCAGCAGAGAGGAAGGAGTTTTAGTACTATAGGGGAGAAAACCCAGACAGAAGGGTATTAAATGTTAACCCTGTCCTGTTACATTAGCTGTTGACATTTGGTAAAGTATATACCTGTAGAAGTGGATACATATTTACCATTCTGAGTGGAATATTTGGAAATACAAAAATGGACTTTCTGTCAAAGGTGGAAAAGCCTCTGTCTTAAGGTTTTTGAAATTGTGCTAATTGAAAAAGGCTTTTGAGAGGAAACATACGAGAAGGTATGAAATTTCAATTGCACTTCCCACAGAGCAGCATAGCACTTTGGATTTTAAAGTAATAATTTTTTGTACTTTTTTTCTCAGTATGACTTAAGTTAAAACGGACTTATGTACATTTTTATAGTTCCTGGCCTGACAGGGGTCTGCATGGTATTGGTACTATTCCTGATGATTACAGCTTCTACATATGCCATACGGTAAGTGTCAGAGTCGTTCTTTCAGTGTTTACTGGTCAGATTATTTAGATTTTCTTCAGATTATCTACATTTTTATACGTACAAAAGTCTTGATTAACCAAAATGCTTAGCTAATGCAATATCCAGTTTATGGACTATTCTGGGTAACTAAGAGTGAAGTAGAAACATTTCTATGTATCATTTCCTGTTTTTGAAAAATCTCTTTGTATTAGTCAAATATTCTGAGTTGGTAAGGAATTGTGTATGGAGACTTCTTGATGACTGAGGAAATTTGAGTTCTTCAGGGTCATCTTTCTGAAGGATAGTGTATCTCTAGGTGACATGGGATTGAATTCAATGTGTATGCACAGGAACCTTGGGAATTCCTAGGAATATATTGCTTAAAGTTATTTTATGACTCATATCCTGATGTGAGTTTGTTTTGCTGTGATTTAATGCAATATTCTAAACAAAACTTTGGAAACATGGTTAGTTAACATCTGCTAAAACAGTAGGAAATATCTGCATTCACATTTATACTTCTAGTCAATAGATTTTGAGCAACTGCAGATATACATTTTCATGAGCACTTTCACATGTTCTTTCTGATGGATGCATTCTGTTTTTCACAATATTTTACAGTGTCTTATGTTTCTGGTCAAAACTTTTTGATTAAGAAAGCAAGAAGAAGAAACTATATATTCTAATCTTCAAAAATCTTCAATCATTCTACTTATTGAGATGTGAAATTTAATGGAAACGCACACATACACACACATATGCCTTGAAAATAATTGCCTAGTAGTATATGCAAATGAATCTATCCTTGCACTTCTGAACACATCTGCGCACACATACACACACCCCAAAACCTTACAAATCAACTCATCACTCAGGGATTAATACTATAAACTTTCTGGTGTCTGTGTCTACATACTTGATCCTTCTTGCTCTTGCTCACTCATCCCCATCTCATACTTCCACCAAAATCACTCTCTTTCTCTCTCTTTTACACTCCTGATCTCTCTCTTCATATATCTACATATTTTTACCAAAGTAGGATCATATTATATGCCCTGTTTTAAATCTGCTTTTTACTTAAATATGTGTTATGGACATTTTTTACACATTAAAAAACATTTCTCTATCATTCTCTTTACTGAATGATAAATGATATGGTAGCATATCACCATATAGATATGGATTATTTTCCCAGTCCCCTATTGTTGGATGTTTAGGTTGATTCCATTTTTTCAGTATTTCAATTCTGAAACAAACACCCCCTCACTCATATATCTTTGCATACTTTTTCAATTATGTTCTAAAGAAAAATACCTAGATGTAGAATGGCTAGGTCAAATGGTAAGTACACTTTTAAGACCTTTCATAAGAATTAAAAAGCACCTTACAGAAAGGCACATCTCTAATGTTAGTCAATGAGAGTCCCAATTTTGTGAGGAGAAATTTTATTTTAGTTAGGTAAAGCCTTCATTAAAAAACCTTACTGTTTCAGTTTTACGAGTTCTTGAAAGGAAATTAGGGCATCTGACATATTTATTTGTAAGATTGAAGATATATTTTTATATCTTCAATTCTGTATCTTATAGATTCTACATCTAGAAAAAAAATCCTTAATTAAGAGAGAGTTTTGTAAAATGGAATATAAAGATCAGGTTCTGTGCTCACCTGAGCCATTACATTTGTGCTCATAAACAATTCAGTGAATGTCTCTTAATCTTCAGTTTTTTCATTTGTTTAAAGGAGATTATAAAACCAACTCCACTTTTCTCCAAGCTGTATTGTGAGAATTATGGAATCCTTAAATGGTTCATGGAGAGAGTCTTTGTCTATCTTTCCTCTTTACCAGTGAGGAAATAAAGCATTAGAGAAATTAAGCGAATAAATATGATTCTAATGTTTGATTTCTGATAGTAGAATGTAGTGAAGTAATTCACTGATGGTTCAATATGGGTCAATCTATTAAAACAAGTAATATATCCTAATAACAGATGACAGGAATAGAAACATATTTTCATCTCAATAGATTTTAAAATAGCAGTTATTAAATCTGAACTCTAATTCTGGATTAAAATAATCAGAGTAAACTAGGAATTAATTTTCTTTATAGAATTAAAAATCATAAAAGCCAGAATTGAGATCATACTTACTAGTGAAGCTCTGGAGACATTCCTAAGAAAATTATGAAAAAACAAAAGTGGTATTTTTAATTCCACCGTTATTTACATATGGTGATAAATGAAACTTTTTTTTTTCTTTTAGATTGACGCTGAGCTAACATCTGTTGCCAATCTTCCTCTTTTTCTTTTTTTTCTCCCCAAAGCCCCAGTACATCCTAGTTGTAGGTCCTTCTAGTTGTTCAATGTGGGACACTGCCTCGGCATGGCTTGATAAGCAGTGAGTAGGTCCCCGCCCAGGATCCGAACTGGTGAACCCTGGGCCGCCAAAGCAGAATGCATACACTTAACCGCTGTGCGACCAGGCCGGCCCATGAAACATTTAGAATTATTAAAAAGAAGGCAACAACAAATTGTCATTATTTCCGAAAAGGTGGATATAATTGTTTAGCCAGAAAATCTAAGAGAATTATGGAAAAAATTAATATTATACCAAATAAAAGATTTGAAATAGGTAAAAGTATACAAAACAAATATTTAAAAAATAGCTCTTTTATATAATAGTTATAATTAGCTTGAAAATTGAATAAAATCAGAAGATATTACTCACAATTGCAACAAAAACACAAAATATCTAGGAATAAACTTAATAAGAAACAAAGTAAAAGCTATATAGACAAAACATGGAACTTGGCTGAGAGAAACAAGTAGAGATTTGAATGAAGACTGTCTACTGCAAAGATGGAGTTCTGCCTCAATTACTTTATGGGTTCGTTGCAGTTTCAATCAAATCTCAGATAGGTTATTTTGTTTGTTTTTTGAATTGAGCAGAGTTCACCTGAGAGAATATCCAAGTTTGTGTTCCAAAAGAGGAGTAAAGGGAGGTTGTGCCCCACTAAACATTAAAATGATTAAGCTTTAATACCTTAAAACAGAATAGGACTTACTTGCAAAAATTACCAAGACATCGAACCAAGGGGCAGAGCTGATAGAAGATTCCGTGAGAGTCTTTTCTGTACATAAAAAACTGCTAAACAGTGAAGGTGCCCTTACAAACTTATGAGAAAAATAAGGCTTAAGTGAATGAAATTCTAGATAAATTAGAGTTAACTGTAAAAAAAATGACACCATTAAAAATTTAAAAGAAACTTTAAGTGGATATTTATGAGACCTCAAAATGGACAAAGAAAAATATAGGAAATATTTGACTTTCTAAAAATATGAAAACTAAAACTTCTGCCTGTCAATATACATTATAAAAATTGAAATGTGAACATATTATTGGGCAAATTATTACAATTACATGGAACTAGTACATTGTTAAAATTTAGAGAATTTACACACAACAATTAAGAAAATTATGCTGTAGGAAAGGGTAATTATTATGAACAGATAAGTCACAGAAGAAGTAAAAGTGAGTAACACACAAATGAAATAATACCCAAGTCTACTTATACAAAATAATGAAAACTTATAGAGTCTGAGTTTGGGGAAACAGGCATTCCTACTCCACGGTTGGGTTTGTAGTTGATAAATATGTTTTCAGAGAATATTGGGCATTGTGTATCAAAAGCATTACAAAAGTGTGCCCTTTGATCTAGCAATTCCACTTCTAGGAATTTGAATTCAAAAAGAATCAGATATGTGCAAAAGGCATATGTTACAAGGATGTTGATGATCTTGTTTATGACAGCAAAATCTGTGAATGAAGTAAATGTGAAACAATTGGCTATTGCTTAAATCAGGGGTTCTAAAAGATTCTGGGAGTTGTATCAGAATCATCTAAGTAGCTGTTACAAATACCTGCCCTCCACCTCCAAGATTCTAATATATGAATATCCACCCAGACATATGAAATAAAGTAACTGTTAGTCTTTTTACTTCTCTCATACATTCTATAGACCGTGCTTCTCATACCTCTTCCTTTTCAGACTCTTTCTCCTCCCTCAGGGCAATAACACCAAGGTTTTGTTTTTAAGTTATACTACACTGTCCAGGAAAAGAATATAAAATTTTGATGAGTATTTATTTAATTTCTCTACATTTCAGTTTCCTTTGAACTACCCTTAAAATATGTATTTGGATAGGAGCATTAGTTGTTTTAGAAATCATGTGCAAGTTGAAAATATTGGTGAAAGGATAGCAAAGTACCCATTAGCAGGCTATTGTCTGCTCCTTAGCCTTACATCATAGTAACTTTACAATAAACACCTTATTATAATTCTTTCCATGTATCTTTATTTGAAGTACACAGAGCCTTAAAATGATGAAATGTTTCTTAGAGTTTTTGTCAATTGTCTCTGCATAGTATGTTAATACTTTGATATTAATAGATAAATCTCAGACGAACTCATATTTTAACTTTCTTATATTGTGACGTGTTTGAAACAATGCACAACCTTTTTAGTGAGATGGAATGCAAAGTGACATTGAAACGAAATTGTTTTTTTTCAGAGTTTCTAACTATGACATCTTCTGGTATACTCATAATCTCTTCTTTGCCTTCTACATGCTGCTGATGTTGCATGTTTCAGGGTAAGTTAAAAAAAATATATTTTTAAAACCGTGCATGCCTGAAAATGGGGTAATGAGAGACAAATCTATAGGAATTTTCATAGTAAGTGATAAAATTATTTGGTTATTTAGAATTGAGTGTAGTTTCAAGAATGGAAGAAATAGTTCTGTTTTTGGCATAGCATGTTTTAATGAAACTATTATAAAAATATATTAAAATGGAAAGACAGAGTTACTTCTCCCACAATGTCATAGTTTTTAAAGCCCCCTGTAGTTACATCTTGATATCCTCTAAAGGAAAGTTAGCAAGAAGTGAAGAACTTCGGTAAGATATTCTAGTTTTTGTATTTTCAGAAACTCCTTATGTCTTGCTGCTGCAGAATTCTAACAATGGAGATACCTGTTTTTAGTTTAAAAAGGCCTAGAGGCAGCAACAGTTGCAGAGAAAACCAAAGATTTATGATGGCAAAAGATAGGGATCTGTCAAAAACACCAGAAAATCACAAAGTGAAAAAAGAAAATATCCTAAGCTTGTTATGAAGAATATACCCAAAATATTCTGAAAAGTATGTGGACCCAAGCAGTGTAATCAAAAGTATGGTGCTTTAAACAATCCACTGGTTAGAGGAAGGATGTAATATATTTTGCGTAAGCGTAGAGCTGCATGATTGTCAGGAGTAGACTTGTGGTTTTGGTTTGACACTACAGGTGACACAGTAGGCCAATGTCTGGCATCAGGTTCCCTTGGTTTAGCAGAAGGATACAAGACAGAAAATGCATCATGTCAATAGGATAATGTCAGGTGCTTCTTCAGTGGGAGTCTCTATAGTTGCTCAGGAACCATTTCTACCTCCTTTCCCTTACTCCACATGTAGTAACTCAATTGTAAGATGAGGGTACCATATGGATAGGCATGGACTACCTTGCCTTGGGTAAGGCTCATGCTGCACAGGTATAATATCTTGGTAACAGCCCACGTCTCCTCAAGGGATGCCCTCAGTTGCAAGAACACGCTGCACACAGGAAGCTGAGGTGTGTGAGTCCTAAAATTATTTTATGGTTCATTCACCATCCTTCTGGTCCAGATGCATCCCACCAATAATAAACAGTGTTGCCTGGTAATACAGCTGGCATTTATCTTAACCTAAAATGTTTCCAGGAAAACAGTGTTTAGAGAAAGGTTTGGACTTGCTGTTAATCCTTCCTTCAGAATGTTTTATAATGTACTTTGTCAATACAGTAGCTCATATACATAAATTATGTATTTATTTCAGGATACATGTTCAAAATATTTTTCCCCCTGATTTTGGAGACTGCTGGTTTAGACAGCAGTATTAAGTGGGTCTCTATCTCATATGTTCGGCTAGACTTGTTCTGTGCCATGGTTCTAGAACATACAGTTGTAGAGCATCAGAAACATGGCCACAGATTATAATCCCAACTTCCAGCTAGCCATTCCTGCCATACAGGGAAGAGAGCCATAGTTAGTGGAAGCTCTGGGTTCTATTTATTTCCCTTTGTGGCAATAATACGTTCTGTGGAGCATTAGAACCCCAAGAAAGCCCTTGGTAGAGAAAATCTGCTTTACAGTCTGTTCTTTAAATGGCTTGTTTGCCTGTCCAGGGCTATTATGATAAAATGGACTATGAATAAGGAGGTGCCACTAATAATAATAACAGTAATTCAGAACAGTTATGTAATGCTTATTATAGGCCACGTATAAATTCAAAATGATTTAGATGTTTTATGTCATTAAAAGATCACAATTTTATAAAGTAAATAATATTGCTAAACCCCTTTCACAGGCAGGAAAACAGAGATTTAGAGAGAGTAATTAACTTGCTAAAGTTTATTTAACTAATGGATTCAAATCTGGGCATTCAGACTCAAAAATTCATATTTTTTACTACTAGGCCCTGTATTTTTTGCAGAGCTGTGTACTCCTGAGAACTGGTCTTAAGAAATTTTTAAAAGGTTAATATCTTGATTTGTCTGGGATTGTGATCTATCTGTCTATCTGTCTGTCTGTCTGTCTATCTATCTATCTATCTATCTACCTACCTACCTACCTATCTTTCATCATCATCTATCTATAACAGATAAGAGAAAAATGCAATCATTTGTTAGTATAATTAATTGTGCATTCTTTTGCCTTAATGTTGTACTCAATTAAAACTCTGAAAAAATCTGTTTCTTTGTAATTCAAAATAGAATCTTTTTTTTTTTTTAACTGTTCAGGAGTACAAACAGGCTTCTTAAGTTTAAAAAGGATTATATTAAGAGTTCTTTCTCCATTTTTTTTTAAAGTAAAGGAAGATATATTTAAGTTTTGATTTTACTTTTATAAATCAAAGTTCATAAAGTGACTTTAATTTATACAAAGATATAACAAAAGGCATCTATAGGATGAATTATGAATAATCTATTATACCAACTGAATTAGTAGTTCTTTACATATTATCAGTAGAAATGAAGAAAACAATTATTCTAATACTGAAATAAGCATCATGCAACAAGTACACAATTCTATCAGCATTCTCTAGTGCACATTTTTTCCCCTATGAAGTTTATTTTTTTAATTGTAGTATAGTTAAAAAATAAACTTGTGTATATTTACAGTGTACAATGTGATGATATACATATATGTTGTGAAATGATTACCACAATCAAGTGAATTAACATATCCATCACCTCACATAGTTACCTTTTTTTTTTTTCTGGTGAACAGGCTTAAGATCTACTCTCTTAGCAAATTTCAAGTATACAGTACAGTATGATTAACTATAGTCGCTGTGCTGTACATTAGATCCCCAGAACTTATTCATCTTATAACTAAAACTGTGTAACTCCATGAAGTTTAATTTGGAAGAAAGCTACATAGATTATGATTCTGGTGTGGGAAAAATTACTATGGGTAAATCTTAGAGCTTACTCAAAATGGAACATTTCTCGAAATGTTCTTTTTTGTTGATAAATGATCTATCTATAAGTAAATCTATTGAAGTTATTATCATTTGTGGCAATGTTCTCAACAAGGGGTAAACGAACCCCTTGAACAACAGTTCACGTCTGTACTTATGAAAGGCCTTGATAATTTCATTCTCTAGCTTTCGGTTATATGAGTAAAGTGCAGTCATTCAAACAAGTTTCTTGGATTTATATTGAGATTTCTGTTAGACAATATGCTTTAGATTCAAACAGAAAATCACTATTTGCTAGACGTTTAGTCCGCTCTCCATCATTGTGCTGAATACTATAACAAGGGGTAAAAGAACAATATAATATATGATCTTTAGTCTCCCAGCATTGGGAATTAGTTTGGAATAAAAAAATCAATTGAAGAAGCTAGAGATAATTTTAGACTGCATATTTCTCAACTGTAAACATATTTTATTTATAAGAATTCTAGTGGTTCAGAGAATTGAAAGATCAATATGGGCTAGAAATTTTAGAAAATTTCAGGCTTCAGGGACAAAGCGATTAGAAATTATTGACCGGTTTCTCTACCTAAGCAGACTTTTGCAGTAAGAGGAGCAGTTGCTTCATATGATTTTGTAAGATCAATTTTTTTTTCATAGAATCTCAAATTTTGAAGGAAGCATAAAAGATGTCATGACCAAGCCTCTTTTAATCTTCCCTCCAATATATCTAAGTAAACATCTAATTCTGGACAAGCCCATTCTGTCTTTGGAAAGCTCTAATTCTCACAAGGTTCTTTCATTTTTGAACCAGAATTTGTCTTATTTTAATTTCTATCCAATGATAGAAAAGTCTGTGACTCTGGAAACCAGGGAAATTAAGTTCCTCTCTTTCTCTAAAGTCTGTTCATCTGTTCCTTGTATGATAGTATTTCAAGTCTCATCATTATTCTGAACATTCTCCTTTGAACATATTAATAGTTAATATTCATTGAGTACTTCTCTTGTACCTTACTAATGTTTGATCTCATTAAATCCTCCCAACAGCCCTGGTAAAATGTGTTGTTCTTGTTGTTATTATTATTCCTGTTGTCCAGGTGAGAGAACAGGTGCAGTGACAGCTGAAGTAACTTGCTGAAAGTCATGGCTAGTTAAGTAGAAGAGCTTGGGTTTGAACCCGAGTGTCAGATTCCTGAGGCCACATTCCTCACCACTCAATTACGCTGGCTGCAGTTTGGCACAGCTTCCCTGCATCCCTTTTAAAGTTGGAAACCAAACTAAATGCAGTGCTCGTGGGGTACGCGCTCCGACATTGGCAAAGTGGAAGTCGCGCCTTCTTCGCTCCAAATATTGCAATAAATGTTATTTAGGACCCAATTATCTTGTTTCATGATTATATGTGTCCTTAGCTTAACTTAGTGTTTATTCCTATTACCTATATTTTATATTTTTTTCATTACTTATAAGCAAATCTGTTGCATGATGTTCTAAAAATACACGTTTCATATACACTAAACTCAGACGTTCCTATTCCGTGTTCAAATAGATCTTTAACGTACATGAATTTTCTTTTCTAAGAGGTCAGTATAGCATGGCAGTTACGAGCTATATCACTTAATAAGTGTATAATCCGGACAGATAATTTGACCTTTCTTTTTCTTATCTATTAAATGGGATTAATAAAAGCACCTACATCATAGAGTTGTCTCACATTTGCATAAGTGAATGCAGCAATGTAGGCAGAATACAGAAATAAATGTTAGCAGGAAAAAAATTATGCTTTCATCAATACAATAGCTGTGTAAGGAAGAAACTCCACATTTAACTGTTTGATGAATCAGTTCTTTTGGTAAAGACACAGCACTTTTGAAAAGCCCAGATTTTCCTATCAGCAAAGTAATTTGATGAATATATAATAAAAACTGCTTAGCAGATCAAAAGAATATTCCTGAAAGGGCAACAATTTTTATAACATTGTTAGGTCTCAAAATTCAATTGATTTTAACAATAAAGGTTGATCCTGGGATTTACAAGACAAGCCTTCTGCTGAGGAATTTTTCTTCTAAGTTTTAATACATCTTTCTAGGAGGTAGCTATTTGAGTGCTGTATTAAAGATATTTCAATTCAGAAGATATTTGGGGGAAAAAAAGCCAAAACTGTTTCCTCTTTCCAGATATGTATGTAATTGGACATTCGTTTCCTCATTTTCATTTGAAAAACTCATCAGAAGAAGATACCTACTGCCATTCTCACTTACTGATACAAGGGATGTTGGAGGGAAAAGCAATTATGAATGTCACAGAGCCTCAACCAAGAGCCGAACCCTACTCCTTTGAAAGGCATGTAGAGGGAATGCACTGGAAATGAGATTTGACAGCCTAGCCTCTCAATCTTACAATAATCACTCCCACTGGCTTTAGCTTGGGAGTATTGCATGGGTAGTAATTGTATTTTATTTTTTTATTTACATAAGAGAGGAATTATAAAGTGAAAATTCTGGAAAAGAGAGGGGGAACGTCCTCCTCAAATATGTGGATGGCAATGAGAGCCAATTAATAGCACAAATAATTTCTTGTGCCAGCTCTGCTGGCCGTCTCAGACCATATTTTATTATCTAAATGATGCCTGGATTATTCTTTTAATAAGAGCTCTCTGCTATTTGAGACTACTTGCTGACAAGAGTTCATTATAGAGCATGATTTATATTCTGTTGGAATTATTGTTTGTAGGGGATTTAAAAGGAATGGTTTTCTATGTGCGTGTTTCTAAAAACATTTCTTCTTTAAACCAGGGGATCACAGTGGGAAGCCTTTGTCAACAATGACATTAATGAACCAGAGGCACTGTCGGCTTCATAGGAGTTTAGGCTCAGAAAGTTAACCAGAGTTAGACAAATATTTGTGAGGTTAGGTTTGTTGTGCTGACTTCTCCTCCCTCCACCATGTCCTCAGGAGGAGGAAATTAAGGATATACTATTGGGGCAAGGAGGTATTTATGCAATATAGTTAAGTGTTAAAAGTTGCTGATTCCCAAGTATCTTGTCTTTTAGAAGCCACTTGCACTGAGGTCTCTCTTTACCTCACTGATGTGGCAAGAGGAGAGGCTCGTGTGATCTTCCTACTGGGGAAGGGCACCTGCTCTTCTTAGAACATCAGTGGGAACTTCGGTGAAGCCCATGGAAAGGAAGGCCGGGAGGTAGTAATGTTAAGCCTATCTATTCTAGCACTGAGGGAGAAAAATTTTATTTCCCCATATTTTCGTTTAAGTTTTCCTTTCCTTGTCTCTAGATTTGCAGTGACTATATAATTTATTGTCCAAACCAGACACTTCTGAGAATGAAATGGGATACTATCAATAATTAAGTAGTGGCTGTGGGTAAACCAGGACATGTGGTGATTCTACCTATTCCTGTGTGTAGGGAAAAGTTCCAGGGAGGCTGATGGACTGCTTTTAAGGTAGGCTTTGAGCTGGAATCACAAAAGGAGACTTTTCCTCAAAAAGGGGCTCTGCGTGGGTATTTGGGAGCCCAGATCCTTAAAATAATAAACATGGTAGGTTTGCCTAGCTTTGTCCCACTTTAGAGATTATAACTAGATGTCCTCTACCATGGCAGGTAGAATGTTGAGAATTTGAATGTTCATGATCGTGGCTAAATCTTTTGCATACTCTCCATCAGTCTTACAGGTGACCTCTTCTGAATACTTTCCAGATGCTTAATTTCTGATGGGTCTAACTTAATTATTATAAGTTGGATGGCCATTATTTCTACCACAAAGTCCTACTTCTCTTTCAATAGAGTAGGAGTTCTTAACGTGGATTCACGATCTCTATGAATCGTTGATTGATTGAGGGGATTCATGAATTCCTGAAATACACACACACACACACACACTATATATCTATCTATCTATATATCTATATCTGTATCTATATCTATACCTATACCTATATATCTATATCTATCTATATCTATATCTATAGCTTTCATTAGATTCCCACAGCAGTATGTGGCCCCAAAGAAGTTAAAAATAGCTGAACTGAAGCCTCTTAAAGCTAGATTTTTACAAGAGAGCTATAATATTAAATGTACACATTTTATATTTCCTGCTTAAGTTTTATCCAGAGTTAAAAACAATGGGTTGTGGGTAAAATAAGAACCACTGGGGCAATTTTCTTCTCACATAAAGTCTACTGTAAGGAGAACTTACCTGACAAATATAGTTATGGACTTATCAATCACGTTATCATTTTAGAGGGTAAGAATGATAATATTCATAATAATTTCCAAAGTTTAGATAATATTTAATATGAAACAGGTACTGTTCTTAGCACTTTACTCATATATATATATAGTGCTTTTTAAAATACAGCACTGTGAGGTAAGTACTGTTCCTCTCCTTTTGCAAATGTGAAATGAGACACAGCAGGTTAAATTCAATGACTGTCCAAAGCAATCCAGCTAGAATATGAAAAGGCTGGGGATTGAACCCACACAGTCTGGCCCCAGAATCTGTGCATTTAGTTCCTTCCCTTTTCTTGAATTATTCATTCAATTTGGAAGGTATCCTTGCTTATGAATGAAATATGTTCGTGTCATGTAAACATCTAGGATATCTTTCCAACTGATCTATATAAATTGGTGAGTGCATACGTGTATGTTTGTGTGTTTTGAGTAAAAAATTCAATTTTATTACAAGTTACATAGATTCTAAGGTTTTGAAGGTGAAATTTACTGCTCCCAAAAAACAGTAAGAAGAAAATGCCTTCTTTTTGGTACTGCTTTATAAATGGTGCAACCTTGTTATGGCACATAATAACAAATACAATAACTTTATAATTAATCTCATAATAAAATTATATTTATGTGATACTTTAACCTCCAGAATTCTTCCACATAACTTGAAAATAACAGTGAAAAAAAGCTAGGCCCTAGAGTAGAGCCAATAAAAATACAGTGCAAGAGATACTCGTACCAGTATTTCTGTTGCCGCACTGTGTCTTTGTAGCTCTTCATTCAGCAAATAGGTTGTCCACATCTTTTCGAGTCTGTTACCAAGCCTCAAAGTGGTGCCTGCCATTGCTAACAACATAGATTAAGAAGAATGGAAACTGCATAGAGAATAAGAAAAAAGAAAGAACCTATGTATATACTCCTTGAAAATGTCCAAGGGGAAGAGAAATTCACATAAACACCAGGTATCCAGAAGTACAGACTATTAGGCACTACATAAAACCTTAGGTAAAGAGAGAAAGTCAGGTTGTAGCTGAAGTTGTAGTTGAATAGTAGAAATTTCCGGTATTCTCTTCTGCCTACCCCTGTTATGTTATCTGTGAGTTCCAATATGAAAAAGAAAAGAACATAGAGCAGAGTGATATATCCTAGGCAAACTAGTGTTTTGGGGGGTAGGAATGTTTCTTACCCATCTTTATCAATGGGATCCCTTTCATATGTCATCACTCATTCAGTATTTGTTGAATTAAGCTGAATTGTATTAATTGGCTTTTAGTTAGAAATGTGTTGTCCTTCCAGGTCCTTCCAATTTTCGTCGATTATCAAAGCATTGAAGATACCAATAAAAATAATCTGTGTATTTGTTTAAATGTAACTTGGATTCCCATTTGGGAACTGTCACTTATATTCAGTGTTATCTAGGTAATAAGTTATTATGGCAGCTAGTATATCGATTCCTGTGCCAGAGAAATTAGCTTGACTATTTTGGTCATATTGTAGACTGGCACATTTTTGTTGGGGGTTTTTGTGTACTTCTGTGGCTAAAATTCTTTGGATCACAGAAGGAAAAAATTTCATCTCTATTTGTTTCCTTTCACTTTTTCGTTTTGAATTTTTCACTTAATTGTATAGGATGAATAAAATTCCGGAGGAATTAAGTCTTTCTTATATGGAATTCAAATCCCCCTTGTGTAACATTTACATGTTTTCCATATGTTAATAAATATAACCTTATATGGAGTTATGATCTTTAAGACATGTATGTGTTTTTTTCCCACTTCTAACTTCTCATCCGTAGGATTAATTTTCATTTTTATGTAAAAAGTGATTTTTCTGTATAACAATTCTGGACTAAAGTCTTATGATTTGTTTGCTTTCTCTGATATTTTATCCTGTAAGCCAGGTGGGGGTGGGGATTGAGGTCATGTGGTATTGTCTCCAGGAAGGATACCTTATAGTTGTACAGTTTGTATGTATTTATAGATGGATAGATATAGTATATAGAGAGCATTTTCGTGTACATGAATTCATTTATGCTTTAAGCTACATTTATTAATGAATTTTTAATCTTCTAAACTCTGAGTTTACTTTTTCCCTAGTTTGAGGATAGAAATAGTGAGCTTCAGACCAAATACTTCTTCACATAATTTTAATCAGTTTTTCTCCTGGGGTCTTAATTTATAATAACAAGTGGTTCTAGCTGGAGGTACAGGGTAAGAAAGTTGGGGAGAAAGGAGAAGGAAGAAGGGCTACATTTTTTTTGAGTACATTAGTACTTGTTTGAAATGTGAAATAGTCCTTTTATTCTCCACTGCCATTTTAATAAAGCCTGAAAGCAGAGGAAATACTAAGAAATACTAGATGCTTACATATTTTTTTCTTTCCAAGAGTTCAAAAAGTCCTTTGCTTTATCTACCTGTGAGGTAGAGTAACAGGTACTCTCTCTCTTTTTCAGCTGAGGAAACTTAGTGAAATGACCCATTTTACTTCACACTCTTAGGAAAGGTGTGATCCTATGTCCTGAGATGCCACGGTTTAGATTTGCCAGTTCCATAGTGTCTGTGGCAGGCTACTTAATTTGTGGGGCCCACTGTAAAATGAAAATGCAGGGCCCTTTGATCAAAAATATTGAGCATTTCAAGCTGGTGACAACAGAGCATTGAACCAATCACAGAGCCTTTCTAAGAGCAGGATCTTGTGCAACTGCACAGGTCACACACCTGTGATGCCAGCCCTGTCTGTACTGCCCAGTCTTGTACCTTGGACAATGCCACCAGCAAGACCTAGACACAATGTGTGCTCCAGACGAGCTGCAGGATGCAGGTAGACTCAAGTATCAGTGGCAAGAGCACAGGAAGGAATGCAGAGGCAAGAACCTGGGTAGGCCAAAGTAGGGATGAGAGTAAACACTTGGGTTTGATGGGTACCCAGATGCTTACGGTTTCCCTGAGGCACACTGGATCCCTAGCTTAGGAAAGCACTCTGCTTCTAGATGCTGCTAACAGGCGGGCTTCACTCTCTTGATAACTTGTCTGCTTAGGTTAGGATTGGCTCAGGATCAGGGCAGGGCTGAGATCTCAGGTTGGACTCAGCAGTCCTCAAGGGTGAAAAGGAATGATGTCAGTTGCAGACTGATGTAATGCTACCTTGCTGCAAACGTGAACGTACTACGTGGCTTATTTTACTAAATACCATTTGCTAAAATCTAGACATCTTTTTTGAAGGTAAATTTTGAGTTCAAACTTACTTCTGTGTTTGTTAAAAACAGATGACTCCTCAATCATGTGTTTCAAAAACAACCACAACGAAAAGTTGTTTATACACTTCCAGTCATTCACTAATTCATTCAATGAATGTTTATTGAACACTTGCTATAGATTATAGGCACTGTTGTAGGGGCCAGAAAAATAGCTGTTCACAGGACAAATCCTCGACCTTAAGTAGTGTACGTTCTAGTGGATTCCACAGAAGCCAGTGAATTCCAGTGGGTTTTGAAATATGGAATTTGCATGTATATTCTTAAGCTCTTTTTCTGTACTTGAAGCAAAGTAAAAAGAACTGTCAGAAAGTTGTTATATTTTTTTCTGTGAAGAAAATAAATATTTTGTGTGTTATAGAATACTTGGAAAAAAGTAGGTTCTTCATGCGACGGGATTTTTTTCTCCACTTTAAAAAAGGATTAAAGGGGCCGGCCTGGTGGTGCAAGCGGTTAAGTGCGCGCGCTCCGCTGCGGCGGCCCAGGGTTCACCGGTTCGGATCCGGGGCGCGCACCAACGCACCACTTGTCAAGCCATGCTGTGGCAGCGTCCCATATAAAGTAGAGGAAGATGGGCACGGATGTTAGCCCAGGGCCAATCTTCCTCAGCAAAAAAGAAGGGGATTGTCAGATGTTAGCTCAGGGCCAATCTTCCTCACAAAAAGACAAGCAAGCAAAAAAAGGATTAAAATCACCACAAACATAAAGGTTGCATAAGCGATACTGCATTTGTTAGAAATTTTTAACACGCAATTAAAATAGGGATGATTTTGTGATTTTCCTTTAGGCAGGCATGGTATTTTGTGGTATTCATCTTTTGCTGTAAAATATTTTTATGATTTGTATGTTGTGAACTAGTAGGATTTATTCTATGTACTGTACTATTTTCTATGACTTTGTCACAGCCAGGCATTAAAAAAAAGATAGTATAACTATAATGTCTCTTAAGGAAAACAGGAAAAAAAGAAAGAAAGCTATTTTTGAAACAATGAGTGGTGAAAGCACATCTTGAAATCCTTATAAGTACAAAAACAACAGCCTCCAAAACTGTGTATTTTGATACACAGTTTGATAAAATAATATTTGATAAAATCTTTCATTTCTCATGATAGAAGAATATTAGACATTCCAAGGATACTTCAAAATCTCTCCTTTGTAACATAATACAATATAACTAAAAAAATTATTAATAAGCATTCCTATTCCCACGTAGTCTGTGTGCCTCCTTCCCCTACCCCCTGCAATATCACTGTCTTAACTTGGCAAGACTCTCTGTTTAACATTCACTAACGTCTTTTCCCTTCCTGTTTTTGTCTTTCAAATTATTTATCATTTAATTATGAAAGATACAATGCATAAAAGACTGTTCCCATTTGACTTTTAGAAACACTTGCTGTGTTAAAAGAAATTATGTGGTTATTATTTGCTTTTAAAATCAACTCACTAGAAATACGTTGAAGATTTTCTATGTGTGAAAAATTTGCCAGAGGGTTGGCGAGGTTTAGCAGTGAGTATGGACATATGGGGGATATATAAATGCATAAAACACGATCCCTTCTACTAATTTGGGAATAAACCATGTGCCTTTGTTCATCCTGTTCTCTCATACTGGAGTGCCATTTTCCTGTTCTTTAGCAGTTGGAATCCCCACATCCTTCAATTGCTTCCTCCATGAAGCCCTTTCCAGAATTTCATAATCAAAGTTCCTCATCTCTAATACTCGCAAGAGGTCACTATACGTCTATATAGCATTGCTCATTTCGCTTTTTTGTTGTCACTTTCATGTCTGATTATACCAATTATAGCTGTGCTGTGGCTATTCAATTTAAATTCATTAAAATGAAATAATATGAAAAATGTAGTTCTTTACCTGCACTAGCCACATTTCAATTGCTTAATA
This sequence comes from Ceratotherium simum simum, assembly GCF_057802395.1. Taxonomy (NCBI): domain Eukaryota; kingdom Metazoa; phylum Chordata; class Mammalia; order Perissodactyla; family Rhinocerotidae; genus Ceratotherium; species Ceratotherium simum. Next base: position 43,766,321 of record NC_141906.1, on the reverse strand, counting down.
GCCACATGTAGCTCATGGTTTCTGTGTTGAACAGCACAAATTAAGACCATTTTCACCATCACTGGAAGTTCTATCGGACAGCAGTGCACTAGATTGTAAGCTTCTTGAAGGCAGGCGACATATCATTTAAATTAATAAGGTTCAAAACTTAAATAATAAATGTGAAATAGATATATCTCAGTGGTGATGTGGAACAAGAAGGAAGATCAGGATTGTTTGGCTGATAGCATAGAGTTGCTGTAGTGTATTTGGGAAGATTGCATTAGACTCCAAAGAAAGACATGTATATTATGTCTGCTGAAATAAATATAGGTACTAGGAATTCAAAACCATCATAAAAACTACGCATAATATATAGCTCAATTTTAAAAAATGTAGTCACAGTGAAGTAAATGGATTAAGAGATGCTGTCAGATTTTTACCTGTCAATCTAAATATCCATAATATCTAGTCTACATTCCTATTCAAAATTCTTCAGATTGAAATAATTTTAATTGGCTTGAAATACAATTTTTAAAGAAATATTATATCCTAAGAATGCGTACTCTAAGAATTGTAAGAAATTCTACTCTAGTACCAAAAAAATGAGCACTGCTATTTTTTATTAATATAATGAAAAAGTTATTGCATTTAATTGAACTTGAAAAATAACATAAAATTATTGGTTTGGTAGAAATATACTACTTCCTTTTCCAGATCTATAATCCCATGTAGATACGTAAAATTTTGTTCAAAGCATACATTGGTCTTCAATTTCAGCATATTGTCCATAAGTAGAACGAGGATTCTGCAGGGGGAGTAGGCCTGGTACAGGGGAAGCATGGCCTTTGGGCTCTGACTTGGCCGCTCACTGACAGTGTGGTCTTCAGCAGGTTACTTAACAGTTCTGAATGTTTTCACTCATTCTAAGATGGGGCTACTGATTTTACCACACAAATTTGTTATGAAATTTATAGAAATAGGCATTGAAGCTTCAAGCACCTGTCTGGTATGCCCAATACCTGTCTTTTCAATATTGAGTTCAACATCTGCCAGTGTCCTTCCTTGTGAACCCATCAGTATCTTTACCCCCTAATTTAGCCAAATAACCTGCGATTTTGTACTTGATTTTTTTTTTGATGAATGATATTTTTTGTTAGTTATCATTGTCTGTCTATAGATCTTTTCTCTCTTATCTGTGTTTCTTTGATGGCAACAATTACAAACTGAGACAAAGAAAAGAACATTTTAATGGAGTTTTAAGACAAAGGTAGCCTATGCCATTTATCTTGAAAGTAGCTTAAAATAACACAAAGATGTCATAATTAAAAGGGATTTTAGAATATTGTGTGTTACTTTATATACCAAGAACAGCAAAACTGTTTATTTGACTGGAGAAACAGGTTTGGGTGAATCATTACTTGTAATGGAAGCTGAATCAAATTAATGGGTTTTCCAAGTATAATATCTCAACAATTGTATTGTATGACTAGAACTCTATGAAGGATTATGTATTTAACTCACATTTGTATAATATCCATTAATTTATTCCATTACTTTAAAAAATGGGTGTGTGGCCTACCATGGATGTTATGTAATACAGCCTACCACTTAGATGCTCTTGACATGTACTATATGCTCTCTAATGACTTCATGATGACTAGTTATAGGGAAGAAAGTAAAATAAAAAAAAGACAGAAAGGGAATTGAACATAAGCCAAAAGAGAATGATCGGATTGAGTAGATGGCACGTTTTACCAAAGCCTGCCTTTACACTGCTTTCCTAACTTTCATATATTAGATCTATTTAGTATCATTATTCATGTTACAGTTTATGTTGTTTTAAAATATTACCTTTGTGAAGTCTTTTGTAAAATCATTATAGATGTGATGTACTTAAAGATGTACTAAATGTACATTAAATGTACTAAAATTAATAATTTGGGAGCATGGAGGATAATTTAAAAACATACTCTTAGCCTACCAGGAAAAATAATTTTGGAAACCAAAATTTTAATACCTTTAAAGTAAAAATGAAACACATTGAAATGCTTTTCAAAAATCTTACTTTTTTCTTTAAGATTTGCTTATGCAGCTGTGATCTTTTTGATGTTCTGTGCAGTCTGTCATTTGATGCACTATCCCCATGAGGTCAATCCTACTTAACTCCTTATTGATAAGCAATACAGAACACAGAATGCTGAATAGTTTGTCTGAGAATGTCACAAAATATGAAAGAATCAGAATGGGATTTTAGAGTTTTAGGCTCTCCTGCCTGACTAATTATTTTGAGCTTTTTGTGTGGTTTTGTTTATGGAGAAATTGGAAAGTAATCAGGTGTAGAGTCTGATTGCTGTACATTAATTGTTTTCAGACCATAGGAGAGGCAAGCTTCCAATTCCTGTTATTATGTTTGTTTAACATTTCTCTGTAAATCAGCAAGGCCCATTTTATCCAGTCTTAGCCAAATCAAATATGATCCCTGTACTTTTCTATTTGTGTTTGAAGATATAGCAAAAGTACTCATCATCATAGTGTTTATTGAAGTGAAAACTTCATTCATGCTTGCATGAATGCCTAATAGACTTGAAACAAAGGCTGTCAAATTCAAGAATACTTGGGAAGATTGCATGTGTTCTCTCCTAATAGGTATTTGTGGCATTTGTTTGGGGACTAAAAGTTTTGATTTAGTCCTGTAGTAAAGAATTTATTAAAAATTTTAAGATTTCTCAGTTGCTCCTGAGTAAGATAGATGAGGAGCACTTTTTGGATAAATGCTGTGTAAATTTAGCAAGAAAAAGAGGTTATTTTCTTATACTGCGTCCCATGATTTCAATCTCTTTTTCATCTCCCTGTTTTTTTTTATCCTTAATTTAATTTCAGAGGGCTGCTGAAGTATCAAACTAATTTAGACACCCACCCTCCTGGCTGTATCAATCTTAATGGAACCCACCACCAGAATATTCAGTTACCAGAGTATCTCTCAGAACATTTTCATGAATCTTTCCGTGGAAGATTTTCAAAACCAGATGAGCTTACCCGGAAAACATTTGTGAAGATTTGTATGGAAGAGCCCAGGTTCCAAGTGAATTTTCCACAGGTCAGATTAATTCTACGTCTTTGATGGTCTCTGCAAAGTCCATGTTCCCATAATTATTGCTCAACGTTACATTTAAACAAGTTTTTGAAGGTATATAAAGCAATTATTTTTTGTAGAGTAGAACATTTTAGGATGTTTCAACCACAAGTTAGTGCCTATTGTTCCATTGTAGGCAGCTGGCAGTTCAAGGAGAAAGACCTATGATATTACAGAATATAGAAAACTCCTGCCTAACTGACCATATGATCTTTGCATACTGTGGCACTGGTGCTTGCCACAAGAGAGGTGACAAGGATATTTCTCTTATCCATTGAGAAAAATAGGTTGAATATTAAAAACAATAATGAAAGAACTAATACTACTGATAATTATTATTATAGTGTAGTATAACATTATTGTACAATATTGCATATAATACATAAATTGTAAAATCAATTTATTGAATACTTCATATCCTCTGCTAGGCACTGTGCTAAAATGCACTGTAGGCAAAATTTATTTTAATATTCATAATAGCTCTTTGAAGCAATTACTATCATCCTTAATTTTCTGATGAAATTGTGGCTTAAATACATAAAATCCCTTGAGCAACTCTACAAACGACTATGTGGTAGAAGTAGAGAGCAAAAACAGGTCTTTGACTAAAATACTTACTTTTGGAAAACTTCTTCCCCAAATACCCAGTGAGTAGTTTGATAAGGGCCCTAATCTTCCCATGTGGTTGTGGGAGCTGCCCCTGTGCGCATGACACCTGTCTCTTTGCCTATACCCGGTGGAAGCAGGGGATGGTGATGTCCAATGTCTGTTTTAAGAAGAGAAGAAAGAGGAGTCAAAAGGTATAGTGAATTTGTGGATGACTTTGAAATGAGTGTGTTAGTCTGGTGTTTATTTTTAATAATAATCTTCTAGATTTCTATCAGACTACAATTTTCAGAACTTTTCTGGGCTTCACAGACTGCTATATGTTAGGCAGGACACGTACTGTGTGGATAGCCATTCTTCCTATGCGGATCCTGATGCTCAAAGGGTAAGAGACTGTCCCAAAGCTGCAAGCCCGCTGCATTGCAGAGCTTGTCCTGTGATGCCTGCTCTTCACACAGTGTCGAACTAAATGTCAGGAAGAGACATGATCTGTCTGCATGGAAGGGGAAAAATCTGGAATAGCTATGTAAATAGCTTTTTAAAAAGTGACTATTAAAATCAGTTTGGATCGGAGACCTCCAAGTGATGAAGGAGATACAGTGTGCAGTTGTGGGAGAAGGGTCAGCCACACAGGCTTCTGCCCTTCCAAGAATATGCAAATATCGTGGGATCGGGGCTATCCATGCAGCACACATGCAAAATTGTCACGCTTTCCGAATTCTAAATATTATCTTCTGTTCGTATTATATTTATTATGTAAAAGTAAGCTCTAAACAATGTGCCTAGTGTATCCCATACTTAATAATATGTGCATATACATATTTTACATTGTGTTTATATTATGTATACGTACATTATGCATATACATTATGCGCATTAAAATATCTAGGGTTTTCTTTTTTGTTACAAACATTGGACTGGTAAATTTTTTTTCTAAAATCATCTTCAGATTTATTTGAGCTTTTAACTTCCCTTTCTTCTCTCTTTAGATGAAGATATTGTGTATATGCAGTATATATTTGTTGTGTGCACGGAAGGATATGTGAAACAATGTATACTGACCTGTTTATGGTAGTTATACTCAGGGCAGTGGTTTGAGGGTAGAGTCTTGACATTCCTTTCCCTTTTGTTTTATACTTTAGTCTTGCTTGAATAAGTTGCAGTGAGCAACTCATTTTTCTTTATATTTTATTATTTAAAATACAGATTAAAATATTATGCCTGTAATGTGTGAAATAAGCAAAGGGACAGAATATAAAGATTCCTACAATGCAAGTATTTCTTAAAGTGTATTTCAAAAATTCTCTATTAGACTTGGCTTTGGATTTCTGGACCTTTGTGCCTGTATTGTGCTGAAAGACTTTACAGGTGTATCCGGAGCAATAAGCCAGTCACCATCATCTCGGTCATAAGTCATCCCTCAGATGTCATGGAAATCCGGATGGTCAAAGAAAATTTTAAAGCAAGACCTGGCCAGGTGAGTCGGTCAGTGTTCAGCAACTTTTAAAATACCCTTTATCTTTGTATAATTTTTGAAAATTAGCAGACATACCATCATTGGAATACTTGAACTTCATTCTCCGTCATTTAAAATTTATGTTTGTTGCTTTTTAGTATATTATTCTACATTGTCCCAGTGTGTCTGCGTTAGAAAACCATCCATTTACCCTCACAATGGTAAGAAACTTGTTTTTTGATTTTTAATTTTTTAGAGTAAAATACGTCTTTTTCTTTTGTGTGTGTGTACTCCACCTCATTCTAGAAATCACTCAAAGTTCTCACAATATCCTAAATAATTAAGTAAGCCATCTTTTTACAAAGAAATATAATTATCTGTTCAGAAACCTTGTAACTATTATTTTCTGACACTTTACAATTCAGGAAGTAGTATATTTGAAATGTATTAAAGCTTGTTGATTCAAAAATACAGCAAGTTTCTTGAATATTTGCACTTTTCTTTTTATGAAGTATGTACCAAAATATATGTGCATGATTTTCTTTAGGGAGATTGAATTTAAAGAAAAAGAGGGTACTTTGAGTTGAAGTAGAAGCGTAAGAAAATGCAGGCAGTGTTTAGAAAAGATTAAGTCCCATGTGGGGCCGGCCTGGTGGCACAAGCGGTTAAGTGCGCGAGCTCAACTGCAGCGACCTGGGGTTTGCCAGTTCGGATCCCAGGCGCGCACCGACGCACTGCTTGTCAAGCCATGCTGTGGCGGTGTCCCATATAAAGTGGAGGAAGATTGGCACGGATGTTAGCCCAGGGCCAATCTTCTTCAGCAAAAAGAGGAGGATTGGCAGATGTTAGCTCAGGGCCGATCTTCCTCACAAAAAAAAAAAGTCCAGTGTAATTGGCACCCAAGCTGTGTATGGAGGAGGGAAAGGAAAATGAAGTTGGACAAATGAAGTGGAATAAATAATGGTGGGGAAATCTGGCTAAATAATGGCATCACCAAATAGTTTTAGTCTGTCGGCACATTGTTTAACATTATTTTTTGCATTATAAAAATAGCATGAGCCTAGTATAAAAAAGTAAACAATTCACAAATATATAAGATAAAATAGGAACTTTTCCTCATTTTCCCCACTTCTCAATCATTTTCTCCAGAATTTGATGTATATTCTTGCAGACGTTTTCCTATATACTTTGGCATATATAGGTGTTTGACATTTGTTTGCTGGATCATTTGTTTTATAACTTGCTTTTTCACTCAACAATGTATCATGGACAACTTTCTGTGTTACTATATTTGTATTTGCCTCATTCTTTTTAATGACTGCATAATATTTCACAGTAGGAAACTACTGTAATTTATTTAATGTACTTCATTGATGACAGAGATTAAGATTTTATTCAATTTCTAGCAAAGGTAACTGTGAACACAAACCATATATTTAAATATATGCTTAAGATATGCAAATGAAATTGAGTAAATTAGGGTTGGGGAGAAAAATAACTGGTGTCAAAGTGCTGAGATGTAGGGGTGGGATTGTACTGGGAATGGGGACCACTTTCAAATTTGATGTATTAATCAAGTTACAAACTTGGAGACCTTGGCCAAGTTACTTCATTTTTTTGTGCATTGTTTCCATGGTGTAATATTATGATAAAAACAATACCTATCTGTAGATATATTGTGTGTTTTAATGAACTACTACAAGTATAGCATGTAGAACAAAGCCTGGAACATGGAAAGTGTCACGTAATGTAAATACATGTTAGCAATTATTATGACTTTTATTTTTAGTGTGAGCTTGCCCCCTGAGAACATGTATTTGGGAAGACAGCTAGGCCCGAAAAATCTATATTTAAGGGATAAAAGAAACAGAAAGGACATGTCAAATGGTTAGAGAAAAACCAGATGTTATTTATTCAATAACATTTCTTCAAAGGGAAAAATACATTTTTGCTTCACTTGCTCCAAATTTTGCATTTTGTTTGTATGTAGCAAACTTATTTATTAATGATTAAACAAAGGTAGCTTGGCGTCTAGTGAAATAATTAACAACATTCCATTTTATCAAGAGAGATGGCAACACTGGCCTACCTTGGGGTAGAAGTTAATTTATAGTTGTTTCTCCAAAATAATGATGATAGAGGAGTACAGTCCAGACACTCTTTCATCTGGTGCTGTGTGAGCGGCTAGCTAGAGTGGAAGGGGAAATGTGTTGTTATGAGCAATAGTGGGAACTTATTTCCACTTCTGGGATATAAAATTGGGACCTCAGAGACTTTAGGAGTCATCAGGAGCCAAGTAGCCATATCATGCCCTTCACTCCTCTAGGATATGCATACCCCACAAGGTGGTTTCGTATGATTGCCCTTGTTCTATGAGAACAGCAGGATCTTGGCAAGTAAATCTGCTTAACAAACCTTCATATATGATGTTTCAGCTGAATCACGAAGCCATTTTCACGGGGTTGAATCCACTAGTCAGAAGAGCTGTGCTTTAGTTCTTATAGTTGTAAGATGTTTCCATTTCTCTGCATCCATACATACCAGAAACATGATATTGTAACATGAAAAGAAAGGAAAGAATGGAAAAAGGAGAAAGTACACAAGTGCATTTGTCTTTATTTAGATAGTTTAAGAAGTTTGGCATAATCTTGGAGACACACAAAATTTACTTCAAAAATTAACCTTTCTTTGTGTTTGACACTATTTTTTTCCCAGCTTTATTGAGGTATAACTGTAAAATAAAAATTGTATATATTTAAGGTGTACAACATAAAACTTTATTTTGAAAATAATTTCTTCACCATAGGATTAAATTGAGAACAAGGGATAAGAAACGAAGGCAGTTGCTGAATGTCAAGTACAGAGAAGAGAGGGGATTTTTTTTCACAAAAGTATTTTCCAACATACACAAAAGTAGAGAACCCCCATGTACTCATCACCAAAAAAAGAGAAGAGAGTTTGCTTTTTAGTGTACATTTTATCAATGAAAACTTTTATAATCTCTCAAAACAGAAAATCTAAGAATTTTCACCTTTGACACACACCGAATAGAGGCTTCTAGATATAATGTCTTTCAGTTGATCTAGGACCCCTTCACAGGGCAAAAGGAAAAGTACAAAAATAAAGTGGTGTGTAGAACCTGAAGGGCTTTAAACAAGTGCCCCATGTGGCCTGGTTCTTCCTGAAAGGTGATGCGGAAGAGCCATGAGAGCCGTGTGAGAGCCTTGTAGCTGGCTTGAGCACAGATGGGAGGAAATGATAAGGGGGAGGAGGGAATGTCGGGAACAGACAGAAGAAAAGGAACTGGAGGAAGGAGAGAGAGAGTTGAGAGAGTGAGAGCAAGTTATGTGTGACGTAAATGGTAATAAGTATTCACACGAAGGACATGAACTTTAGAATTCAGCCCCAGCTCTGTCACTTATTAGTTCTGTGTCTGTGAGAGAATCTTTGAACCTCTCTAAGCCTCAGTTTCATCATCTGCAAAATAATACTAATAATAGTTGTCTGAAAGGGATATTGTCAATATCAGTTTAATAAAATAATGTGTGTAAAACCTTTGTCACATGGTTGGTGGTCAGTATTTGGTAATGATACTATTACTACTTTCCTAATCTCAAAATATTTGCTTTTAATTTGGATTATTGCCTTCAATTCTGCAATTATGTTTTTTTGAGAAGCAGATAGGGAACATGAACATGTGGTTTCTCAACCTGAAAATGAGAAGCTTTGGGGATGTCACAGTAGTCACAGTCATTTGAAAAATCTGTCATGTAGATGAAGGATTAGATATTTTTCCTTTGAGATCTCAAGGTGTAGAAATAAGACTAATAGGTAAAGAGTTTTAGGAAAATAAATTTTGATTCCATGTAATAAAGACATTTCGAACAATGAGACCAGTCCAGAAATTTAGAAAGCTATCTCACAGGAATGTTTGGAAGGATGTTTGTGCTAGAGCAGGACTTTTCAACCTTGGCATTATTGACAATGTGGGTGAGATAGTTCTTTGATGTAGCATGTTGTCCTGTGCATTATAGGATGTTTAGCCGCATCGCTAGCCTCTACCCACTAGATGCCAATAGTACCCCTGGCTTGTGACAATGAAAAATGTCTCCAGACACTGCCAAACATCCCCTGAGGGCAAAACACTGCAGTTGGGAACCACTGTGCTAGATCAATGGTTGCCCAACATAGCTTAAAGTGCTCAAGGGCCGCAGGTTGTTCTCCTAGGGGCCCCTGTGGGAAGGGAGAATTTAGGAGGCAGTAGAGACGATGAGTGGTTGGAGTGCCTAGCTTGTGTTCTGGGGACCCCAGACTCACTTCAGCGAGAGCAGTTCTCTTTCAACTGGTTTGCATATGAGGATTCTGCTTAAGTACTCATATGAACATCATCACCTAAAACTATTTTTTGCATACTTTACTAGAATCCTTTTTGGAATTTCATAAAAATTATTTTGGCTACCGTGAGTTCCCGCATACTGTCATGTGGTGTAGACCTTTGAAAGAGAATTTGATTAATTTTCAAATTCAGAATTGTTTTCCATATTTGAAGTGTTTGGATATGAATCGAAAGAAAAGATAAGATAGCACTATAGAGATAAAACAAGTGAATCAAAACTTAAAATGATGTAAGAATATTCTGATGTACTTGGCATTTTGACACGTGAATGAAAGGTTATTATATTTTTTCCTGTGGAATCCTAAGTTGTGAGAAAAGGAACAACAATGCATTATTCTTGGAGAACAAATATTGGTTTAGTGACTACTTTGGGAAATAGAATGTGTTTGGCTGGGTGGGAGAGAGACAAGAGAGCGTTTCTTCACCTCAATGAAACTCTGTCAGGTATTCAGTGCTCCTGAGTTTCCTAATGAGCAGCCTCCTACAGCGAAGGACCATCACCCAGGGCCTGACTCTAGAGGCAGCCTAGTGAGCCGTCAGCACTAAGGCTCTGTGGCCAGTGCAGGCTTGTTTCAGAAGATTCGAGTTCAGGAGTGCATTGGATGGAGGCAGCGAGTTTGGATGCCTAGAATTCTATATTCCTCACAGCTTTTCTTCTTTGTTACTTTTTTCAATTAATAAAAGACTTTTCCTTATTCCTTCCACTTCTTCCAGGCCACTTCTTCAGTTCTTTTAAAAGAAGGTGGTTCTCTGAAAATTCTCTGAGAAAAAATAAGACAGAAAAGACATTTTTCTATGACTGAAAATAGTTTGGAAAATACTGCTTAATATACATCACTTTTAGAAATTCATGGTGTCTGTTAACATATTAATAGTTTTGAGAAGTTCTTTAATGAACAGTCCCATTCAATGTTATTCACCCATTTACTTGACACTTTCCCACTTTTTGGTCTTTGCATAAACGAGTCTCTTCACCCTAGGAATCAACCCTTGCTTCTTCTGTTGTTCACGCTCCAAACACCACACATTCTCTTTGCCTGGGCAACTCCTTACTCACCTTTCACATCTCATCTTAAGGTCACTTCTTCTGAGAAGGCTTCACTGACTCTCCATATTAGGTTAAGTTTCTGGACCTTTTGCTCTTATAAGCACTTGTGTACTCTCTTCAACACCAGTGTCATTAGATTATTTGTTTAACGCCTATCTTCCTAGACCATAAGCTCCAGGAGCCCTTTCAAAGATGCCTTCATAGCACAGTGTCTGGTACACAGAGTGACCTAATATATATCTGTTGAGAGAGTGAAAAACATCTAATGAATAATTAGTGTTTAGGACCTAGCTTGAAAAATACTTTATAGATAGATTCTCTTTTTCTCTTGTCTCTTTCTAGCCACTCTTACTTGGAAGGTGAAGCCAGAGAAAAGGAAAAGTTAGAGGAATAAGGAGAAAGGAGAAATGCTTATGGCTGAAATGGATGTCAGTCAAGAGTAGGTTGCCTGTCAGGTACTGAGTCTAATCTTTAAGGTCACGGTGGCTACTTCTCTTTAGCTGAGAAGAGGAGGGCGAATGTACTTATGGCAAAGGTGGTTGGGGAAGAACCACCAAAGACCAGGGGAAACAATTTTGGGTAACAGATCATTATGGGTAACAGAGACAGCAGGTCATTTTTCAGCTCCCCTCCCCCAGTCTCAGGGCTAACAATGGAAAATTTCTTGTTCCCAGTTTCTGTGCTCATCTGACAAATACTATCAATATTTCTTAGGTTTGCCTAGCAACCTGTAGGTGGAAATAGATCTCGATTTTGAGAGTTTACATTTTGTATTCACATCCATCCTTATTTTAAACATCGCTTTTTTTTATGTTTTGATTATGCCCTATTAAATCTCAATTCAAGGTTTAATTGTTTTTAAAAGAATGGTATCTCATAGATATTTTAAACTGCACAAATAGTTGGCTTCCAAAAGAAATTTTAAGGCAAAAAAATTCTTTTTATCAGGCTATCTGTGTACCATCTACTGTGTCTAGGCTTGGGAAATGGTTTGTAGCTTTCCCAGATTTAGGAGACTTGCTAGCTGGCTCACTCATACTGTCCTCCAAGGGAGTTTCTGTTTTCATAAGAGTAAAAAGAGGCAAATCTTGCTGCTGCTTAGAAATGAATTTGAGTAGAGCAAACATTTCTAAGCTAAATTTTACATTATGTTATTATGGTAATTTACTATCCTTTCCTGCCATTTCCTTCTTTTATCCATTTACTTCTGTTTCACACTTACATGTAAAATGAATGCTTCTCAAATATTTTCACTGGGTAGTTCCATTAAGGGTTCCTTTGAAATAAAACAAAGCAATTTCCCCATATGCTGATTCCCACTAAAAAGTATGTATACACCCACTTTGTCAAGGATAATAGTCCCACTAATTAAGTGCCTAAGAGGCAAGAGGTTCTTTCATAAACTTTGACAATATTATATTATTTAATTCTTACTATAGTCCTATGAGACACGTATTGTTAACTCTCTCTGATGCAGAAAACACTGTAACTCAGAGAGATTAAATAGCTTGCCCAAAGTCACTCAGCTAGTTAGTGATACAGGTGAGAAACAAACACAGACCTGCCTGGCTGAAAGGCCTGTTGTTAGCTATTCTGCACGGTCTCTCTCCTGCCTCACCACCCATCGATGTTCAGGCATTCATATTTCTAAAACTCCTATTGCTTTTGGACATCTTTGTTGTTGGAGTCAAAAAAACAAAAAAAGAATTACCATTTAGGAGAGAAATTTATGGAAACAATAAAAATATGTTTTCAAGAGAAATATGCAATCGATAGTTTAGGATTGTCCATACTACTAAGCTCTTCTAATATATGGGGAGTTGAAGGTCAAGTAAATTACCCTACCAGAAAAAATCGAATACTTATTTTCATATACCGTGCCCACTGTAAGGAAAAATCAAATCTATAAAATATACAACAATCATAAATTTAGTAGTTTGAGTTTCATCTCATTTTTTAAAATAGAGATTAAGCTTTTAAAACTGAAAAAACAAAAAATAAGTGCAAAAGATAAGGCACAGAAGCATTAAAGTATTTTTCACAATATCAGTCAAGGTGAAGTTTTGAGTGCTCATTTAATCAGGAATCCAAAGGTTGTAATTTTAATTGCTTAAAGTGCTTCAGCATTTCTTATAATTGACATTGACTTTCCTACACAAGGAAGAACTGCTAATTTGGTGGGTTTTTCCAGGAAGTTGTGATTATTTTCAGCTAATGCACCTGCATTCTCTCAGGGCAGAACCAGCAGGCACGTTTTTACTGACAAGGTTGTTGGAAATCTGAGGGAGTTGTGAAGTATTAGACCATGGATTTTGGAATCCTACAGCCTAGGTTGGAGGCCTGGACAACCCCCCCCACCCCCCTACCCCCTGCTTAGCCCTATGACCTTGGACAAGATAATTAACATACTTACCTTTGGTTTACTTCTTTATAAAATGTGGCTAATAATAGTAACTTCTCTATGGAGTTACTCTGAATATGAATGAGAAAGATATAATCAAGTGCTAAGCATGAAGCTTGGCATCTAGCAAGTTCTCAATAAGTTGGAAGTTGTGATTGTTGTTTCAGATAATGACTGGAGAACCAAGAAAGGATTAAACTAAATTTTTTTGCCTCGTTCTGCAGCATGCAGTAACTGACTAAACTCTGGCCACAGACTGGTTTAGAAACAGTCATTTGGGGACTGATGATTTGCCTCTTGCAGTTTACTGGCCTTTAGGATGAAGGAAGGATGTTTTAGGTTGGGTTTCCTGGGAAACAGCCTTCGAGTAGAGATTAGCATGCAGGAGGTTTGTTGGGGGGTGTGCTCAGAGCAATACCTGATAAGGAGCGAGGGACTAAGAAGGCAAGGCAGAAGGTAACTGTGATCTAGTCTCAATGGAATCCTCAGGGGGTTGGACAGGAGCTCTGCAGGTAAAATGATAGTTCAAAGTTGTCCCATCTTGAAGTTGGAAGCCAAACCTTGGTACTCCCCAGTTGACCAGTCGTTGGAGTTGGGCTATCTCCAGGGAGAGGCAATTAGATATGAGTGGGAAAGCTTTCCTCTGTGCATAGAAATTCCTGAGGAGGGTCTCAGTAGTGAGCCCTCAGAAGGCAACACTTTCAGAGCTGTGAGATTGGGGAATGAGTGTTTTGATCCTGAAAATTGTGAGCAGGAGGGAAAGGAAGAGCATCTGAGCAGTGCACCACAGTTTCCACTATGAATGACACTTAAATATTTGTATTTAAATTTATATATTTATATTTATTTATATACATTTATATATTTATAAATATATAAAAAGATGTATTAAAATATACTTTTTGTGCAGGACCAGACTGGTGGTGTAGTGGTTAAGTTCAGTGCTCTCTGCTTCGGTGGCCTGAGTTCACAAGTTCAGATCCTGGGTGCAGACCTACACCATTCATCAAGCCATGCTGTGGCGGTGTCCCACGTACAAAATAGAGGAAGATTGGTACAGATGTTAGCTCAGGGCCCCTCTTCCCCAAGCAAAAAGAGGAAGATTGGCCACAGCTGTTAGCTCAAGGCCAGTCTTCCTCACCAAAAATGTTAGCTCCAGGCCAGTCTTCCTCACACACACACACACAAAAAAAATATATATATACACACTTTGTGAGATAATTCTGTTTTTAAAACTTGAAATTAAATTTGAGACACATATAAATCCTAGTGTATCTGAATTCATTGAACTTTAAAAATTTGTAGTTCAAACACCAGATTAATTTGTTTCTTTGGTTGTTGTTGGGGTGGGAGGTATCTAAAGCATAGATCGTTTAAGTGATTAGAGAAACCAAAGTAACACAATTGATGACAAAGGGGGAGCCAGAATTCAAGTTTTCTGATTCTTCTCCCTCTTTATTGGCTTAAAACTAGAGAGTTTTAGAGTTTTGTATTTTGTTCTTCTACTATGTAGTAGATCTCTAAAAGTGTTTTCCAGCTATGCTCTGTAATTACCAATGTTTGGATATTCTACCAAAACAAATTTTTTATTAAGGTATGCTCTCCTCTAATTTAGATATGTAAATCAGAGATGATTTTAAAAAGCCCAAACTTAAGAAAGCATAAAACCTACTGCTTACCACAAAATATAGCATCTCTTTGAATTTAACTGAGATAGACATCAATTACTATGTTCATTAATATTTTTCATGGATTCTCAATTAAAGAAATAATGTAGAATCTACTTTTTTATGGTAGTAATTTGTTGAAATTTACATAAATATCTCTATATCCTTCTGTTATTATTTTTATTCAGAAACACATGTGCTTTCCTGACATCTGTATTCTAAGTTGTGTGATTCATTATTTTTAAGCTTGGATAACCTGATTTCACATATTTTTCCATGAGTCAGAGGCAAGTCTAGCTGTTCGTTTGTTATTGTCTGTACTTTTACGTAGCATGCCTGCACTTGCCATCATTTTTCTGTTTTGTGTTTTTAATCTCTCAACCAGCCTCTTTGGGAATAGTCTTTCCAGTTTTCAATGAAAACCAGACAAGAATGGTTGTGGATCTCTTAAAGATTGGCAAATCTTTTTGTTATTATTTATTTAATTCCGTGAGTTTAAACATAACCAGGAAGTCTGCATCCTGTTTTGATCTTGGGTCTTGCTCTTATCCATCTAATTCTTAAAAATTGCTTTTCTCTAGGGTTTCACAAGTCTTTTGCTTGGACAACTTAGAAACTCAGCTAGGATAGATGATAAACTAGCAAGGCAACAATGTGTCTTAACCATAGACCAGGCGCAGTGGTGGAAATTGCCCCAGAAGATCACTAATGTTCGTGAAACATAACGGAGCATCTGAATTCTCTGAAAATTAAACATCATCTAACTGCTCTAGTTTGGCTTTTTTCCAGGAGAAAAGAAAATATTTCTTTACTGCCTAATGAGAGCCTGCATGATAACTATGAACTTAAATAGGTCAGTGTATTCAGAGCAAGCCTACTGTTTAATTTTTTTTTTTTTTAAAGATTTTATTTTATTTATTTGTCCCCCAAAGCCCCAGTACACAGCCGTCTGTCATAGCTGCACATCCTTCTAGCTGCTGCACGTGGGACGCGGCCCCAGCATGGCTGGAGGAGCGGTGCCTCGGTGCGCACCCGGGATCCGAACCCGGGCCGCCGGCAGCGGAGCGCACGCACCCAACCGCCAAGCCACGGGGCCGGCCCTACTGTTTAATATTAAACTTGATTTATTCAATTGGTATCTTTGGATATCTCCTTTTACTTAGATACCAAAGAGAAAATGATGAATGAAAGCTCCTTTCTTGACTCTCATATCCTTCTAGCTACTGCCCCATTTCTCAGTTCCTTCCCTCTCATTCTCTCATAAATCCACCAACTTTTGCCAACAGCACTCTACTAAAACATTTTCAAGGTCAACAATGACCGTGTTATTGCAAAGTCCATGATCATTTCCTGGTCTTCAATGGGCTTGATCTCTCAGCAGCATTTGGGAGAGCTGATCATTTGCTTTATTGACACACTGTTTTCTTTGGCTTCCAAGACGTCCACTCACCCGGTTTTACTCCTAATTTTCTGGCTACTTTTACTCAGTCTTTTTTTGCTATTGCTTGTCATCTTCATGACTTCTAAATATCAGAACACTCCAGTGTCCATTCCTTGAACCTCTTTTCTTCTCTAACTAGACTCCTATCTATGGTGATCTCATCCAGCCTTATTGATGTATCTGTATGCTATCATCTCCCAAATTTATATTTCCAGCCCAGCCCCCAACTCTAAAATTCAGGGTCATATATCCAATTGTCTGTCAGAAACTTCCACTTGGATGTCTGAAGGGCATCTAAGTTAACATGTCTAAAATTGAACTCCTAGTCTTCAACCTCCCAGCCTATTCTACCCACACTCTTCCCTCACTTCAATTAATGCCAACTCTATTGTCTAAGTTGCTCAGGCTGAAAACCTGAACATCGTTCTCAACTTCAATCATTTTTGAAAAATATAATCAACAAATCTGTCTACAAATTTTCTTGGCACCACCTTTACAGTGTGTCCACCATTTCCACAGCTGCCACCCTGATCTAATCCACTACCATCTGGATAGTCTCCTAACTGGTCTCCTTCTCTCTGCCCTTGCTGAGCTACCATTTAGTCTTAACAAGCAGCCAGGATGATTATTTTAAAATGAAAATCAAATCATGTCATTTCTCTGTTCAAAAACCCGGCAGTTTTCACCCTGAGTAATACTTGATATCTATTGAACTGCATCTGTGTGAATGTATATGTGCATGTGTGAATGGAAGAGGCGAAGTGAGAGGTCAGTGTGGCTGGGATACACTAAGAAAAAGGAAGAATGGTAGGAGATAATGTCAGAGAAGTGATGAGGGGGCAGATTACGTGGGGTTTATAGGACATTACAGAGGCTTTGGCTTTTACTTTGAGAAGGGAGCCATCAGAGGGCTCTGGGTAGAGAAATGACATGATCTGACTTACTTTTTAACAGGATCGCTCTGGCTGCTCTGTTAAGATTACGTGAAGGGAAGCAAGAGCAGAAGCAGGGAGACCAGTTAGGAGGCCGTTGCGGTCATCCAGGTGAGGTATGACGAGGGCTTGGACCAGGGCCGTGACAGTGGAGCTGGTGAGAAGTGTCAGATTCTGACACATATTTTAAAGTTCAAGTTAACAGGATTTCTTGATAGACTGGGTGTGGAATGTGCAAGAAACAGAAGAGTCAAGGTTATCTTCAAAGTTTTTGGTCTGAGCAACTGCACTAACTGAGATAGGGCAGGCTGTGGGGAGAACAGGTTCTGATGTGAGTTTGTAGAGCTCAGTTTTGGGATATAAGTTTGAGATGGCACTTAGTGTGCTTTCATTAAATATTTGCTGAGCGAATGAGTGGCAGTCCTACTTTCCACTGTACCGGTTATTCCTGCATTTAGAGCCCTTTTTGTCCTACTTCTATTTGTCTTTGAGTTTGCGGAGGAGTAGTAGCCTGGCTTGTACTTGGAGTGAAGTGAATCAGGGGGTCAAATTATCCCATATACAGACATGAACATGATTCTTCTTTTTAATCGTTAAGTCCAGCCCCAGCTTCCTTCTATTGCTTCTGAGACCTGAGTTTTCCCAATGTCGTGAGGGACAGATGGGCTTGCTTCTCAAGGTGACCCGCTTTTTGAAGGTAGTGGGATTTCAGTTTTGTATGTTTCTTTTAGTCAGTCCCCAAACCACTGTCTCATCTACATTTCACCTTTCAAAATTTGTTGATACCTCTCCATCGTTGTTATTACTTCCCATGTTACCTTTGCTATTGTGGTTGTATTTTTATATCTCTAAAATGTCATTTTAATGTTTTGTTTTTTTGAGGAAGTTGAGATAAATGTACACATCCTATCCAAGTTAGTAAAAATCTCATTTACATACTCTTCCAGGATCTTTCTGTTTAATATTGAATATATTGTTTTCTTGCAAATATTTAAGTAAACATGAACTTTTTCCTTCAAGTAAACATTAAAATGTTATATTTGTCAAAACGTTTAGGGTCACGATGCTGCAATAATTGTGATGGATTTTATGCTCCTGGCTTATTATCACCTCTCTGACTTTTAGAACTTTTAGAACAGTCTGTGGAACATTTTGGACACTCAATACATATTTGTTGAGTGTTTGAATGAATTATAGAAGATTTGCCCATTGTTGAAGTCCTTATTCTTTCTCAGGTTAATTCTCCAATATTTAATTAAACTGATATTAGAATGCATACCAACTATGAATAAGATGTATGGAATATATAATAATAATTTAGAAATAGTTCTTGATCTCAAGACATTTATAGTATATTAATACAGAAAAAAATTACACAAAATTAAAAAAGTAGACTGTAATGAAGGTCATAAAAGTCAAATAATTTGGGGGTTCAGGGAAGTGAGGAATTTTCATGGCAGGGAAATCAGGATTTTTTCATGAAAGTGGTGGCATTTGAGATAGGCCTTGAAGAATTGCTAGGGTTCAATGTGAGAAATGGGAATGAAGTCATTCTAAATGAGTAGACTAGTAAGTGGGGAAATGAAGGGGCAGTAAAATGTGTTAGTTTGTCCATGTTGGTTTAGCTGGATTAGGGTGAATCAAAGAGGAATATGGAATAAAAAGTTGGAAAGAATTTGGGACAGATGTGGTTGAACATAGACTGTAGGAAAGAAAGAATGTGGCTGTTTTTCCTTAGGGGGACACAAAATGCAAATCAATAGGAGATTGCTGTGATCAGACATTTTCTTTGGTAAGAATAATTGAAAGGACTTGAAAATTGATTGAATGCTGGCAGGAAGAGAAATACCTGATACTACTCTGAGATTTGAGCCTCTGTTCTGATAAGGATGTAGTTTCCATGTCCAGATGTAGGGGAATCAGAAGGAGAAGATAATTCGGGAAGTAAGATAATAGCAATTTTAGATATATTATATTTAGAGTGAGTTTCAGATGGAAATGTCTAGCAGGCATAAAAAATGTGAAACTAGAACTTTGGAAGAAAGTGTTAAAAATAAAGACCTGAAAATAGTGATTAAAAAACATCATATTCTGTGGTCATTTTCTCTGGTTTAACAAATCTGTTACATTGAAAATTTAGTATTTAATATAGTAAAATCCATTCTAGGATCATTTTTATTTATTATTACAAGGCTCTTGATTTAAAAATAAACACATTGTGGCTTTTAAATTTCTTTTCAATGTTGAATAAATCCTTGAGCAGTGACATCATTTTTACATTTAGTTCCCAAATGTAGGGTGATTACATAATATCTGTTTTATTTTTTGTAGGACTGTTATAAAACCGTTAGTCATTTGAGCACATTAAAAACCCAACATCATAGTGTACAAATAATTTGAGGGAAAAAGTTATTTTTTCTACGGAATATCAAAATACACATTCCTCTAGATCTGTTGTTACAAATTCTGTCACTTTATTGTATTATCCTTAAACTAGGTGGTGTGTATTCTGGTCTTTATATTAAGGTCAGCATGAGCCAGGCTCCATTCTCTTCATCTAGGAGACTAAAGAAAGACTCAGCAATGATTTACTGTTTACATTTTAAGTTTAACTTTTAAAATATTTAAAATTATTACAAAGGCTAATAATAAATTCACAAAAATAGAAGTGTATGAAATGAGTTCTCATTTTCTCTGTCTTCAATTTTACTTCCCAGAAGTTAATATTCCTAATAATGTCTTATATATTCTCTTCAACTTATTTCCATGTATAGAGAAAAAAGCACTAATATCTGTTTTTATTTTAATAATGTAAACTTAAGTACATAATTCATCCTGCAACTTTTTTAACTGAAAAATTGTCATGAGCGTATTTCTTTTAATGTTCTAAGAGAAACAAGATAGCCGTAGCTATCAATACTTGATTATTTCTTCCCATTGAGAAGTTTTCAAGACACTATTAAAAAGATAGTGAGGAAACATTAAAGAATCACTACACTGTGCTTTAAGCAACATGAGTGAATCTGAACATTATTTGTGCAAAGTTACTAAAATGTGATTCTAAGGTCTTCAGTCATTGTTTTAAACTACACATGCTGAAGCCATGCTGTGTGTTATGCTGTGCAGGCTCCCTTCAAATTTGAGGGAATATGATTGGAGAAAGATTATGTTAAAATCTGTCTTCTTAATTCCTAGCTAGTTTGAGGAAATCGATACCTTATAAAGGCATCATTCCCAAGAGTTTGAGAGAAACAATATTGTGTTTTATCTGCTCAAAACCAGATCAGCTTTAAAAGCTACACTGATCCATTTGGTCACTTAGAAGAGGAAGGTTTATAGGCTCCTACAAGTCCACATGTAGTTATCTTTTACAATGTCTGCCCTGAAAGAATGGAATAGATATGAATATTTGGCAAAAATGTATGTTTTCCTTCAGAATACATTATGAGATTAAATCAAGCCAGATGCACACTCAGTCCCATGAAGATGAGCTTTTTCCCTCCCTATGCTGATATCTTCTTGGTTTAGATCTTCTTTTCAGAACCTAAGATTCAGTTCACAATGAGGGAAACATCAAGCGACATGTGAGCAGTCAGATTCGTAGCTTGGGACTCTATTGGGATTCTCGCTTTCTGCGAGCTACAACTTTTACTGCACAGAGGCTTCTGGCCAGCTTTAAACAGGATAAAAACAGTGGGTGGTTTTGGCAGATCACATCATCTCATTTGGAGATTTCCTAGTGACAAAACTGATTGATCTCAGAGTTATTAAAAACCAGAATGTAAATGAAATATTTAGATATTAGAATCATAAATGAAAGATCATTTGAATAGTATAAATAACATTTAAGTAATATCACTTTTATAATATTTTGATTTATTTTAATATTTTATACTACAGTTAGCAGTAATCATCCTATTAGAAGCACTGATTGCAGAATAGTAGTTTGGAAATTCCATGTTACATTAATTCTCAACCCTGAACATATATTAGATCACGGGCTTTTTAGTTCGTTTATGATTTGTCATGAACAAATGGCTAATACCTACCTTTTTATTTAGTTTTCACTGATTTCCAAGCTACTTTTCTTCTTTGAATGAGGAGTTGTTTACGTATCTCCATGGTATCTTCATCTTCCTTTATTTCCTCTCCTTATAGCATCCCTATGTGACCTACATTAGTTGGTCAACACAGTGAGCTGGAGGGTCCTAGACTTGCTGTATGTAACCCATTCTCTAGCACAGGGACCTCAGGACCTCTGCCATTTTCTTTCATCTGTGCTTTAACTTCAGCCCATGTTTCTCCTTAATTCATATTGTTATACCTTGATTCTATTAATCTCCAACAAAGACTTTTTTTCCTCCTACTCCATTTGATTTCTTATGTAACCCCCACCCATTTGCTATCTTTGCTTTAGTGGAGACAGTGATCTGCCATAATTAAGAACTGTGTTGTCTGACAGACCTGGATCCACACTCTGTCTTGTCTCTTTGCTGGTTGTATGATCTTGGGCAAGTTAATATTTTTAAGTTTCAATTACTCAATTTCCTTAACTATAAAAGACAACTCTTCAGGGTTAGACAATCTCTTCAGACATTTTGGAAATGAAGCACTTAGCACTGCTCTTGGCACATGGTACTCAATGAATACTTAGTACTCACAGGCAGATGATCTTTTACCTATAACCCTTAGGTTAGGTGTATTTTCAGAATTTAGAATTTTGTGTATTTTAAAATGTGTGCATATTCCATACACTACATAAGATCTCTAGTAGGATGTGATGCAACGTTCTTGACCAAATTGATATTTCTGTAGGAAAATACTTCTGTATGAATTTTTATATGGGAGAATTAGCCTCCCGTCATTACTCTCCCTCAATTCAAGTCAGAAAGTGCCACCAAATGAGTTACGAAAAAAATTATTTTTCAGAACTTTTGAATTTTGGAATTGCGAGTAAGAGATTGGGATTCTGGAAAGTAAAAGGAGATTCTGCATTTTCTTATTGTGAACTAAAAATTATTCTCATTTTTACTATGTGGGTGTTTTCTAGATTTCCTAACCGTAGGACCACAGCCACTTTTTCTTACCTCCACTACCACAACTCACTCCCCTCCCCAGTTACCCTTGCCAGTTCACTCCAAATTTCTGCTCAGAATTAAGGGACGGAATGGAATAGAACTCTTTAAGGAGAAGTTTCCACATTGGACATGGAAATTCAGGTCACATTTAGAATTATTTTTTCTTTTCCCTGGAATTTGTTAGGATGTGAGGTGTATAATAATATCTGGAGAGAAAAATACACTAAAATCATTAGTCTCCATTTCTTCCTTTGTGGTTAAAAACTGTCTTCTTAAATATTTCAATTCAAAAGATATTTAAGCAAGATTTGTGGTTGGATGCAATATACTAGCAGTTTTAGACTATATTTTATTGTTTTATATAAATACTTATGTGGTTTTAGAGAAATGTATTGCTTATTGACCAGTTGACATTGCCTTTTCCTTCCACTAATGAGGATCTATGTAGATTTTTAGTTTGTTTCTTCCTATTTTCTGTTGATTTGGGGGACTTGCTATGAGAATGAAAGTTGTAATTAGATCATGGTCTGGTATTACATAATTATTATTCAGAATTGATTCTAGTATTTATTTTTTTTAGTGTCCTACTGAAACCAAAGCAACATTTGGGGTCCACCTTAAAATAGTAGGAGACTGGACAGGTATGTAGAACATAAAGTTTTAAGATACATGCTTTGAAATTATGAATCATTCAATAATTTGAATGTGTTTATGTAGTAGAACTACTAGCATGTATAGAAATGTTCTCAAAGTGTTGTTTTGTTTTCTTTCTTTGCTTGTACAGTTTTGACAATCCATGTTTTCTTCTTATAAGGTGCATTTTTGGAGTTGGAATACCTTGGATATCAGTAATTGTTAATAGTGTATTGTTCACTGTACTTACAAATCATAGGTTTCTGCCTGGTTGTCAGATGTACCGGCAATAGTGGGAACATCGGAATGTGGTTTTTAGAAAACATGATTTTAAAATTAGTGGTTGGTGTTATTCTCAAAATAATCAACACCTGGGATTGAGACCACACAAATCTTTTAGTTCCTGCATGACCTTCCATGTGGTATTATCTGTATATGTAGCAATTCCATAACATCTTTGAAATAGTGGTCATTTTTAATAGTAGGTCGATTGGTGATATTTTACTCATTTATTCAATAAATACATTTTTATTATCTGAGAAATGCATTATATTAAGAGTTCTGAGTAAATAAAAGAAACATTTTTCATTCCTATATTCCCTTGACCAAACAGAATGACTGACAAGTGAGTGCTCAGTAAATGTTAGCTCGTTGGCTGGTTGTTTAGGTTGGTTACTCAAAGAAAAGGATGCAGGTATAAACATGAATGCAAATATAAATAAAAATATTTTTTAATTGAGTGCTAAGCTAGGAGTTGGTCTGTGAAAACTATAGGGAATCAGAAAAAGGCAGATTCAGTGTAGTCTAGGGCTATAAGAGAAGCTTCACAGAAAAGACAGAGTTTGAGCTGAACCTTGGAAATCAGGCAAATGAAGTAAGAAGTAGGTCATTTAAGTGAAATTCACAGCATTGTCAAAAATCAGGGAAGGTAATGATTAAACCGTGTTTGGGAAGGGTCTGTCAATCAGCCTAGCAGAATCAAAGATTTTGTTCTGGAGAGTAGTATGGAAAAGCCATTTAGGGTCAGCTTGGTGAAGATCTTGAATGCCTTGACAAGATATGAGAATAACTTAGAAATGTTAGGAAACCTTTGAAGGATTTAGAACATCATAATGAAAATAGTATTAATAAAGTGCTAGTTAGATGGATTAGAATCAAGGGAAGACTTGTCTGTCCTGGAAAGCAGAGAAGTCATTGGCGGGGTGGGGATGGAGACTGAAGATGAGAAGGAATGAATTTGCAAGCACAGGTTGAGAAGTTAGCATTAGAAAGGGGGAACTAATTTCTGTGAAAATCGGGAAAAGACAAGATATTGTGTAATAAGAAAAGGATATTTTAGGAAGAAGGACAATTGAATGAGCTTATATCATAGTTAAAAAATAATAGTGTGTGTAAAATTCTTTGTCTATAGAAAGGGCAGCCAGCTTGGAATTGGAGACTTGAAGAAAACGGAGAAAATATGCAACATAGGGTTTAATGGGCAGACAATGAAATTAGTCAAAAGATCTTTGGGCAGTAATGACCTATTTGGAATCATGAAAAATTGGGCTTAGAGGCCGGCCCGGTGGCGCAGCGGTTAAGTGCACACGCTTCGCTTCGGCGGCCCCGGGTTCGCAGGTTCAGATCCCGGGCGCACACCAATGCACTGCTTGTCAAGCCATGCTGTGGCAACATCCCATATAAAGTAGAGGAAGTTGGGCACGGATGTTAGCCCAGGGCCAATCTTCTTCAGCAAAAAGAGAAGGATTGGCATCAGATGTTAGCCCAGGGCTGATCTTCCTCACCGAAAAAAAAAAAAAATTGGGCTTAAATAGATATTGTTCATTTGATAGCATTCAAAAAAGATCATGGTAGTCCATTGCTAGTAAAACATTGGTATAGTATGGAAACAATAATTCTCATGATAACACCAGAACTAGTTGCTATAATCAAAATTGTTTTGCGCTGTTTGACAAGGAATGAGTGCAGTTCTTCTCTGGTAAGAATCCCAATAT
Source organism: Ceratotherium simum simum (assembly GCF_057802395.1). Lineage (NCBI taxonomy): Eukaryota > Metazoa > Chordata > Mammalia > Perissodactyla > Rhinocerotidae > Ceratotherium > Ceratotherium simum. The sequence continues at coordinate 43,741,554 of NC_141906.1, read as the reverse complement.
AGTAAAAATTAATTTTGGTAATGAATGGCAATTGATAGAATTCTATATCTGAAGGGAAATAAGCACAATAAAGGTATAATTTAATTCATCAGGGTAAGCAGAAACTTCATGATGGCTTATTACTAGCTACTGTTATTGAGTTTCTTTATAAAGTTATTTTCTATTGTCAGTAGCTCATTAAAATAAATGATGAGATAATCTTCTCTATTAGAAACACTTAATAGTTTTAATTTTATCCTCCTTTTTTATGTACTGTGCCGTTGAGAGAGAAACAAGATCATTCTATTCAAAGAGTTCAGTTCCAGTTATATGCTTTTCAATTAATAGACCTTCTTGGTTGTTGACTTTAAATATTTGGTGATTTGGGAAAACAATGTCAAATATTCATGCAGAGAATCCATGAATAATTTCTGCCACTCTCTGGCACTTGAGTTCAAAAAAAGTTTTAGCTGTCTTAAAACAATGGAATTACAGTTATGGAAGGAAAAATGGGAACATATTCCTGAAATTAAGGATCATTGGTTTTTATTCTGAAAGAATTGATTAAAATTCAGTATTAAGAGCGGTAGTATAGTAAATACCAAAGAGATACTTAAGTTGAATATCAGAGGTTTACTTTTCTAAACTGACTTAGTGATGATTTTCAGTGGCTTTTTTTCCCTCTGAAATACGTTATGTGTGGGCAAGTCTAAAGAACAGACTTAAAACTGCCCCATGACTGATCTTTCCAAGACTAATCAACTACACCCAGCTGGAGAATGCCTAAGAAGCAAAAGAATCAGCTATATAGCACAGGACAAGGAGGCATGAACGTTTTCTATTTGTTGTCTAGCTTTTTATTTTAACCAGACCTCTAGCTGCATCTTCTAAGTGTGTGAAAGACTCACTACATTTAGAAGACTCTGCAAACCTCTTACACACAGTTCAGACTTTTCCTTGAAATAATGATGGTAGAGGGGGTAGAGGGAGTTGAATTAATATCTCATTGCTCTTCCAGAATCAGCCATGCTTTCCAATTTCAAATATATGATCACAGATTGCCTAGTGGCTTGATTATCATTCTGACTGTCCAGAATGTCTTGTTATTTTCTTCATTAAATATCATTACTATTGAATCATGTCTGAGATCATGTTACACTGTTGGTTATTTTAGTGGTCTAAATAGCAGCTTACTCTAGAGAGGTTTGAGTTTTATACTACAAAAGCATTATGTACATCATATTCTCATGCAATTAATCGAAAAATTTTGTCATGGTTCCATTCAATAACTAATGGATTGACAGTCACTGGATAAACATTCAACAAAGGGCTCATTGTATGCATCACATAACAGCTTCTCCTTGAATCTTGGGTATCGATTCCCATACTGTCTATTGGAAAATCTTGCTACAGTCAGAAGATATGGTTAACTTTGAGGATTAAAAGTGGGAAAATAGGGCCATATAATATGGATTTGCCTTGATCGTATAATACATTGATACTTACAGTACAAGTAATCTTAGGTAGAGCTTTAGTTAAAGACTGGGCCAAAAAAGAGATGATCACTCTCTCTCTAGCTCTCTTTGCTTCTATATCACTGTATTAGCCAGCTGTGTTGCATACTTCATCTAGCTGATTGTTTATGAAAAGAATTAAAACAGAATATGTGTAATGTATTTAAAGTTTTTTGTTTTTTCATTTTGGGGAACTCCTTGTAAGTCAGATGATGACCACACTAAATGATAATAATATTATTATTTTATAATGACAACGTATTTTGGAACAATTATGGTATCTACCTTATACTATACATATCTGCGAATGGCTTTTGACTGCTGCAAAAAAGCAAAAAAGAGAAAAGTACTCCTATTGAATATACTGAGCCTGTTTTGAGGGACCTGCCAAAAGAGGAAATCCAAAATAAGTTTGAGCAAACTGACTTCTTTGACCAACACCCATCGTATTTGGATGTATGAAATACCATGGGTTTTATATAATTCATGTTCACACAGTGTAAACTTTATTCTAAGCTTATAATAAATATGAATTATCAATTGGTACATCTACAAATGAGTAACTAGAAATACTGTTTTTGTTGTTGTTGTTACCATGAATAGCACACTATAATGGTTAGTCATTTGTGGAAGATAACATTTAAAATATTTGTTATTTTGGCTAATAATAAAATATTTATTAAGCACCTACTATGTGCCAGACACTGCACTAGTCTCTGGAGATACAGCATTGACCAAAACAGACAAGGTCCCTGCTGTCGTAGAAACTGGATTCTAGTCAGTAGAGACCTCCAATAAACAAGTCAATACATAATGTGTTAGATAGTGATTAGTGCCAGAAAGAAAAATAAAGGTAAGAGAGTAAGAATGATGAGGGGCGACAGTGCTAGTTTAGATAGGATGTTTAGTTACAGACTTGCTGAGCAGACATTTAAGTAGGTGAGAGAGTAAGCGAGGTGGATTTCAGGAATAAGTGTGTTTAGGCTAAGGAAACAGTAAATGCAAAGTCCCTGTGGTGGGAGAAACTTTGGCTATTTATTCCAGGAACAGCAAGGAGGCCAGTGAGGCTGGAATACAGTGAGGAGGAGAGTAGTGGGAAATGAGATCAGAGAGGTGAGCAGCAGATTGGACGCTATAGGCTATAGGAGGACTTGGATTTTAATCTGATTGAGATAAAAGGCATGGTTTTGAAGTCTATAACTGAATGATTAACCATTTGGTTGTAATATGTACTACCTAGTGGTTGGCAGCCCGAAGTTATTGAAAAAAAAAAGACTGAGTTTAGGGAGAAGAGGGAAAAGGTGAGAATCCCGAGCATTTTAGAAAACAGATCAAACTTTTTTTGTGGTAGGGGAAGATGTATCATCATTGTGGAGATGCTTCAGTGGTGGTTCTATCTCCTGCCATATGGTCCTGGTTGATGGGTCTGGTAGCCTCTCCTACACCCTATGTCCTACCAGCCCCTATGGAAGGTAGTAGCTTCCTGCTACTCTCTGGATTTCTTCACTATCTTTGTTTTGGCTTCTGAGTTCTTCCCTCACCTGAGTCACTAGTTTCCTGTATTAAATTCCTTTCACTTAAATTATGTAGTCATTCCTGGTTTTGGCTGGGCTTGGACTATTGTAGGAGGTCAGCAAAGCCTCTCTGAACAGAGCACTGAATCCAGAGGAGTAACAGATGGGAGAGATAAGAGGAAGTGTAAAAACCCTGAAGCAGTCAAATGTTTGTATTCAAGGACCAGTAAGAAGTGCTGTGTTGCTGGAACTGAGTGAGTAAATGGGAATGTTTTAGGAAATAAAGTCTGAGAAATACCCATTGACCAGATATGGTAGGCACTTGTAGACTTCAATTGTATTATAAATGTTATGAAAAACCATTGGAAGATTTTTATTAGGGTCTGACTCATATTTTAAAATGATAACTCTGGCTGCTATATAGAGAATATAATGGGGGTGGGCAAGAGGGGAAATTAGGAGATGAGTTAGGAGAGAAGGTCTTGCTGATATCTAGACAAGAGAAAATGCTAGTTATGCATAGGGTGATAGTGCCTGGGTATGAGGAGTGGATGGATTTTAAAGGTATATCTGACAGGTTTTGTTGACACATTGGAGCTGGGGTATAGGAATCAAAGATAACTCCAAGGATTTTAGCTTCAATAAGTGAAGCTATTGAGGTAAAGAACACTGTGGCATATTGGGGGACAAGAGTGGACATTCAAAACTCAGTTTCATACATTTTAAATTTGAGATGCCTCTTAGACCTCTTAGAAGTGAGACTGAGTAGGCATTTGCGTGTGTGAGTCTGAGGTCAGGGAGGGGTCTGGGCTAGAGATCTACACTTGGGAATCATTAGTGTATTTATGGATTTAAAGCCTTGAAGCTGGAAAGTATCACCTGGGGCAATAATTCTCAACTGTGTAAGATCCAACACCTTGTTTTATAACATTTTATGTGCCCACTTTACATTCTTAAAATGCAATTTACAGATGTTATATACACAAATAATTTATAAAAATCAATATAATGTTCTTACTTTATTATATAGGAGCTATTAAAATAATTTCTAGTAAATGCTTTGCATTCAATATTCGAATTTTCAAGCATGACTACACTAGAAGTCATATGAAATAGGTAACTTGTGCCCACATAAAGAATGATCATGAATAAGACAGTTCTAAATACAGGCTCCCAATACAATTGAAACACTGTGAGCACTGTTTAATTTATGATGTGATTTTCCAAAATGGTGAACATCCTTTGGTTAAGTTCTAGACACAATAGATTAAAATATTATTTCAGTTTATAGGATGGTAGCAATCCTGGAAGTTTCAGTGCATATTTAAATCATACAGAAACTTTGCAGCTTTTATAATCATATGAGTTTTTTATTTACATGCGTATACAACAAGTCACTTGAAAAGCATGTAGGAAGTAAGCCAATTCCTTGTTGCATAGTTATCTCGACAACATTGCGGGATGTCTAATGTCTCTGACCCCTACTCTCTAAAATCTAGTAAATTCCGATCATCATTGTGAGAATCAAGTTGCCTCCACAAGTTCTCAAAATTACCCCTAGGAGGTGGCGCCATCCCATCAAGACCAACTAATTTAAGAAATATGTGTAGATAGAGAAGAAATGTAACAGAGGACTGAGCCCTTAGACATTTCAACACAGAGAGTCCAGCAAGGGAGACTAAGAAGGAGTGACAGCTGAGGTAAGAGGGGAACCAGGAAAGTCTGAGTCCTGGACACCACAGGACAGTGTTTCAGAAAAGAAGAATTGATCAATCGAAACAAATGCTGCTGAGAAGTGGAGTAAAATGAGGACGGAATTAATGACCTTGGGAGTTGTTTTTAATGGAGTGCTGGGAATACAAGCCTGACTGAAGTAGGTTGGAGAGATAATAATGGTAAGAGAAGAAGTGGAGGTCGTAAGTACAGACAAATCCAGTGGTATGTTGGGCCCAGCTCCTATGAGCTTATTGGGTCATTGAGTGCTTCTCTTCCAACTCTGCGTTTGGTGAAGTCAAGTTTGATAGCTTTAAATCATCCTCAGTGTGAGTATTTATTCCACAGAAATTAATAAACACCACACAGTAGGGATTAAAAAACCTTTTTTAAAGACCTGGCTATTAATTATTTGCCAAAACACCACTGGGCAAATTCTAAGGAGTTTGGATGTAAAATGAAATAAAGAAATAGGGCAGTAGCTGAAGGGAGGAGGATATAGGGACAAGGCAGATGTAAGAGCATAAATAACATAAATATATGTAAGTGTAATTTTATGTATATTTGTATATACACATATATTTAATGAGAGCTATTTTAATATGTTTACATACTTCTGGGCACAATATGAATAATGAGAATGAAGTAGAGAAGGAAAAATTGATATTGCTGGAGAGATAGAGGGTATAATTACAGGAGTAGCCTCCACGAGTGCCTTCTAATGGATTCCAGAAGGACTGGATTCAGTGTACAGTGGAAGAGTTGACCTTAGATAAGGCAGCTGGGCAGTTCATGCTTTATAACAGGAGGGAAGACAGAGAAGATGATTACCAAGCATGGCTACAGATTGGTTGGTGGACTTGGAGGGAGAGGAATGGGATTTCCTTTCTGGTTCCTCCTGTTTTCTTGGTGAAATAAAGAGTAAGGTTGTTACTGAGATTGAAGATGAGGGAAGGTATGTTGAATTTTGAGGAGAAGGAAGAAGGTGTAATGTATCATTTAAAATAGTAAATTAATGAGTGAAGAAGCACGGTGGCCCTTCTGAGTTGTGCCAAGAGACCTACTGAGATATATAGTCCACAATTTAAAGTGAGACAGGTCAGAATAGTTGTGAGTTTTTTCCAGGCGTGGTTCACTTCTTCAGATTAGCTATTGAGCAGGTGGGGAGTTGGATTTAACCAGCATTGGTCCACTCCTGATTAAATTCACTATACCTGACACCTCCAATCCATTCTCTGCGCTGTAGCCATCGAAACTTCAAAGCATGAATCAAATTAAATCACTTCTCTTGCTTCAAGTGCTTTAATAGCTTCCCATTGCTCATAGGATAAAGACAAAAATTCCTTATGATGGCCTAGAAGGGCTTTCCTGCTCTGGCCCTGACCTACCTCTCATCTCCATTCCGTTTGTTTCTTTTCTGCACAACAGCAACACTGGCCTTTCAGTTCCTTTTGTTTCGCTTGCTTCCTCCCACCCTTATATATTCTGATTCATGTGTCCTCAGTACTTTCCACAACCCCCGCCCACCCCTACCCACACAGCTACCTAGTATTTTTAAATCACAGCTCGGGAGTCACTTTCTCTGAGAAGCCATCTAGACACCTTAGTTTTAGGTGGTGTTTTTCATATGCTGCCATCACTATATTTTTTTTCCTTAAGAGCACTTATGTCCATTGGTAACTATGTATTCCAAGTGTGAACATTGGTGTAACAAGAGTTTCCCTCAATAGACTATAAGCATTATCATGGTAGGGACCTGTATCACTTTTTGCTCACCATTATGCTAAAGGGCCTATTGAAATGGTGTTTCTAGTAAATGCAATTATTTGTTAAGTGAAGGGAAGGACTGAAGAGAGGAAGAAAGGAAAGGAAAGAAAAGAAAGCAAACAAGCAGGCATATCCTCTGTTTCTTGAAAACTCGCAAGCTAGTGGGGCTGGGGTCAGATGCATAAACAAATGTAATACTGTGTCCAACAAATTGGAGGATGCAAATGCTCTAGGAGGGAGATTTGGGAGGCTTTCTAGGCCAAACTGAGTGTTAGGGATAAGTAGAACTTGTCCAGAGTGGGAGATTATTCCAGGGAAAGATATAGCTTGAATAATGGCTCAGAGGGGTAAACTATCATGGAAAATCAGGAAAGTGTCATGGTGTTGGAAGTCCAGGCTGGGGTGGCATCCAGAGCTCCTGTCATGGAGGAGATTGTAGGAATTGCTAAGAAGCTTGTTCTTTTTCCCTAAAGATGTTGGTGAAAAATTGAAGGGCTTTAAACTGGATCTGAAATCAAATTTTCACTTTATGTGGGTCACTCTGCTGGTATTATACAGATTGGAAAGGAGATAAGACCAGGTTAGAAGCAAAGACAACAAATTAAAGATTTGTCATAGTGTCAAGCAAGCTGTGATAAGAAATTCTGTAGAGGGAATGATCTATGGTGTCCAGTGAAATAGGACCAAAGAATAACCATTGGAGGGGATTACTGCTAACCTTATAAAAATCATCTTATTGGGAAAATGCAGGCGAGCAGTTTGGGGATGGTACAGATTGCTGTGAATTACTGAGTAAGTTGGAGACCAGTAAGTAGAGGGAGTTAGTATACAAAAAGAAGCACATAGCAAATGAGCCTATTTCTTTTCTTTTTTTTTTTTTTTAAAGATTTTATTTATTTATTTTTTTCCCTCCAAAGCCCCAGTAGATTGTTGTACGTCATAGCTGCACATCCTTTCTAGTTGCTGTATGTGGGACGCGGCCTCAGCACGGCCGGAGAAGCAGTGCGTTGGTGCACGCCCGGGATCCGAACCCAGGCCGCCAGCAGCAGAGCGCGCGCACTTAACCGCCAAGCCACGGGGCCGGCCCAAATGAGCCTATTTCTAAATTCTTCCTATTTCTAAATTCCCCTAGAACTCTGAGAGTGATTGAATTTATACTGATCTGGCCTGTGATTAGCAGTGGGAGATGAGTAGCAAATACATATGCAATTACTTGTGTATCCATCTAGGTAGATCTGAGTCAGGATGAGGATTAAAATAGTATGTTTCAAAGTATATATTATTTGTATAATGGAACACTATAATTCTAGCCTCGTGTGAGTCTATGTGGAAATCATTGAGGACAATTAATTAATTAATTTGGTGGAATTTAACATAAATCATTTATATAATAAATTATTCAATAAATGTGAACTGGGTTTAAATTCCATATTTCATAGCCTCAGAAATCAAGGAAATTTTGCTGTCAGGGAAATGAGAAATTTGTACTACAATTTAAATGTCCATCTGTTCTCAGGAGAGAGGATAAATTGTTTTCCCCTTGGTTGCTCAGTTTATGAACATGAAATCTATGCTGTCATTTTTTAGCAGATGACAGCTCACTTATAATGCCACAGAAACTACAGAGACTGCTTAGTAAATGATTGGAATTCACTACTCATTAACTTTTATTCTAGTTCAGTCATTTTATAACTCCAAAGATAGGGGAAAAGACAAAATTGTTGTTTTCTATCCAATAAAAAAATATTACTCTTTATTCTTGAAAATAAGCAAATTATACAATTTCTGGACCTGGAAGTAGAATTATTATAGCAAAGTGGCTTGTTTACATGGATTGCTATGTTTTTATTAGGAATTGTTGCTCTGTTCCTAAGAGAAGTTTGGATTCTCTGCTATCTACTATTTTCTGCTTGATTTTTACTATGTAATATGAAGAACGATAAGACTAGTGAGAAATTTTCTCAGTAACATAATTTCTTAAGCAATGTCAAAAATATGACAGTAATGTACTGAGTGGCCAAGAACGTATATGTCATTTTGCCAAGTCAGTCTAGTGTTAATGCAGTAAATAATTTCAAAAAAGGCATGAGTTTTGTGCCATTATCCTTAGCACGAGGAACATTTTTAAATACTCATTTGTTTGATGCACTTACTAAGCCTTTATAAAGGAAGCTAAATGAATATAGTTCCTCTTCTCTAAACAAATTGTAATTTTTAAAGCAAAGTTGTAACTTGATGGATTAGAATGGTGCAGATAGGGTTCTTTAATGTCATCCAAATGAACACAGCTAAGTTAATACCAAAGGAAGGTATTTATCTACTGTGGATTCAAAGGCAATTGAGTAAGGGGACTTTGAGAATGGTGTCTAGTGAAAGGCTACTGCTCTTATTATGATTTTTGAACTTTAACAAAGGAGGAGGGTGGGATTTCATAAACAGATGTAAATGGAATGGGAAAACTAAACTCTTCCATGAAATGAGATTTTTGAGAAAATTTGGAGGTGGCAATTAAATAATGGCCATGGAATGTTAGGGAACCCCAAGAAACATAACTAGGCTGAGTAGTAGAATAGATATTAGAGTAAGTGAAGGAGAGTTAAAGTGGCCTGCTGCAGCATGATGAAGAGCTTGAAAATAGAAAGTGATCTTATTTTTTGTTGGCACTGCATTGAGAAACTAGTAAAATGTCTTGGGGTACAACTATCAACATAATTAGGAAGGAAGGGAAAAGAGAGAAGATCCACATAGAAAACTACGCATATCCCAATGTTTTCAGTGACAATACCTAGCAGAAAGCTACGCCTGTAATTGGAGCAAATAAGAAAGTGTGTTTTAAGAGTTGGAGTGTCCTTCAGGAGTAGTTGAGTGATTTGTCATCCCTTCTTCCCCCAACTCCTTCTTCTCATTTGTGACATAGTCCTCAGACTTTCCACTTTCACAGTAACAGTGAAAATCTTTTGTTGATACTGAAATGTTGATGGTGGACTGTTCAGTGGTGGATTGGAATACTGTCTTCCCTGGTTGAGATACAGATTTTCAAATATAGATATAGATTTTCAAAGTTGGCAGCGAGCATAGTGGAAAAGACAACCAGAGCCAAGATCCAAACCCAATAGAAATGAGAATTTATCTTTTTCCTTTTTTTTTCTTAGGTCTGGGAATGAATTTACATGAATAAATATTCCTGTTTTTGCTTTTTCCACAGAGCAGGAACAGAAGACAACGTTTCTAAATCATCTTTTAAAAAGAGGTTCCTAATTGTATTTATTACATGTTATATTTGTTTGTTCATTTATTTAGCTAGAGGAGTTGGCCTTTACAATGTAAACCTCTAACAAAAAAATTCCCTAAGCCTATCAAAGGCATTCATTTGGTGTTTCTTATTTTTTCTGTCTTTAAAAGAAGTCACAAAGGAGAAAAAGTTGATATAACATCAATGACAATTGAGAATCAAATGATATGAAGAAAATAAAAGATTTTTTTTAAAGAACAGAATAGTTTAGAGGGCCATGCTGTTTCTAGATATAAAGAATATTGTAAACCTTTTAATTCTTCCCAAAATAAATTATAGGCTTAATATAATTTCAATCAAAATCAGAACTCAAAGTCAAAAATATTATTGCTTATTTGAAAAAACAGAAAAGAATAGTTAAAATTAATAACAAGCAAATCTAGAATATCTTAAAACACAAGATAGGGCTGGCCTTATTAAAACATGTCATAAAGTGAAATAAATTTTACAAACTAGCTAAGAATTTAAAAGGCTAAATAATGTGCCTAGGAAGCTATTAAGTGGATGAACTGAGATTTGGACTCAGGCTTATCTTGTGCTAGAGGATGTGCTAATTTGCTACACTGCCTCCTATAAAATTCCAGTAGTTTAAAACACTATGGTACTAGAGAAAAAATGACAAGAAATATATTAACAAAAGAAAATAGCCTAGAAACAGACTCTTTAATACATGAAAATACATATCATATTATAAAAGAAGCTCCATAAATCAATATGAAGTATTAGTTTGTAAGTAGTTAAAGCAGTTGGCACTTAACTATTTAAAAAAATACAAATTAAATCTTTATTTATATGAACAAAAATTACTTGCAAATAAGTTAAATACTTTAACGTAAAAAGGTTAATTTGTAAAGGAATCAGAAGAAAATGGAAATTAATAGTCACCAATCTCTGGATGTGAAAGACCTTTCTATCTTGGAAGAATTCACAGAGAAAAGTAAGTAGATTTAACTGCATAAAAAGTTAAAAATCTGGTAAAAAAAGAAAAAGAACAGAAAAAGATTTACAGCAATTACACACCAATACCTTCAATATGTAAAGAACTCCTTCAATTCAATAAGAAATAAGCTGAAAAAAGAAATGGATAAACTAGGTGAACAGAGTAAATCACAATAGTATTCAAATAAATGTTAATTTAGAATAACTATGATACCATATTTCACCCATCAGTTAACAAAGATTTTCTTTATTGATAATGTCTACTGCTGGTGAGGATGCAAAATATTGATATTTTACTCTCAAGGATATGTGATTAGGGTTCTTTAAGAGGCTGCAACTTATTCAGCCATAGGAAATCAGAAAATTCCTATGGGCCTGGTAAGGTGCCTTTGAGCTAGAACACGGAAAGTAAAGTAGAAACTTGCTAGGCAGAAAAGGGCCCTGTAGGAAAAAAAAAAAACTGATTGCAATAAAAGTCATGATGTCTTGTTATTAATTGTTCTTGTTATTGTTATTGTCTTGTTCTTGTTATTAATTTTATTCTCTCATAGTGAGGAGTATTAGGAGATAAGGCTGCAGAGATACGCAGGAGCCAGTTTTATAAAGGATATTGAACACCAAGCCAAATAAATTGGACTTTATTTTACATTCCACAGGAGATTAAGAATCTCTACTCCAGTACTTAACTTTATTATGCTGAAAATAAGAGTAAAAACAAAGATTATTATTGATAGGCACAATCTGGAAGTCCTCTTCATGAATGGGAATCAGAGCTGGCCCTTAAATCTCGGCCAGGGTTTGGTTAAAGGAAGGACAAGCAGTCTTGGCATTGGGAATGCATATGCAAAAGAAACTCAGAGGGGTGATGAAAACCCAACTTTGTTCAACGAAATAACCTAACAAAGGAAGTGAATTCATATAGTGTTTGCTTGTCGCTCTTCCATAATCCACCATTTCATAGGCTTGCTCTTCGACCAGGAGGTTCTCTATTTAAGGACAGAGAAGACTCTCACTGCATGGTTGGTTTTGATAGGCTTCAAAGGACCGTAGACTACATGCCATTAATTTTGTTTGCCCAGGGTTTCAGATTAGAACTTCATAAAAACATAAAAGAAAACCTAACCTCCAGTTTATTTGGATCTTGGCTGAAATTGTCCATTCCTTCTTGAATATGTACCCAGGGGGTATTCAGAGTTTGTGCAGAAGCAGGAACTGAATTAGTAACAAGCTGTGCCTTGATCACTTGGAGGTGTTTCTTTTGTTGAATGCCAACATTGTTAAAGAAGTGCATTTGCTCTGACAAATGAAAATATAACATTTTCCTTAAGAGGTGGATTGTGGAAATCTTAGTGGCAATAGCGTGTTTATCCAAAACTGCCTCTGTTATTTGCTTTCACTTTCCTTAAACTTCTGTTCTTTTTTTTCCCCTCTGTCAATTTTGGTTGTAGTTTAGCCTCAGTGGCAATAGAAGAAAATTTATATTTTATAAGGAAGCCAGTTATAGACATTGATTCATTGATGTATTTAGAGGCCAGGAAGTCTATTTGCAGTTCTTTCAAAAGCTGCTTTTGATTTTTTTTAATAGTATGTTTAAGAACCAAAATAATGAGTATTAAAGGAATAGACTTTTATCACTGTGCTTTCTCTGAAAATAAAAGGATCCATTAAATAATTTTCCTTTGTGTAATCCTGCATTGCCTACCTTCAGACCTTACAATGTGAAAAGTACCAGGTGTCCAGGCATAGGGATTGTATGTGATCCTGCTGCGTTTTTCTCTTATTATGTAATCCTTAGGCGAGAAGAAAGTAAGGGAGGGAGGAGGAGAGAAAAGGGAGTGTTTTCTCTCCAGAGAAGGAGGCAGTCTGATGCAGTGGAAAGAACACTGGACTGTGAGTTTTTTTCGGTTTGTTTTTGTTTTTTTAATCTCTGCCTCTTGCTAGCCATGTGACCTTGGGCCGGTCAGCCAGTCTGTCTGGTTCTTAGTCTCCTCACCTACAACATATTGCACTGAAGGAGTTGTTTTCTCATTTCTCAGCTCATTGCTGATGTAAAGCTGTATCATTGTTTTCAGATAAATAAATTCTAGAATGTGGATAATTTAATTTCACATAAAGTACTAATGGTAATAGATTAATTTTGGTATAGTTGAGAAAATCTCACATGAATATTATGAGGAATATATGCCAAGTACAGGATTTTTCTTTTCATTCTATTTCCTATTAATGTTCTTATTCATATATTAGCTCTGGTTGTATATACAATGTGCACTGTGTTCTCATCTTCTGAATTGCAAGTGTGGGCTTGTTTTTTGTTTGTATTTTTTTTCTTGTATAAGTATGAGATTCTGATTTTTATATTCCTTTGACATTGGCCTTAATATTTGTGGAGCAGGTAGTTTTATATAAGCAGAGCAGGCAGCTGATTGTTATTTTCTTCTAGAATTGCAGTCCATTTCCATTTGAATTATATCAACAGAAGATTTGTCTATATCTTTAATAGTAAAATATTCTTGCTCTGCAACTAGATTTCCTGATTTATCTAAAATAGTATTAATTTGAATGCCTTTGATGTTACTTTGAAAGCAATATTTTAAATAGCAACTGTTGTTATTCAATAACTGAGTTGCCATGGTAATAAAGAACATTTACTTGATTTAAACTTTTCAGGAAAGGAAAATTTATACTCTCTTTCTAGTTGGCTTGAATGTTCTACTTTCAGTCTGCTCTTTAATTCTCATTTTTTGAAGTAATTTGTTTTTCTAAGATATGTGCATATTTCTTTTCCTAAGGAAAATAAAACATCAAATTTTGACAAACCATTAATTTCTTTGAATCCCTAGGAGAACAGCTTTTCCTTTCTTTTTTAAGTAAGTTTGTAATTACATTCTAAATCCTTTTTCAAGTAACTGGAATGGCATTGCAATTCTTTTGCTATGCTGACGTTTTCTTGTGATAAACAGGGCTGCCCTTGAGAATACGAATTTGTTTTATTCATAGTTGTCTAACAAATAATAGGTACTTAATAAAAGTTTGTTGAGTGAGTGAATAAATGAATAAAATATCATTTAATTGATAAAAGTTCCTTCTGCTCTAAATGTTAGTCTTACTCCCAATTTTAAATTCTCTGCCATTAGAGATTATTGATATATCAAAGACAGCAAAATATTAGCAAAATTATCTACTTCATCTAGCACCATGGATCAGAAGGACTTCTTTTTGATTTGTTTCACTTTTTTGATAAAACTTCCTTGCTTCTTTAGCTTTTTACTACCAATGTATCCAAGCAAAGTTGGTTGTTCTCAGTTAAGTGCTCAGAGGCAGCACTTAACTGATAAAGTCAAGATGGGTGTGGTCACCATAATGGGCAGCAGTAGTGGAATAGTGATCAGAATGGATTGATCTGTAGAGATCTTTGGTGCTGACTAACTGACCATGGTGTCCTAAGGACTCAGATGGATGACATAGTAAAGTCTCACTTGATTTGTACAAATGGAAAGAAAACTCTAGGATTGGCAGAGGCGTGACCTGAATCATCTCAAAAGAGAGCCACAGCCCTTCATCCAATTCCCTACTTGAGTCATTTCATAGATTCTGAACCCCTATAATAGAGAGATGGTGAGGTCCCTTTGAGAAGACATCCTTCTACATGTGAAAAATTAAACTATAAAATGATCCTCTTACCCTGCAGCCATTTAGCAGGGTGACTGCAGCCATGTGGCAGGGTGACTGCAGCCATGTGGCAGAGTGACTGTGCATGAGTGAGAGAGAAATATTCAACTTTTGGGGAACTAAACATTGACTCTAAGGTGACACTATTTCCTGAGAAACCAAAGCATTCTTATAGTAGACCAGTAACAGTAAAGACTTATGGGAAGTTAATGGAGTTTTGGCTTTAGTCTGTATTACCACAGGCCCAGTGGGTCCCTGAGTCCACCCCGATTCCAGAATGCGTGATTGGAATAAGCGTGCTTAGCCACTGTCAGAATCCCCTTATCTATATAATCTTCCTTTCTCCCTCTTTTGTATTATTTTTCCTTAAGTTACTTTTGATATTTTGTACTTTTAGGTAGAAAGGAACATTTCCCATGTTTTATGGTTAGTCTGAAAATTACCTCTTCATCCATGCCATTGTTTCTTCCTTAACTCCAATAGTTAGACCCCAATTCTTTTGTATTTGTATAAAAATTGTTAAAGTGTGTGTGTTTGAAGACCTCACCCTCAGCCCCTACCTCACTATTCAGAACACGGTCTTTACCAGCTTACTTTCTTCCCTGCAGTTCCCTTTCTAAAGCAAAGAATGTCTTTTGGAACTATTATTGGATTTTTGTGATACTATCAAGGGGATACGTCGAAAATGACTACACAGAGAAGCGAGAAAGAGGAATTTTCATTGGAAGAGACTGAGTTTCATTTAAAAAAAAAAAAAAGAAGAAAAGGGAATTGAATGTAGAGAGGAAAGATAGGAGAGAAAAAGAGAAATGAAACAGGTTCCTATCTTTCCTAACTTGATGATAAGCTAGAGACCCTTGGGGGATAAAATCTGCCTAGTGGTAGAGAATGTTGAGATGGACAGTTAGTGGAAGAAGTGTAAGAGAGTTGAAGATGTTTGTGGACAAGTCAAATGTACTCTCTCCTGACTCCTACCCACCTTCCCATGTATTAATGATTTGTCTTTGAATAATACTATAAAATTAAAATTGCTTTATTATTTAACCTTTTGATGAATAGCCAATCTTTAACCTGACACTATGCACAGAGACGAAACCACCTGGATCCCAGTTATTGTCAAATTACTTTTTTTTTCATTCATTGATCACCCACTGCATCTTCTGCATATTTATGTGTTAAATTATCATCATTGGACATAGGTTTCATAAAATAGTGAATAACGTTTGAAGTAGTTGCTGATCCATCATCAACATATTTGAGTGTTTTCGTGTGTTCAGTGAAATCATTATGGCCTCCAGGGTGGATGGCAAATATTGACAATTTGTTCAAGTTATATGTTCATCACCAAATTTCTTGAAAAAGAAAAGTAAATTTAATATTTACTTTTTTATTAATCATTATCTTTTTTATCTTATTACTGTTGAAATTATTTATTATACTTCATAATACTAAAGGATAAACCCACTATAATAAGAGTGTTCAGGCTACTCCGTACACTTTAAGGTAGATTGGGTGTTTAACTTGTATTTCCTATGCATTTTTTATATCAGCCTAAATTGCAATTTTCTACATTTCCCACTGACACTATCACCTGAAGGCTTGATGGCTGTGTGCATCTCATAGACTACAGCATGGGGCATGGCTCATGCAACTGGCTAGTGTACCACATAGCCTAAAGGAGCACTTATTTATTTTTGCCGCTATCAGCCCAGACTGGGGGGTGTTACTTGTCTCAAGGTATGTGTGTCTGAGAGCATTCATTTTAACAATGAGCATCTGTATTTGCACCAAAGCTGTCAGTTACGTTACCTCTGGAAAGGGCTAGATGAGAAATGATTTATTCTGACTTAACTACATGCACATGCATCTCACCCAATAGTAGCCAAACATATCAGAAGCTTTAAGTACAAAGTGGAGGTCTATCAAGCCTGTCTGTTGCACATTGGGTTCGCCAGAAACTGACTCTGAGAAGTAATCTGTGAATCTAAAATGCTTATTAGGGATCAACACCTGTGAAGGGAAGAGGAAAGGAAGTGGGATTGGGTGGAGGAAGAAGATGAACTACCACTCAGGGTCTACAAAGCCCCAGTCAAACTGGTGGGAAGCTTTGGAGTAAGTATTGCCCATCAGAGTTGCCTACGTAGAGCTAAAATATCCCTGCCTTGTTCAGTCACTGGACAAGAGCTGTTCCAAGAGAGACATTTCCTGTGTACGTGAGGCAGATCCCAATGTAACTGACAGCTGGAGGCTACTTGCTGACTGCACTCTCCACAGCTGGACAACAAGAACTTCACTGAAGCAGAATTTGGCAGGGGAGGTGCTTCTCTGTATCAACCACAGCACCTCCAGCATATTTTATTAGGAACATTTAATTACTGAAAAAAAAAAAAAATCTCAGATGAATGCTAAATTGAGCAGGATGCTAGCAAGCATAAACCAGAACTGTCCCAGGCAAACCAAGATATTCGGCCACCCTCCCTATCAGAGGCTTTGGCAAGATTCCCTTCCTCTCCTTAAGCATGTGTTCTTTAAGGGATTCAGAGTTGAAAGGTGCGCTCAAGATCACTGAACTCATCTGACTCATTTGTCAATTGAGAAAAGAAATTAAGAACAGAGGGAGAAGTAAGTGAAGGACTCAGACTTTTTGACAACCAATTTATTGTCTTTTCTATTATAACCTGTTCTTCTCAGTACTGCAAACTCTACAAGTAAAGAAAGATTTGGTCTTCGGTGTACCCTTCATCATGTATACTCACTTACAAGACTGCCTGTGTTATGAGATAATCCTCAGTTTTTCTTGTAAAATTATGTAAATATTATAGTGTAATCATTTACTAATTTTGTTTTAAAACTAAGTTAGAGTGTGGGGGTAGTGTCTATTTCCTTGCAACATTTATTCTGTAACTCCCAATACTATGTTACATTATAGTAGTTATGTTTAAAACTGAGGTTAAGTCTTCAATGGGTCTGTTTAATGTCCCTTAAGGATGTTGTTTCAGTCCTTTTGGGAAAAAAATTTTAAACTGGCAAATTGAGTATAACATGAGCATTAAGAGAAAGATGAGAAAGTTTGTGTCTATTAATAAAAATGTCAAGAACTTCTTTCTAGGTTTTTTTAGAGAAATATTGTCACCCTTTAGAGATGTTTTATTTGATTTTCTTTCCTTGCCTATGATAATCTAATACTCAAAGTAGTTAAAATATTTATTTCCAAAGTGGAATTATGGAGAGGCAAAGGGAAGGAAGGAGGATTACCTGGAAGGAAACAATGACTTGGAATTCATAAACCTGGGCAGAGTCCCTCCAGCAAACAACAGCTGTTTCTTATGTTCTTGTTGAAGGCACTAATTAGGTGGCTGTGATCATGTCTCTAGATGGAAAGGACTTTAAGGTCATAAAAGAATGGCATAATCAGCATCATATTTTTATTTTCTTTTCTGTCTTTAATTTTTTTCTTTTTTCCTTTTTTGTACAGTGGTAGGCAGAATATTTCATTTTCTTATCATGCCAGGAATATATTTGCATAGTGGTTTTTTGTTGTTATTCAAATCCTCATTGCATTTGCTACATTCTGCATCTTGGGAGGATTACAGATTGGCCATTTTCCACAAAAGGGAAAATAAAGAACTTGAGTCGCAGTAAATGTACAGAAAAGTTTGAATTAGAATTGGAAAGAGTATTTCATTTTTCTCATCTTTGTTTTTAAATAATTAAGTATAGTGTCTCACAATTGATTATTCAAAGAGCCCAAATTAATATAATTGTGTGCAGTATGTCTTCCAGGTCTGGTGGCCTCAGAATCTTTTTGTTGATTGAATGGGAGAAAGGAAGAGTGGGTAAAAGTCTACAAAAGCCTGTGTTAATTAAGATTTGTCCGCCACTGGTAGAAAATCATGTTCAGACATTTTCATATAATTAGTCAGCTCATCAAAATATCACTTTGTAGAAAATCTTCTCATTCATTTTAGTAGCTTTAATGAAAATCTTCTAAGAAGCAGTCTAAAAGGACTGAGCTCTAGTATTTGGATAACTGCCATTTTCTTAAGAAATAGACATTGGGCCTACTAAGAAAGCAGATCATCCGGTGTGACATTTTGCTGGAAGAGAAAAAGTATTATGTTAAATTTTTTGCTACTTAACAAAGGAAACATCAATTTATTTTGATCTTACTCCCAGGGTCAGATAAAGAATGGGATGCTAATTAAATAGTTGATAGGCAGAAATATGCAGACTAAAGAAGGACTAATGTAAGAATTATAAATAATTTTTCATTTCCTTGGATTTTTTTTTTTTTTTTTGGTGAGGAAGCCCAGCCCTGAGCTAACATCCAATGCCAGTCTTCCTCTTTTTTGCTGAGGAAGACTGGCCCTGGGCTAACATCCGTGCCCATCTTCTTCTACTTTATATGGGACCCCGCCACAACACGGCTTAAGCGGTGTGTGGGTACGTGCCCGGGATCCGAACCGGCGAACCCCGGGGCTGCCGCAGCAGAGCACGCACGCTTAACTGCTTGCGCCACCGGGCCGGCCCCTGGATTTTTCTAAGGATAATTTTTATCATTTATTTTTGTTCTCATAAAGAAAAATTAATCATTATACCTTATTGGGATAAAGTTAATTGTTCACATTGGGAGTTTATGAATATATTGATAAAGATAGAAATTTTTAAAAAGGCAATTTTAAGGTACTGTGTATATTTTCTGTTTGTGTATATGTGAACTTTTTATTTTGACAGTCATGATAGCTACTCAAGGATCTTCGTGTTTGCTTGGTATTCCTTGCATTTATGATGTTCAGATGAAAGGATGCTCCAAATGTAGGAATATTAATGATAGATTTCATAGCTTGGGTAGCTTTGTAAGTGATCTTTTATATGCTACTTCTGCTCTGTGTCTGTGTGGTGGTGTGTTTTTTGTTTTGTTTTTTTATGTTCTACCGATATAATATCATCTCCAGAGATTTTCTTCCAGATTTACAATTAAATGTTCTTTGTGATTATATAAACAGGGAAAAACCTATAGCTGTATTATATTATGGTTGTTTACATTAAGAATTCTGATTTTTCTTTGCATTTAAATTAGTTTGGGAATCATTCAGTAAAACTTTCATTTATATTTTTAGCACCCAAGGATATATCATATTCAATATAGCTATTTGATAGAGTAGTTCTTTATTGATGTATAAAGTTTGTGTTTGCTATGGGATTTTGACTTTATTTTTCAAGACTCATTTTAGGAAAGGGATAAATGGAGGGAAAAAAAGGAAAAGGAGAAACACAGTAAATTATTTAATGGGCCTATGTAAATTGGGAAGTAGACTGAAAAACAAGAGTCGTATCATCAGAAAAATTTACTAGTCGTTTCACTGAAATAAACATTCATTTTGTTACCTAAAAATAATAGTATATCAGTCAATAATATAATTTAATTTTTAAAAATATGAAATCAAATTAAAGAGTAAGTGTACTTAAAGGAGAAAAATAAATTGTGCTTTCTTGGATCTGTGGACTCTGGAGTATAGCCACCTCTGTTTGGGGGTCTTCTTAGTTCCTCCCCACGTGTGTTATAAGAACTGTCAGAGTGGTGGAAAAAAAAGCAAAGTAGAGGTCGGTAAAATATCCGATTCAATGTTTTAATAGATATGAAGATACAATCCACATCCTGTTGCTTAGCCAGACTTTGTAACCACTGTGCTCACAAATGTTTAACATCTAGCTATTCAGTAACTGGGAAATGGCGATTGTCATCAAGTGTAGATTATGTGGAAATTGCTCACCTTCGGTTAGTGATGGATTGACTGCAGCTTGCAGTTTCAGCTTTGCACTCTGTCTCAGCCTGAGGCTGTGACTCTGTCTAGGCTGGAGTCCAGGTCTGCTTGCTTTTCATGGCTGATAGATGACCAGTTTTCTAATAGGCATTATGATTAACCTTAGCAAACAGTCTTCTGTATCTAGTTAAAATGGAAATTGGAAATATTCTTTTAACTAATATTTATCTAGTACCTCAAAATGTTTCAGTTAATGTTCTGTATCCTGGTGGCACAATACCCATCTACTGGAAGGAGAGGGAGGGATGGAGAGACAAATATATATAACAATAAAAATGTAGTGTGATAAATTCTGTGAGAGTGTAAGCACAGAGTATGCTAGGATTACACAGTGGGCCTTCTATTCCAGATTTGGCAGGAAAAGAGGAAAGGAAAAGGAGGGATCAAGGAAGGCTCCCCATAGAGATGACTCTAGAGATAATGAATATCTAGTCCTGGAAATGTGGGATCAATATTAGAGTGATAGATTATTCTATGCAATGCAGATGGCTATGCAGTATAACTATGTCTAAAGTAGAATTGAGGATTCTTCCTTCCTCCACACTTCTTTTTCATTTTCTTTCTCCCTCCCTCCCTGTCTCTTTCTCTCCCTCTCTTTCTCACTTCCTCCTTTTTTCCTTCATTATGAATTCATAAGCACAGAATTTTATTAATCAAATTCTTGTTTCATGGCCTACTGTCATCATCGGACAATTCCTGGCCATCATTCATTCATTCATTCATTCACTCATTTTGTGATGCTGTAATTAACACATACGAAATAGTAACAATTACTTACAACTACCTTTTTGCTTTTCGTTTATTTTATCCCTTTCCGCCTCCTAAAAGGTAACCATTATCCTGAATTATGTAGATCATTTTTTTCCATTGGTTTGCTTTGTCTCATATATAACATACCTAAATAATACATTGCTTAGTTGTTTTTTTAACTCAACAAAAAATGATATTCTTTTGTATGTAATATGCTGGGTTTCTTTTCCACTCAACATCATGCTAATCTGATTCACTATGTTTTTATTTGTAACTGAGTTCATTCAATTTCACTTCAATTAATATTCCATTGTGTGAATATACCACAAATTGTCCATTCTCCTGTTGTTGGGCAATGGAGTTGTTTCCCTTTATTTTGTTATGAACAGTGCTGCTATGAACATCCTTTTACTTGCTGCCTAAGACATATGTGAAAGTTTCCGCAGAGTATATACCTGTGAATGGAAATATTGGCTCACAGGGTATGCAAAGGTTAAACTTACAAGATAACGCCAAATTGCATTCCAAAGCTATTATATCAACTTGCACTCCCACTAGAAATGTGTAAGAGCTCATGTTGATACACATCCTCTCTAACACTTGGTCTTGTGAGATTAATTTCTCTCAATTGAATACCACATAATGTGAATGCTGTCTAATGACGTGTGGTGTTAACTCACACCTCCCAGGTTACTAATGAGATTGTGTATCTCTTGGTATATTTATTGGTCATATGTGCTTCCTCTGACATTTCAATTATAAGATTTCATGAGTCTATATTAATGAATACTTGCCATTTTAAATATGCAGCTGTTGTGACATCTTAATCACAAAAAGATATATAGTCATTAAAGTGAAATAAAGACATATTTTAGTAGTATATAAAATGGTGTGTAAATTTCTAATAAAGGATGTGCAGTCAAAATAGTTAAGTTAAAAGAATATGAAATAATTTTATTTTGAAATTATTTTATGACATTTTTTCACAGCTTGATGTTTATTTTTCTTTTGACAGAACGATTTCGAGATTTACTACTTCCTCCATCTAGTCAAGACTCTGAGATTCTGCCCTTCATTCAATCTAGAAATTATCCCAAGTAAGCAATAGGAGTTCACTGGGTATTGAGAAAGTCATGGGCTTAGTGATGGGAGAGATCTGGGAAGGCAAAGACAAAATGTTTTCTTTTTTAGAATTTCTGAAAAAGCCAGAATAACCTAATCTAACTATCTGGGGCATCTCCTGCAATAAAATTTCTTAGGCTCCTCACAGCTGGGTCACAGAAAAAAGACTTGCCTGCATGTGCAACCCAGCTGTGGCTGGGGAGCTGTGGCAGAGTGCAAACCGTGAGTGATCTGCATCAGTGTCTGGTCATGCTTCTTTTTGCTTGATGCTGTATCAACAGGGACAGATATTTTGTGGGTGATCCCTCATCTGGTTTTCTGTTTTCTATCCTTTAAATGCAAGGATTCATTCATATTCTAATAAGTGGTTTTCAAAATAACCACATAATAGATACGATTTTAACAATTTCTGTATATTCCTCTTTACCATGTTGATAACTGTGGAAAGTGAAATCTTCTGACCCTTTCTTAAATGGGGCAGACCTTTTCTTAGACACCACAAGTGTACTTATTGGTTCAAGAAATGTGCCTTCATCTTCCCAGAGAACAAGGAAGTACCAGCTTTTTATCAGGTCTTCTTCTCTAAAAGCTGATGTATGCTGGTATCTTGATCCTTCTTGTGGAAGCTTGGAGCACCCTCTGTTTTCTGAGTGTCTGACTCTCTTTGCTAGCTAGTATGGAACAGAGTAAAGAATGAATAAACTAATATATGAAATAGAAAAGAACAGTCACCAAGTTAAAGAATTAGAGCTTGGTTTACACATATTTTGTTGAAACTAATCACAATGCTAAATGACTCACTCTTGATTGGTTTGGCAGTTTATTCACGTATTCACTAAACTTCACTTTCCGGGATAATTTTTTCCCCCTAATACTTAGCTTTGATAATATTTACTTAATTCTGATAAAAATAAATATAGAATCCTAATTATCTATTTGATGTTTCAGATATTAATCCAGGTTGAATTTCTAGAAATAATCATCCAATCTCCTGACAACACACACGGGAACATAACGTGTGCCTGGATAGCCTTGTGTGGGTACATTACTCCTCATGTACATGTTGACAGGGAGCATGGAGGTGCCTGAAGACACTGACACGTCTCTCAGTATTTTTGCCCACAGTTGCTGTTTGCAGAGGCCAATGACACTTGGTTTTCTGTCTCTTAGGCTTACTGTCTGCCTGACACCTTTGCTTGAAGAGGGAAATCCCAGTGGTTTCTTAGCTGGTAATCTATTTGCAGCTATTTCTGGAGGCTTCCTTAGCTATATAGTCTTACATGTATCTATCTTGTTCTTAGATTACTTTTCTGATAGTGATGTGATCCGTTCTCTTTTTTAGTAGAGACACCATGTGACAGTCACTGTCTGACCCTTGGGTTAGATATTCTTTTTGGCATCTGTACATTAAGAGAATGAAAGTCACCCATTGATGCCACACACACCATATTATGGTGGATAAGAGTGTGAACTCTGAAGCAGACTGCCTTACCTGGGACTTTGTGACCTGGGGCAACCTAACCCTCTGTGCCTCAGTTCCACTTGTGTGAAAGTGGGGAGATAATAATAACTACCACTCAGGTGTGTTATGAAGTTAAAGTAATAAACAAAAAACATTTACAACTGAGCTTGGCATATAGTAAATACTCCATTTTAACTGCAAGTCTTATTTATTACTGTTCATTTAAAATTGCATATAGGATTAACTAGATTTGCATGTTTCCAAACACCTTAGGGAAATAGATTGTTCATTGATCTTGGAAGATAGCTCCTATTTCAGGCTACTTTTGTCAACCCACCATTATTAATGTTTAGGGAAGTACTATTTATTCAGTATTTCTAAATTATTACTAGATGCTGATGTGAGGCACTTCTTTGGTGACCATTTAACATCTTACTGAGCTTCAGTTTTCTGAACTATCAAATGAAAGCATGCTAATAAAGGTTTCTGGGTCTGGAAAATATTCATATAAAAATTCTGAATTAAATACAATTTGTTTATTTAAGTTACAGAATATTAAGTACTTGCATCTTCCCATTGCCCATTTAATGTCTAGTTTGGCAGAGAATTTTAAGGAGGTGCTGGTGGGACAGAAAAGGGATACTAGAATTCTGTTTGTGCCTAGGGAATGTTGAGTTCATCCAGGGGAGGGCATAGGAGCAAAAACCATGGTCATGTAAAGAATGCCCAAGGAAAGAATATTGGGCTAGAAGAAGAGAGAGTTGTGGTAAGGGCGAATCAGCAAATATGAGTGGGCGGGGATTTGTGTATGTCTAGACCTAAATTAAAATAATTTGGGATTATTCATGGTTTTTAAATACTCTCATTTATTCTCTTATTTATATTCTCTCTCAAATATACTCTAATTATTCACTCTTGAGGATAACTAAAAGTCAAAGAATTTGTAATTCTGTGACACAAAAATTTCCGGAAAGCTGAAAATTTAATCAAACCATCAGTATTTGTTACTTTCATTCACAATGCAGAATACCTATTTTCACTGAGATTTTTTTCTCTCATTTTTCTGGTTGTTTTACTGACTCATTGAATATAGACTCTGGTAGTGAGAGATATGATTTGAGAGCTAAAATATGGGTTAAGAAGCAACTTGTTTGCCCCAGATTATGTACTGTCACAGAGTGATATTTACAGAGTGATATTTACAGAGCATAATGTAGCTGACCTTCTTTAAGTGAGACTCCCTCTATCCTGGTGAATATAGGCTGGGGAATGGACTGTGATAATTTGGATTGGGGGTAGGTCCTTTAGTCAGCGTAGTGTCCCTATAATCTTAAGCATCCTGTTATCAAGAGACACCTAACAGAAAATGAAACATGGAAAAGGATGTCCATTATTTAGGGGAAAAATATTCATGAAGAAGAGAACTGACTAGTTCTTGAAATGTGTATATATGTGTGTGTTTTAAGGGAAAGCCATTTAAAAAATATATTACCTGCAAATGTGCCAGGAAACATTGTTCTAATATACAATAATGTCCATTAATTGCATTCTTACATTCACGAACTCAAATTTGATCCATGCCTAAGCCAGGCACATCCATTCTCAGTAGGATGTAGTTGAAGACATTTCGCCATGAAAATTCTTGGAGCATGAATAGGCGTGACCATTGTGAGAAAGAGACAGATGAGTGAAAAGAAGAAAATAAATGTATACTTAATACAAAATAATGTTGTTGACTCATAGATTAGAGGAAAGAAATGGAAATAATGAAACTGAAGTTTTGTTGCTCATTCTTTAGCTGGTGTCATTGTTATTAACTTTGCAAGACTTAGGTTTATAATGTGTTTAGACTAGAAGATGGCTATAAATATTCTTATCCTTGTAAACAGCTTGGAGATATAAAATGGTTGAAGACATTTGGCATAATTTTACTCACAAATAACTTGCAACCGTTTTGGCAATTAGGTCAGCAAAACATGATCCAATGACTCTGGAAGGTTTAATCATAATATGTATAAAAATATTGTGAAAATACAGGAATAAAATGTTGCATATCTCTATTTGGTTCTCATAAAGATCAAGTTGTCTGGAATGCTTAATATCAGACTATTTAGAGAGAGAAATATTATTTATACCAAAATTCAGAGCTGTTCCTCTTTGGATTGGTTTGCCACCAAAGGACAACCTTGAATATTTGGACGATAAAAGCAATGTCTCAACCCAATGTCATTTCCAATGGGCTACTTAAAAAACGAATGGCTTCAAACGGTGATATTGGGTAATAAACTGCAAAGCTTCAGATGACCTTTCCAGATTTCATCTCTTCTCCAACTTAGCTTCCTTTCTTTTCCCAAAGAAAGTTTTGAGTTCCTCTTCTTCCAGAAACCTTCCCTCCCTCTTCCATAATTTTTGTTCAATCTGCATGTCTGTAATATATTTGTCACTGGGCTAAGTTATTCCCATTCATAATAAAGAAATAACAACACTTAACACTTTCCACATACCAGGATAGTGTCAGGAGCTTTATATGCATTATTTCTTTTAGTCTTTACCATTCCTCTATGAGTTAGGGAGCACAATTTCCCCAATTTTATACATTTTACAGATTAAGGGACTGAGATTTAAAGGGGTTAAGTGACTTACCCAAAGTCACTTGGCAGAGCTGGGTCTCAAACCTGGGTATGTTTGGCCCCCAAATTATACCTAATTGTGTTGTACTGTCTCTCATTCATTCATCCGTTGCTTTTCCATTCATTCATTCCTCAAATATTTATTGAACAATTACTATGCACCAGAAGCAGTCACGATTACTGAGAATACAAAAATAATTGGGACATAGTATATGGCTTTGAGGAACCTACAGTCCAGTGAGGGAAAAGCAGAATCAGAGTTTAATGGAGAAATTGATTATAGCAATGTGATGAGACTTAAAATTTATAGAGAAATATACTAAATTCAGTGGGAGGGGAGAAGAGAAAGTGCATTTCTATCTAGGTAATTTATTTAAAGTTTAATTTTCTCTTTGTGTAAAATCTTGACAAGTGCAGTGGAACCAAGTGAAAAGCCCTTTTAGATGGAACAAAGAGCATAAGAGCATATGGAGCCATTGAAGTTGGTGGTTCATTGAGAGATCACCTCCAGGTGATCTGGCTGAAAAACTGTGTGTGTGTGTTTGTGTGTGTGTGTTTGCGCGCGCGCGCATGTGCCCACCGCACACATACACATACACATACACACACTGAAGGGGTGAGGGTGTATGGAGAAAGGTGGGGGCAGGGACCTCTCCCTGAAGAACCTGGATTGCCATTTAAAGGAGCTTGGACTTGGTTGTGAAGACAATGGAGAGCCCTGAAAGAATGTTAAGCAAAGGAGCAAGATGATTAGATTTGCATTTTCATAGGTTTATCAAGGAGCAAGAGAGGGACATGAGGCACCACGTGGGGCCAGAACACTAGCTAGTTGGCAGTTTCACATTCAGGAGGGAAGTGATAAATCAATTCTGTGGTAACAGTAACAGGGAAAAGCAGACAGATGTCTGAGGCTGTTAGGAGGCACAATCAACAGAATGTGTTGACTACTGGACAAGAGGGAGAGGGAGGGGGATGGAAATGAAAAGGGAGAGGGGAGGGGAGGAAAGAGGAAGGAGTTCAAGGAAGGAGTTCCAGCTGTTTCATTTGAGTCACATCCTGGTTTACTGGTCCCATGACTGCAGACACGTGGCAGGTCTCTCTGAGCATTATTTTTTTTTCTCTATTTCAAATGGAGGTATTAGTAGTACTACAGGAAAAACTCTCTGTTTCTCCTTTACTCTCTCATACAATATTTCTGACACCAAATGTGTGGGGGCTTTTCCCACACCAACCAATTCTTTGATACCAGCTGGGCATCCTGCAATTCAATTCAATTCTGACACTAACTAGAGATAGTGCAGACCCCACAGGTTAAGGGCTCAGTCCCATAAGACTGCCCACTCCCACTTCAGATGCTCATTTCAAGTAGCAGGTCCCCAAGTTATCCACAACTGCTATCCAAATTGGCTACAAATCATGACCCCCTCCTTGGATTCTATCCTTTGCTAGAACAGCTCACAGAACTCAGGGAAATATGGATTTATTATATAATGAAGTACATGATAAAGCATACAGATGAGCAGCCAGATGAACACCTCATACATAGGGTGAGGTCTGGAAGGGTCCCTAGTGCTTCTGTCCCTGTGGAGTTGGGGTGCCCCATGCCCCTGGCATGTAGATATGTTCACCAAACTGGAAGCTCTCCGGACCCTGTACGTGGGGTTTTTAAGGATGCTTCATCTCGGAGGCCTGATCAAATATTAACTTCGTTTCCAGCTCCTCTCTGCTCCCCAGAGAATAGGGGATGGAGCTGAAAGTTCCAAGCTTCTAATTATGGCCTGGTGTTTCTGGTGACCAGCCCCCAGGAAAGAGCCCACCAAGAGTCACTTCATTAGAACAAAACACATTCCCATCACCTGGGAAATTCCAAGAGCTTTAGGAACACTGTGTCAGATGCTCCTATCACTCAGGAAATTACAAAGGTCTTAGGAGCTCTGTGTCAGGAACCAGGAGCAGAGACCAATATATATGTTTCTCATTATTTCACAAATATCTTTCCTCTAATGTTGCTTTGAGGAATGACAGTGTCTGGCATAATTCTACCTTGTAAGACTTTGTGATCCCTAAATAAAATGATATAAAGTACCTGGCCTTTTGCATATGTGAATTCTCATCACCATCCTCATTCTCGGCTCTGTTCTACCTGGTTTCAAAGCTATGCCTTACTTCAGCGTAGGGGGAAATGCTCTACCACATGTCTGCTTTAGTGTCTTCACTCCAGTCTAGATCCTGCCAGAAGAGACATGTTGTTCTGCCCAAAAGAGGTGGCTCTGGGCGATGGGATCTGTCTGGGAGTGATTAAACAGGAAGGAGCTTTTCTATTGTGTTCCTGCTTGTGAGTGGTGCACAGCTGTTCTAGTATAGTCTCCACAATTGCAACTATTCATAGCATTCTTCATAATATACACAATATTTTAGTATTGCCCTACCTTAAAGAATTACTGTGTCTCATATTCTCATCCCTAAACAGGTTTTCTCTTAGTAGGTGAGATTCCGATACCTGGCTGGCAAGAGATCTAAAAAATTTGGTATACTGACTAGAGTGTGAAATGCAGTAGTGAGGATTCCCAATTCTTTTGATAGTTGCAAATCTAGGCAAGTGAGGTGTCAGAATTCAGCTGGTTTATGAATAGGTAGTAGGTGCCAGCCCCTGGGCTGGGATTCACAAGTGAAAACCCTGCCATCAGGATTGCAAAAACAAGGCGGACCACCATTAAAACCAAACTATCCTACAAAACCTGAGGTCCTGCTGAAATTGTGAAGACTCTGCCTCAGATATATGATATGTCAAGAAACTCTGTTAGTGCAAGGCTAATGGGAAAGCAGTAGGGATGCCCTGGTGCTGAGAAAATAACTCATTCTGGACTCAGATAAGAACTGGTTCAAGGATAGGGCCAAGATGAGCCTATAGCTGGGAGGTCAGGCAGCTGACATTTCAAAACAAGCTGAGGAAGTAAACACTTTCTAGGAGATAAGTTAAGCAGGTGTGAGTCTCCATCTAGCACCTTTGAGAGCTGTTGGCTTTCCTTGTTCTGCCATATCCTGCATTCTCAGCTGTCATAGTCTTCTCAAACATCAGTGGTTTTAGTTTTTTGGTTTTCTGTTTGTTTGATTGTTTGTTTTGACTCAGAGATTGTCTATCAGTTGAGAGAGAAAGTGGCCTGAAGTTCTTCCTTTGTTAAAAATCTTAAAATCCCTTCTTAACATCTTTGGATAGAAATGACCTCCTTTTCATGTAAAGTGATTTATAGCTCCTCAATGATATTCTCAGCTTGAGAAGAGTGAGATGTTATCAGAATTAAACTATTATTTCAGAAACAGTTTATGAACTCTGTAGTTTAAATGAACATTAAAACAGCAGTTAAAAGCCTCTCATATTAAATTTATCAATTCATAATGGTTATGGTAGTATAATTTTGATAATATGCCTATTTTATGGGAATTCTTTGCCAAGGAGTTTTTCTCCTTGCAGACCATAAATTAATTAATGGCTTCTGTTTGTAAGGCCTTAATTGAATGATTCAGAACTCCAAGAAATAAACATCAATCAAAGTGTTTTTTTAACAATGTTGCTTTTATTTGTGCATGAGATTGCATCAGGTAACAATTGCACATTAATTACAGAGATTTCTTAGCCCTCTGCTGGTGAAGTTTCTTTCCTTAAGTTGTTCTTAAGGTTCAAACAATGTGGATCACCACACACCACCTCGCACCAAGTCTTAGCTCAAATGTTAAAGGTCCACCATGATCACCATATTTAAAAATTTAAAATCACTCCTGGAGCAGCTCACTCCCTGTCCTCCTACCTGCTCTGTTAGCAACATCAATGACACATGGGATATTGTTAGAAATACACATTCTCAGACTTTACCCCAGACTTACTGACTCAAAAATTCCTGGGGTGGAGTCCAGCCCTCTGTGTTTTAACAAGCCCTCCAGGAAATTCTGATGCATGCTAATGTTTGAGAACCATGAGCGCAAGATAGAAAGATTTTGAGGACTATCTCAGGCTTTTTAATTCCCTCCCACTGCTTGTTGTTTTTACTGATATGATTAACTCCTGAGAATGGAATGGTCTAAAACTGCAATACCATCCTCTCTGGGGAAACAGTTAATCACATTCATCTTTTTCCCAGATAAAGAAAGAATTATTATATGAAGGGTGGCCCCAGACCCTTCCAGCCAGCCAAGCAGAATTTTTCAGGAGGTCCTTGGCACAATGCGCCCTTTTCAGATTTTTTTTTTTTTTGCCTTTATGTATTATTCCTAACCAAAATAATTTATAATTGACCATAATGATTAATATGTGATCATTAAGGAAATGAGTTTGGAGTCAGATTCTTTCCCCTTAATAGAAGTGTGGTCTTGAGAAAATTACTTAACATTTTTGAGTTTTGCTTCCTACTCCAGTAAAAGAGAGATTATGCCTGCCTGAAAGTTGTTGTGTGGCTAAGAAGTGAGGGTGCATATAGAACATTTAGTGTAGGCCCTGGATTAAATTAAATGTTCAATGAAGAGTATCGGTTGTTATTACACTTCATTTTAGGTTTCAGAGGTAAGAGTCTCAGATTTTTTTTTATTTGTTTGTTTTAATTACAAGAACTTTTTAAAATAAAAACTAAACAGCTAAGGATAAGAAAGGCAAATAAATTTCCAAAAATGTACATTTACATCAGCGTTAAATGGACGTAATATCTTTTTTTGTATTTTTTGTATCTTTATGTTCTAGGTGAATCTCTTGAAAGGCGCTATTACTCTATTTTATTTTCTTGTTCTAGTCTGATAGTCTTTTCCTTTGAACTGAAGATTTTAGTTCATTTACACTGAATTATATTCTACAACATTATTTTGTACTGTTTATTAGTCCTACTTTTTCTGTTTCTTCCCTATCCTCTCTTTTTTTTTGGCTGTGAAGACAAGACACATAAGAATGATAGAAGTGATAGTCTATTTCTTAATTGAATTGAACTCTCTAATTGGAAACTCTCTGAGTTGGAACTCAAACTGAACTCTCTATTGGAAAAGAAAAGGCAAAAACAAAATATAGCACAAAGAAATTTGAGGTTTAAAAGTTTATACAAGCTGAAATTAGCCAGCAATTAAGACAAAGACCTGCTATATACCTTGCTTTCAGCAGAAGAAGAAGTTGCCATGTGGACAAAATGAGGAGAGCTAAGAAAAGGATAGAATGACTTGTTTGAGAAAAAAACATTGTAAAATATTTGTACTTAAAGGCATATAATAAGTCAACAGAAAATAAAAGTATTCATTACCATCTGAATAAACAATACTGCGAATTAAATACAATTTATAAAATAGCACTCTGTTGGAAAGGCTGATTGTAGTGCAAAAGTCTAAACTAAAGATCTAAACTCAATCCTAGAAAGTGTTTATTTCAACTGAATCTGTTCCATCTAAAAGCCTTTAGAGGTAATTTTATTTTAGTAAGGGTTGCAGCTGTGTTTAAATATATGTTGGAGAGAGGTGTGAAATTTGGCTAGATGTTACACTTGAAAATTCACTAGCAGTTGGTCAGCTTAACTACCTAGTGTTTGAACAGTTTGAAGAGTTGGTAGCTTTGCTTTTATATTATTTGAACTATTTTTTGCGTATTAATAAAAATTTCAAGTCACATATTAGCAGATCATGCCTACATTAGCCGGCACGGAAAACAAAATCAAAATACAAAAGAAAATTTCTCCTTAATTTTCTATAGGAACTAAGTCCAATAATGGGGATTCATCTACGTCGTGTGTGTGTGCATGCACGCGCGCACACACGTGCGGATTTAAGATGAAAAATAAACATAATTTAGCATACTAGAGGCTCAATAAGAATCTTACTGGTACAGAAAATCTAAAAATGTTCCCTAACACACACACATTAGTAATTTTTAATGCATGTTTGAGATGATAGGACATGAAGGAAATTGCTTGCAGTCATAAACCAAAAGAAATTTCCTATCTAGATGAGTAAGTGAAGTGAGTACTTGAGCTCATATTTGCTCTTAACAACATATCTATTTATCCCCCAAAGGTTAGCGATGGTTTTAATGGGCCCTATGTGTGGTGGACGAGAGATAAGACCTGGACTCTGAGGAAGGTTGGAGAGCAGATCAGAGATGCCTGCAAATGGCCTAGACTTCTCAAGTGCAACAACCTCAATGGATAAAGTAGAGATTAAATAATCTGCTCTGCAGAAGGAGATGGTGGGGATAATTGACTTATTTTGTCCTTTCTCTGAGGAATTAAAAGGAAAAATGTCCCCTGATACTTAGTAACCACAAGCTCCATCTCATTT
The DNA here is from genome assembly GCF_057802395.1 of Ceratotherium simum simum. Classification (NCBI taxonomy): domain Eukaryota; kingdom Metazoa; phylum Chordata; class Mammalia; order Perissodactyla; family Rhinocerotidae; genus Ceratotherium; species Ceratotherium simum. The sequence goes on along the minus strand of NC_141906.1, from coordinate 43,709,078 downwards.
GGGTTGGAACAGTGAATTCACAATATGCATACAGCCCAGTAAACCCAGAGACAAAATTTTAGTTTACAGTGATTCTAGATTCATAGCTTCTTCCTGTTGCCTGGAAGAGGAAGATGAAAATCTTCTTTTGGGGGACACATTTTAATCCTCAAAGGATTCCTAGACATAAGGAACCGAGGAATATGATCTCTTATTTTTAAAAAATGAGGAAACAAAACATCATGAGCACGTGTTGGTAGAAATCATATATTCAAAAAATATGACGCAAATGTTTAATATGTCTAAATAAATAAAACAAACCATTAAAATAATGATCGAGAGACAAAGGACAATCAAATTTCTCAAGGCACTTGAAAAAGGGCCAGTAAAGCTTCTAGAAGTGAAAGACACGCTATCATAAAATCAAAAATCAAAACCAGTTTTGGTTTGTTTGGTTTATAAAGCAGAAATGGAGTTTATTCTAATGATACACATAAGCCACTTATTAGATGTGCAAATATTTAAATTTCCAGAGCCTCAGATTTCTAATCAATAAAATGCAATAATACCATCTAACTCTCATTTAATAATTATAAGTAATTCTTCTAAAGCACATAGCCCTGTACCAATCTCATAGCTACATTGTTGTCAGGATAGGCAAGGAAAAGCCTGATGGTTTTACACTGTAGTGTCTTTCCATAAAGACAAAGGTTAGGTCTATAAATTTTTTTTTTTAATTTTATTTATTTATTTTTTAGGTATATAAATTTATTTTGGTCAGAAAAATAATCTTTGGGCTGTCTAGTTTTGTTCAAAGACAGTTACTTCCTATAGAAACCTCACTGCCCCAAAGGTTTGTTATATTCTGAATCTTCATTAAAAGTAACATCTCTTTTCACATCAACCCAGATAAAATATGTGCAGGAATGCCCAATTTTGCTGACACAGTATTGCTCTGAGATCAGTCAGAACTTGATATAAATGTAATCTTTTTTTTGTTTTGTAATCTTGAAAACACCACAAAATTGTTCAGTGTTGTTATCCACCAAATGACTATTAAGAAAAATATTTATTGATTCTTACCTTTATACACTGTCCTCTCATAGCCTACTTATTCATTGGAGACAGCTAATAATCACAAGATCTCTTATGTCTTAGACTAGCACTTCATATCCTTCGTTTATTTATTAAAAAATATATTTATTGAGTAAAGTCTGTTCTTTTATAATGTGACATTTTAATTCCTAAGAAACTTGCATTTATCAAAATGTGTAGTTAAGCATTGGTTTTATGATCGCAGAGAAATTGGGGATAGAGAATTTTAGAATTGTAACAACAAAGCTACCCCCTCCACCCCTGCCCATGCTGGAATCTCCATAATAAAAGTGTTTTTTAAGAAGTTGTAAGTGCGTGGCTATAAAACCTGAACACCACTGAACAACTGCAACATTTGACCCCGTCTAGCTTTTGCTGAGAATAGTGGCCTTGTTTTCCTATCACTGCAAAAACTATCGTTAGCAAAGCATCTGTATACATTTCTTCACTTTTATCACCTGCATGATGGAGCCCACGGCTGCTCAAACACAGCAGCTGTGTAGCAATGGTGCTCTTTCTTTCCTGCTTGTGTGCAAGCAGGGTTAGTTCCAGATGATTCTCACATGTAACCAATTGCTATCACGAAAGCACATTTTATTTCTGGGCAGAAAGATATATTTAGATCTGTGACTGTGATGCAGGACCTAACAGGTTTTTATCAAGGACTGGACCCTTGTCTATCTTTCCTTGCCTTTTACTCATCCTCCTGCCCTCTCCTCCACGCCACCCCAATATTCCATCTAGAGGTGTGGAACTTCAGACTGCTCATGGCTCATCTTATGGTCTCAGGTTCCTCATTTGTTAAATGGGAATAATAATACTGTACCTCTCTCTTAAAGTGTTAAGAATATTATTATTATTATTATTATTATTATTATTATTTTGGTGAGGAATATTGTCCCTGAGCTAACATCTGTGCCAATCTTCCTCTATTTTGTATGTGGGATGCCACCACAGCATGGCTTGATGAGCGGTGTGTAGGTCCACGCCCAGGATCCAAACCGGGGAACCCCAGGCCACCAAAGTGGAGCAAGTGAATTTAACCACTGCACCACCGGGCCGGCCCCTGTACCTACCTCTTAAAGTGTTAAGATTATGACAGATGATATGTGAACATTACAAAGCACAGTGTGTGTGTAATATGGATATATGACACACTTAAGTTACTTCTCAAATTGTGCCTTGTACTTTTATACTTGTGTGTGTTTTCCTAGCACTTCCCTCTCTGTAACCTCCTTGAGGACAGACATTGCAATTACTCATTTCTCTCTTTTTTTCTTTCTTTGCTGCAGCAGGTAATAGTGGGCCTTACTCATAGTACACCTTCCATTATTATACGTTGAATCACATAAAAGCACATTAATTCTGTCCCCCCATTTATTTGATCTTTAAAATAATTTTTACAATTTCTCTTACAGCTAGTTATCCTTTGTGAAACGTTACAAGGGAAATAGTCTTTTAAATAGGAATGCTTTGTTTTTCTTGATTCTAGGTCTATATTTCCTAAATTGTTCTCTGTTCTTTAAAATCTTAGCCGATATTTTGTGGAGAAAAAGAATTTGTGGTGAAATATGTTTACGAAGTATTGTATCTCCCCTGGTTGGAGATTATTATGGTACTTTGGCATGTTAAAGGCCTGGCATGTTGTTTTTGAGCCACTAATATTCTGAGATTTCTGTCAAGAACCCAATATATTGTATCATTAACTTTCAAATATCTTCTACTAGTAGCTTTGTTTTAAGGTTATTCTTTTTCTGTTCAGTGGAAATATCTTTATAAAAGCATTGTAGAATTTTAGTTGAGAAACTAAACACCTTTAGACAAGCACAAAGAATCCTATCCTAAATTCTACTCTTTAAATAAATGTTAAAATTATCTGCCAGCTTCATCACTGATGTTTTTTAAGATGGTCTTTAGAATTTTAAGATGGTCTTTAAAAAGATCGGTGCATTGTGGTAACTCTTTCATGCTGCAATCCATTTAATGTGGTGTTCATATGAAGATGCAAAAGCTCTGTTAGGATAGATATGGTGGTATGTTTATCTTCGAGTCCAAAATTGTATCACAGAAATAGTTGGCACATGGTACATGTTTGTTGAATGAATAAGCTGTAAAATGTGAATGACATGGATGTAACGAGAATTAAGCATATTGTGAGTATATGATCTACCAGTATTTTCTGAATTTCTGCTACGTGTAGAAAACTACCTTAAGCATTTAAACTTTGGTTATTTTTCCTTGAGTTACAATAAGTAGCTTTTCTATTAGATATAGTATTTTTTTTAAGAAGCACTCTTGCAAGTTTCCCTTCAGGATTTAAGTATATAATGTACATGTAGTAGTCATGATGGTCTAATTTCTGCTGCAGTAACTAGTTAACCTTGAAATATTCCTGAAAATGTGATGAAACACACAACAGATTTGTTTCTTACTCATACAGTGTCTTCTGTGGGTCCAGTGGCTTTCCAAGACAGCTTCCTTCAAGTGATAGTTCAGGGATTCAGTTGGCTTTAGTCTTCTGGTTCAACTCATGGGTTTTAGTTCCTGTCGAAGGGAAAGTTTTTCCCTGCCTCATTCCAGAAGTAACAAGTGTTGCTCCCACTCACAGCCCAGTGGTCAGAATTAGACATATGGCTCAATATAACCGCGAAAATCCCAGGAAGTATAGCCTACTATACCCAGGAGAAAAGGAAACCAGATATTGGCAATGACTAGTAGTGTATCACACAGACCACATGCCATAGAGTTCAGCAGTCAAAAGACTGTCCATTCATTAATTCATTTAACAAACATTTACCAAACACTTAACTGGTAGACCCACAGATGCCGAATCTTAAGTGACCTACTGTTGCAGGAGCTTCTAACAATAAAGACATGTATATCATAAGACTGACTACACAAATGTGATTTTTTGGACAGTTACTATTTTTGAAAAAAGTTACTTTTTTTTTATAACAGAAAAAAAGTTTTAAAATGTCAGTGTCTTACATATGTAAGTGTTTATTTTTCTTTAACATAGAGATATTTGGAACTAGGCAGTCCGTAGAGAATATGGTAATTTTACAGCCATCAACGATAAGTATTTAGACTGTCAAGTCAACATTTCAGACGCCGGAAAGGAGGAAAGAAAGGAGGAGGGATAAAGAGATGCAACTTTCAACTGAGACACCTTCCTTCAAGGAGCCTTCCAGTTGTTCCAAATGCACTTCCATTTACACCCTTAGCCAGAACATAGTCACGTAGCCAAATAGACGCAAAGGAGTCTGGGAAATGTAATATTTTGTCTGGGCACTTCGCTTCCCCGAATAAAATTAATGTTTTGTTACTAAGAAAGAATGGCATGATGAATGTCGAGTGAACAATTAGCAAGTTTTGTTGTAGTTAATAAGGATTTCACACACACGCACCCTCACACATACATGCACATTTGAATATACAATCACAAGTAGAGTAATTAGAGATTCCTTTGAGATTATTCTCCAGCTGTTTCTATGCTAGTAAACCTAACTAGGGCAAGAGGAACTGTGTTAGTTTCTTTTCTTTCTTCCTATTTCTTTTGTGTTCAGATAGTAAATGTTTCAGAAAATATTTCTGCTAGTGAATTTCCATTGAAGAGAACATTGTTTATTGAATTTAGACACAGTAAAACAATTGATATTTTAATTTAGTCGTATATAGTAATATGATCAGAGGTTTAACCTGTCCTTAGCTATCTGTCATGGTCCTATATACATTTCTCTATATTTTTTATTAATGTTTCCCTCAAAAAAGGCATGGTTAGAAACAGATGTACTTGCTTTAATATTGACAGTTCATAGACAACATTTCTTGTTCCTTTAGGCTTTTCACTATGAGAAACATTGAAATAAGGCCTTAAGCCGTCACAAAGCCTACAAATTGGATTCGGTGTTTTTGCTACGGTATAGAAAATAAATTTAACTTATTTTAATTTTTCCCACCTTTGTCTGCCTTCTCCACAGGTTATACATTGACGGTCCCTTTGGAAGTCCATTTGAGGAATCACTGAACTATGAGGTTAGCCTCTGCGTGGCCGGAGGCATTGGAGTAACTCCATTTGCGTCAATACTCAACACCCTGCTGTATGTCATTTTGATCCATTTTATTAGTCCAGATAGAGAACTGCCAATATTTCAGACATCTCTCTTTCAGTATGAAGTAACTCCTTACAGAATTCTACTTGTTGTTCAAGGAACTCCATTTACTGATTGATGAAGGGAATAATTCAGTGATTCTCAATATGTGTTCTATGGCTTTCAGCGTGCTCTCTTATAATATGTGTCACTATCACAATTATGCATTCCTCTGTCCTTTTCCTCTATTAAAATCATTCCGCCAGCCTCTATTTTTCTACTTCCTCATCAGTGGTAAGTGGCACTACTCATTTATTCAGTCAACAAATATTTTTGGGCACCTAGGTGCCAATTGATCTTAAAGGTTCTGGTAAGACAGCAGTGAGTGAAACAGACTCCCTGTCCTTCAAAAGCTTACATTCAAATGGGGCAGGTAAAAAATAAATCTTTGAGAAATTCATAAATGGCATTATTTTAGAAAATATTAGAACTATGGTGAAAAAAAGAGAGATTAATGGGATATAGAAATAAAGGGCCAGGGTTATTGTAGAATTGTGGTCAGGGAAAGCTTTTCTGAGGAAATGACAGATGAGCACATCATTCCTTGGTCTTTTATTCGGCAAATTTATAACAGATTGAAGAGTAGAAATTTCCAAGGTAAGATTGCTTAACCCGGAAATACTATTTCCATTATATGAGATTGTAAGAAAAAATTAATTGATGAATATTAATTGTCATGAAAACACAAACAAAATGACAGTAGGAAGTTATTCTCAAGTCTATTCCATTCACTTTTCAAAAAGACACAATTTGCATTAAAAGTCTGTTTTATGGAGTAAAAAAAAGAAATAATAAGTTGAAGTGATATGTTTAAATAATATTTTATTTAAATGTTAAATACTTGATATAAATTGGGGATTTGGGGGAGGTTCAGAAAAAAAATAACCATATTCTAAGCCAGAACTGATTTGTTTTTGAAAACATATTGCAAGTTATTTGGACACCTAAGGTTAAGAAAGGGGAAGAATATTTTCTTAACCTCAGGCCTACCTCATAATTATAAATAGGAATCCAGACTTGGAATTGTGAGTTACTGGAATGCATTACATAGTAGGTGGTTGTGAAATCTCTTTCTTTAATGATTATTAAGAAGGGGATAAACAACCAACTTTCTGGTTTTGGCTCAGTTTGCCTGGAAGCCAGGGCAAGACAGATGACCACTGGAGCCCTGCTTGAGTGATAGAAGTTCACTGCAAATAGAGACCTTGTTTTCTGAGATGCAGAGCTGGTATTATTCTGATCCAGGAGTTTCGTTTATTGCCTTCAGCTGGAAATGGGTGATGTGCATATAATATTCACAAGCATAAACACTAAATTCATGGAGTGTATCATGGCTTTGAGTCAATATACTGCATTTTAAATTCATTTGGGAGTTATAGTAAGTGCTATGTCAGCTACTAGAATGCAAATAACTGGTTTTGCTATTGGTTGCTTACTAACGAGAAGCAAATTTTCAAGCATACAGGGATTCTTAAAATTTTTTTGCCATGGTAAAAACTATCATGTAATTTTAATTTTAAAGGGATGACTGGAAACCGTACAAGCTTAGAAGACTATATTTTATTTGGGTGTGCAGAGACATCCAATCCTTCAGCTGGTTTGCAGACTTACTCTGCATGTTGCATAACAAGGTAAAATTAGGTTTGTTTTTACTTTTGCAGTTTTTTTAATTTTAAAAAAATAGCTATTTTCTTTCAAATTACAAAAGTGATAAATGCTTGCTATAGAATAAACCAGAAAATATGCAGTTAAGAAATAAGGAAGAAAAAAACAGAGATAACATCTGTTAATAATTTGGTACACATCTTTTCAGATATTGATATCTGTGAGTCTGCACATATATCTACGACACATTTTAACATAGAAATGTATGCCTATGGTTGGTGATGTATGTATATATCTGGTGATGTATGCGTATGATATATGCAGATGTATGCGTATGATATATGCAAATGTATGCATATGAGGTGGTGACAGAGGACAGATGGAGGAAAATATCTGTAGACAATTGCTACTACACCTTCCATCCTTTGTTCTAGTAGCTCTTATCTCTTATCTCCCCCTTTAACATTCCAAATGGATCATCACCAGACTTCTGGCACAGTATGCAGAATTTCAAAAATCTCAAATTCTAAGTTTTATTTTTTACAGAGCTGAAAGCAAGCATTTTCATCTATCCTACAGCTAACCTTTTATTTATTTATTAATATATCTATCTTTATTTTTTTCAAGTTATACAAGTAATACACATATGCATCTTTGATGCAAATTTTTCAAATAATTCAGGTAAAGCAAAATTCCCACCTAATCTGTGTAACCAGATGTAACTCATGAGTGTTCAATAAATTCAGTCATGCTATTTGTATCATTCTGCAAATTGCTTATTTTTTTTAACTTATTACTATGTAACTAGACACAAAAGGACAAATATTGTGTGATTCCACTTATATGAGGTACCTAGAGTAGTCTAACTCCTAGAAAGAGAAAGTAGAATGGTAGTTGCAAGGGGCTGGTGGGGAGAGTGAATGAGGAGTTAATGTCTAGTGGATACAGAATTTCAGTTTAGAAAGATGAAAAAGTTCTGGAGATGGATGGTGGTGATGGTTGCACAAAAATGTGAATGTAAGTAATGTTACTGAACTGTACACTTACAATGGTTAAAATAGTAAATTTTGTTATGTATATTTTACCACAATAAAAAATAAGTGCAGATTCCTGGGACCCACCAAGGGCCTGCTGAATCAGGAGGGTAAAAAAGGGAGAGATGAGTAGCCATTGAAAGGATCTGAGCACACTGATATGACTGTAGGTCATCTTGGGAGTATGTGTGAAAATACCAAGCACTGGGGTACTGCGATTTCCAGAGGAGCAGAAGATGAGTAATAACCAACAAAGGAGATTGGTCAGAGTGGCCAGTGAGGTAGTAGGGAACCAAGAGGGACATCTGTCCTTGAGGCGAAGGGAGGAAAAACTTTCAAGAAGAGCAAAATCACCACTCTCAAATTTGTGAATATTTTTTCTAGGTTGATGCCTGAGACTGGACTGTCTGAGTTGGAGGTGATGAGGAGGTTGTGAATAAATTTAAATTTTTAATATATACTGGCAAATATATACCCCCAAAAGAAACTAAAACAATTTACATTTCCACCAAATATTATGAGAGAAATTTATTCCAAAACAGTATATTACCAATCTTTTAAATTTCTACCAATCTCTTAAACAGTGGGATCTCATTGTATTTTCCCCTGAATGCTAGTGAGATTGAACCTCTCTTTTTATGATTATCGACCACTTTTATTACTCCTGGGATTTCCTAATTCTACCTTTGCTCATTTTTCTAATTTTTAAAAATTTTTCTTGAGCTTATATATAGAACCTATACATTTTTTTAAATAAAAGGCTATAATTGGATGCAAGATTTGGAAAGGCATATTGGAATAATAGATGCTTTGTAAGACAAGTAGCAGAGAAGGAAAGAACTAAAGAAAAGAAAAGAATGTAAGTGGCTGGACCTACAAAGGAGTTGAATCTTAAGATTTATGTTTTCATTCCTTTTCAAGTTTTTTGATGGATGTACTTTACCCTTAGGATTCCATGGAATAAATTATATAAAAGTTTAAAACTAGTGCAATGTGGTGATGACTATCTTCCACACACACCTCTGTGTATTTGTTTTGATTTTTCACATCAGCAGGATGAACACTGCTCCTTCTATTGTGCCTCCAAGGTGGATATTAAAAAGAAAAGACTTTTATTATTTTCTTTGTTTGCAACTGTGTTACCACATTCAGAGTGTGTGTGTGTGTGTGTGTGTGTGTGAGAGAGAGAGAGAGAGAAAGTGAGAAAGAGAGAGACCAATAGCAATAAAGCGTAGTGACTTTACATACATTCTCTTTGGGGGTAGGTGAAAGTATTTTTGAAAACCAAATGAAAATGTACAGTCTTTCAATCTTGTTCCAACTGTAAGTTCTTTCACATCATTCTAGAATGCCTAGGGCGTAGCTCTCTAGCTCCTTAGCCACTCTATCTTGGTGTCAGACTATCTGATATGATTACAAAAGTAGCACCTTAGGTGCCTCTTGCTTGGCCAGATTGTCCAACCCGGTGATTTAAGAAAAGAGTGCAGGGCCAGGTCTCAGGTGATCTGGGACCGTCTCTGCAGTAACTAATTACATGACTTGCTTCAAATCACTTCACCTCTGTGGGTCACATTGGGAAAATCACAATGAGGGACCAGGGCTCCGTCAGGCGTTTGGAGTCTATTACTTACAAGGGAACAGTGGCTCTACCTCATACTAGCTGTGAGACCTTGGATAAATAAACCTTATTTGCACTTTCAATTTGTAAATGAGGATAACAGCAGCTAGAGCCTGATGTGAGATTTAGCCCTACCATGTCTCAAGTATCTATCATATTGAATGTATTTACTAAATGATTGCTATCATTCCTATTAGTGATCTGTAAAATTCCTTCCAGGACTCACATCCTGTTATTTTTTATTTGTGAGAGAAATAAGGATGAGTGATAGGCAGAAGAAATAAAAATGAAAAACATAATCTTTGTGCATGATACTACCATCCTCATCTATTTGCAAGATTGTGTTGATTGATTTATTTGTTTTTTCACTGCTCTTTCACTTGGAGAAAATTGTTCTTTTAGTGGATGTTATTGCTTGTCTTCAGTGAGAGATGAGTTAAAATGGAACATTGAAATCATTAAAAACATTGTTTACATTTGCATCGTCTTCTCTGGGGGCTATGGGCACCAAACACTAGTTATTGATGCAGGAGTCATTGGGCTGATCTCAAAGCAGACTCTTGGTAGACATTTAAGAGAAGAGTCAACACAAACCATGTGTTTTGTGAGATACTATCCATTACTGGCGCCTGGAAATTCATCAATTTCTTCTCAGTTAAATTTCATAAACCCTGATTCAATTCAGAAAGGGCCTTAAAATGAATTTGGCATTTAGACAGCTATTGGATGGAATGTAATTAATGATTCTCTATTAAGAATATTATGGGTACTGAGAATCATCATTTACCACTTGTAAAGTAAATGTTTTTATTGGGATTTTGAAATTCAGAGTTACCACCTGTTAGAACATGTATAATTTTAGATCTGGAAGAGACCTGTGAGATAATGTCATTGAACCCAACCGTTGTCATGATGAAGAAACTGAGGCCTAGATAAGTTGAATAACTCGAGAAATCTCAGGGCTAGGCAGTAATGGCAATACAAACAGCCTCTCAGTTACTTGCCAGGTGCCTCTACCATTGTCAGGGGTGCCAGAGGGGTGATGAAGCCCTACTTAATCACCCCCTGTTTGCAAAATGACTTCTTCTGCATTCCTAAAACTTCTACTTTGAGTCCCAATATATCTATTTTAAAAAAATCATTACTTTCACATTATATAGAAACAATACTTGAAATCAATTGATCCTTTTGCTGCAACAAGGTCCAGCAAAGTCTTACCATCTCAAGCAGACCCACTGTGCCTATCCATGGTCAGGGAATAGTTTGACTATTGAAGAAGTGCTGGTCTCTTCTAAGCCTTTCCTCAGGACCCACACATCAGACACTCATCTCTGTTCTCCAAAGAGCACACCATGGCTGCTGTGCTCCTTTCTTTCTCTTCTCTGCTTTTGATGCCTTTTCCTTATCTTTCAGCGTCTCTTTATTTCAGAGTGGCAAAAGGAGACCTTAAGAAGAAGAATATTTTTAAAAATGTAGATTTAAGAAGTGAAAGATTCAGTCCGAGCATGGCCAATCGTTAGTAGATTCATTTTTATCTTCTGGGAAAAGGAAGCATACGAGGAGAACAAAAACCTTTTTATCCTCTTTGTTGAATTTATTTGCCCTCAGATGATATTTTTTTCAGTTAGTTTATTTTTCAAGATATTGGAATGTTCGAGATTTTTTTGCAGACTGTTTTATTTTGGCAAATGTATTTCCTGCCTTATACATTTTTTTTAATTTATTTAAGAAGAGATCCTCAGAGCTCCATTCCTTTTTGTTTATTTTTATTTTTTTTTTAAAGGAAGATTGGCCCTGCATTAACATCTGTTGCCAATCTTCCTCTTTTTTCTCCCCAAAGCCCCAGTACATAGTTGTAGAGTTGTAGCTCTTCTATATGGATGCTGCCTCAGCATGGCTTGATGAGCAGTGAGTATGTCCATGCCCAGGATCCAAACCGGCAAACCCTGGGCTGCCGAAGCAGAAGGCACAAATTCAACCACTACACCACCCGGCCAGCCCCCTGCCTCATGTTTTTATACAAAGGAAACCAGTGCTGAGGAGGAGGAAGGCAGGAACAGGAATAGTGCCTTTTGTTTGTTTGTTTTTGTTTTGTTTTTTGTGATTTCTAGCATGCATATTGTATATCACTATTGACTTTCTTTTTAGAAAATCATGTTCTTTATGAGTGAACTCTTGGGTAAAATTTAGGGACTTTTGGAGAATAAAATAATAAATATGTGGGAAGGCTTTAGGGGATATTAGTGTAGTATTTAGAATGCTAGATTTTGATCTATAAAGATGCAAGACAATTATTCCCTTCCACCGCCACTATCATACCTGATTATAATGGTAGGTGACAGGTTGTTAATGCTAGAATCTGCCATGTATATGGCACATATATGTGTGTGTTTGTGTATATATATATACATTTACTTGTAGATGTTGACTGTGATTAGACAAGATACATCTTAACAAATTCTAGAATCATATGTTAGAAGAGGAGAAAGTCTGAGTGTACAGAAAGAATTTTAATGTCTATTTACTTTTATGTCCTCTCAGTTTTGGCAAGAGAACAGACCTGACTATATCAACATCCAGCTGTACCTCAGTCAAACAGATGGGATACAGGTATGTGGTTGGATGTTATTGTAAATTTAACAAGCCTCTTGATGATAGAAGATTTACTGTAGGGGCTGTGCTGGAAGAAAATTTCTGCAGGTGGTTTGAAGAGCAGTTTCCCAGAGGAAGACCTCTTTTGGAACGTGTCCAGAAAACTCATTGTCCTTGAAGTCAACCGTATTATGCCTTTCATTTGTCCTCCTCACAGCGAGCTGGAGCGGACCTTCTGAGTTCATCTCTCTCCTCTTCACTGTCACCTCAAGTGCTTTACCTCTAGAGATCAGGCCATAAGTGAACAGTCCTGTGGTTGTGTTCATGGAGGGGAGGTTTTATGAGGAGAGAGAAGATAAGGTCATACACAGTTAAGCTTATTTCCCTTCAAGGAAAACTGAAAAAAAATAGTCATAGCCATCACTCATTATTTACTTACTGTGTTAGACACTGGGATAGACGCTGAACAGATTTGGGAGGTAGATGCTGTTGCTATCCTCATATTATAGATGAAGAAACTGATGTTTACAGACAAGATTGAAGAGCTGTATAGGTATATAAATCTGGGCATGAATGCTTTCACAAGTTTTATTTTAGCATTTTCCATCATACATTTTCTATCATACTTTGAATACAAAAAATGAATGCTGGTGAGTTACTTCAAAACTAATCTAACCCTATTTTTGCTAGTTGGAGTTTTTACCCTACTTGGTATGTAAAAAATATTTCATTTTACTGCTCTCATGAAGCAAGTCAATATCATTATTTCTCATGGTATTACTATAATTAAGGTACGGAGCATAAATTACATTTCGTTCTCAGTTTGTCTGCCTGGGACTCAGGCACTTTCCCCTTTTTTCTCCCTTCACTCTGACTCTTCGCTGCCAATTCAGATCTAATATTCTGTTCATTGCAAACACTAGTCCATTAGAAGTTATTTGTTGGTAGACCCAAGATTTGGAGCTCTTCTGTTATAGTCTGTCTTGTCTAGGATAATTTTCTCAAATTTGTTATCATAATTGGTGGTATTTTACTCATATAATGAGCCAAGTATGACAACTGTATTTGCAGTGCGAAAACACTTCAATAAAGTTTATGTGCGGCATCCTTTCTTGAGAGTAGGCAATTAGAATGCATTCTTTGAAGTTGTTTAAAAATGAAGCAACTCACTGCAGTCTGGGAAAATCAGCCATTTGTAATAACGACATTCAAGAAGGTAATGGATTTTAAAGGAAAAGAGGAAGGAAATGATGCTTCTAAATGACTGTACTTAATAGGTTGCTATTCTATACTTATATTCTTTATATCACAGCAATTTGGTAGGAAGCCACAGCACCAGCAGAAATGACGTTAGAGAAATGAGGTATTTGTCCAACTTTGTGTCATATGAAATCTAAGTGCTTTCTTTTTGGCAGAAGATAATTGGAGAAAAATATCAAGCACTGAATTCAAGGCTTTTTATTGGACGTCCTCGGTGGAAACTTCTGTTTGATGAAATAGCAAAATGTAACCGAGGGTAAGTACTATTTCTCAGAAAATTTGACATGTGGTTAATGATCAAATTAAAATATTCCCAAGTCATTACATGAAGTTTTTAAAGATGAATTAGTAATGGGTTTACAAATTGCAAAGTCACTTAAACACTCAATTATCACTCTCAAAGGAGGAAGCAAAGCGGGGACCACCTCACATATCTGTAGTGCCAAATAGTTAAAATTTGGCTTAGAAAGTCTATAAAGTATTTATGAACTAGATTCTACTGCCTACTTTTAAATTTGCATAGACCCATATTAAAATGGGTATTCATTCCTCCACATTCCAGTGTATATATCAGGTGATCATTGGAAAATTTTTTCAAAATCATGTTGCCAAACAAGGGAGCTCTACAAATAGTTCTGCTAATGACGGCACTTAAAAAAATCATATTTTTTAACCTTTTTACCAGAATGAATACATTTTTAAAAACTCTTAGTTGTAATATGCAGTCTCTAAGCAGGAATATTTCCAAACATAATTTTTTTTTTTTTTGGAAGCTATGTGGTCATGCATTGCTTAACGATGAGGATACGTTCTGAGAAATGCATCGTTAGGCAATGTTCACTGTGTGACCACCACAGAGTGTACTTACACAAACCTAGATGGTATAGCCTACTACATGCTTAGGCTATATGGTACTAATCTTACGGAACCAACGTCATATGTGTTGTCGTTCATTGAAATGTTCTTATGTGGGGCACGACTATAATTCTATGAAGAACCTTAGCATTATGGACTATGTGTCTATGATCTGAAGAGATTGAAGGAAAGCATTCATTTTAGGGCACAGACTGGCCAGTCCATTTGTCTTCTGTAAACTTATACAAGAATTCTAAAAGCATTTTGAAAACCATATACCCACCCACACATTTTAAAGTTGGCATCGAATAGTTAGTTACATCATAAGTTTCAGTAGTTGCAAAGGCTATAATTTCTAACGTATTTCAGATGTTGACATATTAAAATTAATATAACTCTTTTAAACATATCTGATGGAATCTAAATATCATAGTTTCTTGGTACCAACCTCCTATAATGTAAAGATACACAAACAAGTTTTCATTAGCAGTTGGAAATTTTACGTCATTCTTTTTCCGACTTGAACTTGTGTTTCTATCCTATTTAACCTGCTGAATTTTATCAAAATTCAGTATATTTTTACATTTGCATACGTCTGTTGCTAAGCTAAACATCCTTTTGGAATAAGAATGTACATAAATTGAAGATTTAATTTTTAAAATTTCCTGTCATATTCCTGTCCCATCTTTTTCCAATATCATGCATCTTCGATGGGATAATCTTGTTATACTCACCTGGGTCTTGCTGTGCACCACAAACATTTCCTCTTTCATGGCATTCCGCTGACCTCTGACAAGCGTTCTTTTATTAGTTTTCATAGTATAGTGCTGAAATTTGATAGCTTTTTTTTTTTCGCTCAATTCTGACACCAAACTCCAAAACAGTGGAGGATCATTTACAAGAAATTAGATTGGGATTATTGGTTTCTCTCGTTAGTTCTTAAGAATTCTCATTTGTTATACTGTTCATGATTTAGAGGAATTTTTCCTGTTTATTTGCGTAGTTGGTCATTTTTTTAAACAACAAAGCTGGTTTAAGAAGAGCAAATGTGCGCCATCTACTGTTGACATTTTGTACAACACTTTCGCATTGCGTGTTTGCTCTGGGCAGACATCTAAAATGCATTATTTTAAAAGGATTTTTATGTAGCATACTTAGGAAAAGAGTGGATCAACATTTTAAGGGTTCATTAACCAGAAAAAAATAGTGGATATTTAGGTTACCTCTAGTCCTTTACTCTTACAAACAGTGCTGTAGTAATTATCTTTGCACTTTCTCATGCTCTTGTGAGGGTATTGCAATAGGTTGGAAATGGAATTGCTGGCTCAAAGGGTGTGCATATTTAGATACAGTCCTATCAAAACTGAAAGGCTAAATCAATTTATACTCGATTTACTGTGCATGTGTATATGAGAGTGGTTCCTTCCTTGCGTGGTTTTTTTAAATTCAGAAAATGAATTTTATGATGGTATTACATGATCAAGGAAAGTGAGAGAGCTTTTTAAGTCACCCTGCTTTCGTCATTATTTTAGAAATGAAGAAGCTAGGACCCCAAAAGATAATGATTTGTATAAAACTATGGTTAATGAGACAGAATTCACACATGAACCTATGTCTTCTAATTATAAAGTTCAATGTGCTTTACAGTAGAGCATTGTCACACATAGAATGAGTGGCAATCTTATTTTACCATGTCCTTCTTGGGGACAGTGAGGTGTTGCAAGAAATTGTCATGTTTACTATGTATGTTGCAGCAGAATGTTAACTCTAATGTACTAAAAGCATCAATAGCTAATTTTTCAAAAACATAAAGAGATATTCTAAATCTTACTCTATAAGCAATTCCGTATTTAATAACATATCAGAAAATTATTTATTACGCCTAAGCAAAATCCAGTTTCCTGTTATTTATAATAAAAATGTGTATCATACCTTAATCTAGTTGAATTTATGCATTATGCAAAGGGAGCAATAAAGAATTAACTGTATACGGACTTTGGTGCGGAGAATGACTACTCTGGGGTTGGGTGTAACATCTGAGACCATATCTGTATTTTGCTGCCTCATGATGTTTTAAAAGCAATACAGATAAATAACACCTAGGTTTGGTCTCTCGCATTTGCTCCTGTGTCCCCGTGTCAAGTCATTCACTGCAATACAAGGAGTGAATAATATCTCAAGAGTGAATAACCTCTCATCATATGAGATCCCACACTTACAAATCTGCGTGGAAAAATGAGTATTGGTATAATAGGAAAATACGCACAAATATACTGAACATTTATGGAACTGGTTCCCAACATCTGCCCCAAACAATGTTTTCTGCTTAGCATTTAAGTCTATCTCTACCCAGCTCAACAAAGTTTTTGTAGATAAATCTCTAGATGATTGTTGGGTTCCAGCAACCTTATGCAAATTTAGTGCAAATGGATTGCAAAGATTAATTGTAGATCTTGAAAAAGTTATAGGATTTCATTAAGTTAGTGAAAGTGACATTGGGGAACTCCTCAAATTACACAAAGATCTCTTAGAGTTAGCTAACAATTGAAAAACAAAATGTAAAAAAAAAAATAATAATGATATATGGGTGCTTTAAAAGTAATGATTTCATTATGAAGTATTTAAGAGAAGCCTTTAGGAAATCTGCGAAATTTGAAAAACTATCTCTATAATTGCCTAATGAAAGCCAAGAAAGAAAATAATGGTATCCTATTGTCATAATGCAGTGTTGACAGAGAATGTATACAAACAGACAAAATGACTCATTATCTTTTCATTTTAATGAAAACCACACTATTTTTTTGGGTGGTATAAGTTCAGTAGTTCGATTTTATTCAATTTAAGTAATCCATTGTGTCTAGCTCTGATTTTAATAATCTAAGTTTTGTTAAGTATAACATAATTTATTTTCATACTTATTATTTTCTTCCTTCTGCTCACTTTGGGTTTAATTAGCTTTTATTTTACTAGTTTCTCAAGGTGGAACCTTAGGTCATTGATGTCAGAACTTTGCTCTTTTCTACTAAAAGTGTTTAATACTATAAATTTCCCTCTAAATACCTCTTTAGCTATATCCCACAAATTTTGATGTTTTGTTTTCATTTTTATATAGTTCAAAATGTTTTTTAATTTTCCAGGTGATTTCTTCTTTGACCCATTGGTTATTTAGAAATATGTTGTTTAATTTCCAGTATGTGGGGATTTTACAGATATCTTTTTGTTCTCGATGTCTAGTTCTATTGGGTTTTGTTAAGACAAGATACTCCTTGCGATTTCAGTCCTTTAAAATTAATCAGGACCTGTTTTATTGCCCAGAACATGGTCTGTCTTGATGAATGTTCCACGTACACTCAAAAAGAATTTCTATTCCATTGTTTTTGGGTACAGCACTCTATAAAAATCAATTAGTTCCAGTTGGTTGATGGTGGTATTCAAGTCTTCAATACATGAACCGATTTTCTGTCTACTTGTTCTATCAGTTGGTGAGAGAAGAGTGTTGAAATGATCAACCATAATTCTAGATTTCTCTGTCTTTATAGTTCTATCAGGTTTAGTTTCATGTATATTGGAAATTTTTAGTTGTAGGGTTTAGTTCTATTATTTAAACTATTTACATTTTATTATTACATTTTATTCATTACAAAATATATTTTATTGTTACATGAATTAGAAAATATTGGTTTTTTCCAACTTTATTGAGATATAATTGACATATAATATTGTGTAAGTTTAATGTGAGCAATGTAATGATATGATTTATGTATATATTGCAAAATGACTTTCACAATATGATTAGTTAACAAATTTATCACCTCACATAATTACAATTTGTGTGTGTGTGTGATGAGAACTTTTAAGATCTACTCTCTTAGCAAATTTCAAATATACAATACAGTATTGTTAACTATAGTCACCATGCTGTACATTACATCCCAGAACTTATTCTTTTAACTAGAATTTTGCAACCATTGGTCAACCTTCATCCATTCCCTACCTCCCCACCACCCATCTATTCTCTGTTTCTATAAGTCTGGTTTTTTAGATTCCACATGTAAGTGAGATCATACAGTATTTGTCTTTCTCTGTCTGATTTATTTCACTTAGCATAATGCCCTCAAGGTTCATCCATGGTGCCGCAAATGGCAGGATTTCTCTCTTTTTTATGGCTGAATGGTATTTCAGCGTGTGTGTGTGCGTGTGTGTGTGTCACATCCACACATTCATTATCCATTCATTTTCTTTATCCATTCATCTATTGACGGACACTAAGGTTGTTTTCATGTCTTGGCTATTCTAAATAATGCTGGCAATGAACATGGGAGTGCAGATATCTCTTCAAGATAGTGATTCATTTCCTTTGAATATAAACCCAGACGAGGGATTGCTGGATCATATGGTAGTTCTATTTTTAATTTTTTGAGGAACCTCCATACTGTTTTCCATAGTGACTGTACCAATTTACATTCCCACCAATAGTGTACATGGGTTCCCTTTCCTCCACATCATCGCCAGCACTTATCTCTTGTCTTTTTGATGACAGCCATTCTGACAGGTATGAGGTAATATCTCAGTGTGGTTTTGATTTGCATTTCCCTGATGATTAGTGATATTGAGCACCTTTTTATGTACCTGTTGACCATTTGAATGTCTTTTTTGGAAAAATATCTATTCAGATCCTTTGCTCATTTTTTTAATTGGATTTTTTTTATTTTTATTTTTTTGCTGTTGAGTTGTATGAGTTCTTTATGTATTTTGGCTATTAACTCCATATCAGATATGTAGTTTGCAAATATTTTCTCCCATTCTTTAGATTGCTTTTTCATTTTGCTGATTCTCTTTTGCTATGCAAAAGTTTTTTAATTTGATGTAGTCTCACTTGTTTATTTTTGCTTTTATTGCTGGTATTTTGGTGTCACATGCATGAAATCATTTCCAAGACCAATGTCAAGGAGCATTTTCTCTATGTTTACTTCTAGAAGTTTGATGGTTTCAGATCTTACAGTTAAGTCTTTAATTCTTTCTGAGTTTATTTTTGTGAGTGGTGTAAGCTAGGGGTCTAGTTTCATTGTTTTGCTTGTGAATATCCAGTTTTCCCAGCAGCATTTATTGAAGAGGCTATCTTTCCCTCATTGAGTATTCTTGGCTCCCTTTGGTTGGGTTTAAATCCAGCAGTTTACTACTGCTATTTATCTCACTCTTTTTTTTTTTCTTTTCTTTATTTACCTTCTTTTGGGTTGAGTATTTTTTTATGATTCCATTTTTTCCTCCTGTGTTGGCATATTAGCCATATCCCTCTGTTTGTTTTTTAGTTCGCTTTTAGTGATTTCTTTAAGGCATTGGTTCCCAAACTGCATTCCTTGGATCAGCATCACCTGGGAACTTGTTAGAAAAGGAAATTTGTGAGTCCTACTCAAGATCTGCTGAATCAGAAGCTCTAGGGATGGGGCCCAGCTATCTGTGGTCTTTGGTCCCTGAGGTGATTCTGGTGAGGCTGAAATCAGAGAAACATTGTTCTAGGTTTACGGTGTATATCAATAGCTTATCAAAGTATACTTCACATAGTATTATACCACTCCATGTACTTCCATTCCCTCTGCATCTCTTTGGCTGTTGTTCTTATTCATCTTTCTTCTACATATGCTATAAACCTCATAATGCATTGTTATTACCTTTGTTTTAAACACCAATTATGTTTTAAAGAGATTAAAAATTAGACAAAATATACATTATAATTATTCACAGATTTACCATTTTGGTGGTCTTCATTCCTTTGGGTAGATTCAAATTTCCATCTGATTTCATTCTCCTTCCTGAAGAATTTTCTTTAATATACCTTATAGTGCTGGTTTGCTGGCGATGAATTCTCTCACCTTTTGTTTGGAAAGTTTATATTCCGTCTTCATTTTTGAAAGTTATTTTTGTTTAGTATAGAATTTGCTTGGTATAGAATAGTTGACATTTTCTTTTGTCTTTCAGCACTTTGAAGATGTCACTTCACTGCCCTCTGACTTGCAAAGTTGTGACGAGAAGTCCATCTTTCATTTTCTGTTTATTATTTGTAATGTGTCTTTTTTCCCGCTCTGGCTGCTTTTATGTTTTTCTCTTTGTGTCTCTCTGGTTTTCAGAGTTTGATTATAAGTTGCCTTATATGGTTTTCTTTGTGTGTATTCTTCTTGGGGTTCATTAGATCCTCAGATCTATGTTTTTGTTTTCATCAAATTTGTAAAAATTTTGACAGTTATTTGTTCAAATGTTTTTTCTCTTTCCCTTCTGTCTTCTTTCTTGTTGGGATTATGATTACATATATGTTAAAGTAGTTAATGTTGTCCCACAGGTCCTTGAGACTTTGTTCATTTTAGTTTTTGTTCTGTGTGCTTCCATTTGGATAGATTCTAGTGTTATGTCCTCAAGTTTACTTATCTTTTCTTCTGTAGTGCCTATTCTTCTGTTAACCCAACAGTATGTTTACCATTTTAAATACTGCATTTAATCTCTAGAATTTCCATTTATACCTTTAAAAAATCTTCTATTTCTCTTCTCATCATGTTGATGCTTATCTTTGAACATATGAAGCATGTTTCTCATCACTGTTTCAATGACTGTGCCTGATAATATTATCATTTCTTTCATTCTGGGCCTGTTTCTATTGACTGATCTTTCTCCTTGTATTAGTTTGTTAGGACTTCCATAACAAAATCCCACAGACTGGGTGGATTAAACAACCGAAATTTATTTTCTCACGGTTCTGGAGGCTGGAAGTCTAAGATTAAGATGCCAGCAGTGTTGGTTTCCTCTGAGACTTCCCTCCTTGGCTTGCAGATGACCACTGTCTTGCTGGGTCTTCACATGGTTGGTTTTTTCTCTGTGCGTGTGCACCTCTGGTGTCTCTTTGTGTGTCCAAATTACATCCTCTTATAAGGACACTAGTCAAATTGAAATAGAATCCACTCTAACAGACTCGTTTTTACTTAATCCTGTCTTTAAAGGCCCTATCTCCGAATATAGCCAAATTCTGAGGTCCTAGGGGTTAGAGTTTTAACCTATGAATTTTGGGGGGACGCAATTTAGCCCACAACACTTCTAGTTATAGTTCATAATTTCTTGCTCCATACATTTCTGGTAATTTTTAATTGAATGGTATGCATTTTGAAATTTAGATACTAAATGCCAAATTTAATTTATTTTTTTCAACATTGTTGGACTTGTTTCTGACATGAAGTTTTGTTACTTGGGTTTAGTTTGACCTTTCAAGGCTTGCTTTTAAGCTTTGTTAGTATAGGTCCAGAGCAGCCTTCAGTCTATGGCTAATTTTACCAACATCATCCCTACCCCTTGCAAACAAGGTGATTCCTTTCCAAGAAGGTATTGCCCGTGTATTATATATGGATCTTTCCATTTTGGCGTGTGGGAATATGATCTATTCAGAATCTTGGGTAAACTCTGAGAATTGTTTGACCTATTGCTCCCTGGTAATTCTTTATCCAGATTCACGTGGTTTCCTCTCACACATGAGAAGAGTAGTTCTCAGCCAAGGACTTGAGGATACTCCTCCACAGATCTCCAGAGCTTCTTTCTGTGGTCTCTTCCGTTACATATTTTGCTCCACAAAGTCTAGCTGCTTTGGCCTTCATGAACTCCATTCTTTGTCTCTTCAGCTCAGTGAGACCACCAATCTCTGCATGAATTTGTCTCCTCTGTGCTGCAGCCTGTAGATTTCCTCCAGGCAAAAGCAGAGACAGTTGCTGGACTCGCCTTGTTTTTTCTCTTTTCTCAGGGATCACAGTTTTGTGCTGTGTAGTATTGTCCAGTATTTGAAAATATTTCTTTCATATATTATTTGTTTTTTCCTAGTTTTTTTAACGCAAGAGGGTAAATCTAGTCCTCATTACTCTGTTATGGCTACAAGTAAAAGTTCTATTTTCATAGTTCTTTGTTTCATTTTTCAAGGTGAAAAGTTTTAATAAAACCATTTCTTCACTGTTTGTTATAAATTTTTGGTACACATTTAAATGGATTCACTGTCTTTTTTTTAGCACCAATTATTCTCACATAAGGAGTACATGCTGTATTTGTCCAAGATATATGAATTGTTAATCATTTTGATATCCTAGGAAGAATTCAATGCAAATCTACAAACTTTGGGAGAAGATCAATGTGAAATACTAGTCATTTCCTGGGATTTATTTAGTTTATTTGTTAGGGATATGTATAATTTATCTACTAAAATTTTATGTTATCGAATAATAAAACCTGCTTGGAATTTGTTACAATTATTGCAGTGCATAAATAAAAAAGAAAATGTATTCATATTAATATGCTTTTTGTTTTAATGTGAATATACATTAGTCGCTTAAAATTATCCTTTCAAATTGGTAATAGCTTTTCTTTCTCTTATTCATCACTGTCCATGAAAATCCATGGGATCTTTAGAAAATATGTATGTAAAACATCTAATAAAGGAAGAATTGGGGGCGGGCCCAGTGGCATAGTGGTTAAGTTTGCATGCTCCATTTCGGTGGCCTGGGGTTCACAGGTTTGAATCCTGGGATCACTGACACACTGCTTATCAAGCCATGCTGTGGCAGACATCCCACATTACATATGGGGCATGTGGAGGAAGATGGGCACCGATGTTAGCCCAAAGCCAAACTTCCTCAGCAAAAAGAGGAGGATTGGCAACAGATGTTAGCTCAGGGCTAATCTTCCTCACCAAAAAAAAAAAAAGAGAAAGAAAGAAAAATTGGCATGGTCCACTGTGGATGGACATCTATTAATTGCTGCTCTTGATTTGGTTTCTGCCCTCACCAATGGCTTGTAATGAAAAGGCTAAGGCATACTGCTCACTGTTTGCCTGATAATAGGCAAATATGTGCTCATAGTTACATTCTTTGAATTATCCTGGTTTCTAGTATAAAAATCATGAGGTAAATAAAATATGTTCCTGGTGGTCACTTAACGTTTTTGAATAATTGGAAAATTATTTTCAATACGCAAGGCAAGAAATTAACTTTGCTAATACCTTAAACATGCTCATAAGGCATACTTCTTGTCATGTTCTGCCAAATTTTCCACCTGATTTTCCATTTTCTCCCTCTCTTTTCCCAGGAAAACAGTTGGTGTTTTTTGCTGTGGACCCAATTCAATTTCTAAGACTCTTCATAAACTGAGTAACAGAAACAACTCATATGGGACAAGATTTGAATACAATAAAGAATCTTTCAGCTGAAAATCTTTGAGATGAACCAAGACTCTACAGAAGGAATGAGTGCAATTTATAAGACTTTGAAACTCAGCTGAATCAAACAGCTGTGTCATGCCAAAGAGTAGCAAGGTTTTCTTATTTATGATTATTTAAAATGGAAATGCAGAGAATGTGGCCAGATGACAGGTCACATTACATGTTTAATCTGGAAACCAAAGAGGCCTTGAAGAATATTTGATGTGATGATTCACTTTTCAATGTTCAAATTAAAAGAAAACTATTAGATGCAGACTGTTGATTTTTATGGCAGATTCAAGAACTCCCTAGCGAGGAGCTGCACTTGCTCACTGTGAGGCTGATAGCCTTGGTCCTCTTTAAATTGTTTTTGGTTGAACAAATGCAAGATTGAACAAAATTAAAAATTCATTGAAACTCAGATTACTTTTTCTATGTGAGTATAAATAGAGTAGCTTTGATTTAGAAAAGCCCCAGGCAAACGTATTAGATGTTTGAAAATATAGTACGGGACTCTGTATTGATACGGGTACTTTGTGTCAATATCTAATCTCTCTCACTACTGATGCTAATACCTCTACTTGATGTCTGTAGACTTTATACTGAATGAACCTTGTGCATATGTTGATATAGTATCTATTTTTATATTTTTCTTTCTTCCTTTTTCCTCTGTCTAGGGAAATCTGCCCTCCCTTGGCATGCATTAGACACAATGATTTAATTGGTCCTTTTCATCTCCAATTTATTTAATCTATTACAATTGCATAGTAATGAGGAAAATATCATTACTATAAATTATAAAGGGATATATAGACTGATAGCTTTTTTCCTTTTTCAACATTTTGGCCTCTATTATTTTTATTTACTTTTTTTCCCAGCACAATTTTTCCTAGTTTTTAGCCTCTTAAGGTGATTTGTTTAATTTGCACTTTGAGACCAAAGTGGTCACCGAGATATACATTTTTTCTCTTTTGTCACACTTTGATTTATGCTTGAGACATTGAAAGTGTAGTCATATTCCTGAACAGGAAACCTGTATTTTACTTTCTATACAACAGGAAATATTTCATTAGTTATTTGAATTTAAGTTCAGAATCAATATTATTATTATCACACTATCTGGTGTTCTGGGTCTTGATAGGGAATTATTGAATTTAAAGTCACTATTGGGACTATGCTCTGTGATCCTATCAGCTTATGCTCCCTGGCCATTACATTCTTGGCTCAGAGGAAAAATCTACTTTCCTTTTTACAATTTAGTGATTTTGTTTTGTTAGGCATCTATCAATTGCTATCAAATATAACACATTGCTGAAACCAGTGGCATGATTTATCTTGCCTTTGTTCAAATTTTGCATGATGCAACATAACATGATAGATGCTACTGTCATTTTTTGCTCTGATTCACCAGTAGCAATCAAGTATATTAAACCATCTAGCATTGAATGCCCATATACATATTACTTATAGAAATTTCTTTCTCTCCTTGGAATTCTTTCTTCTCTCTTCTGTGGAAGGAAGGTGAATCAGAAAAAGATGTGGAAAAAGTGCAATGTTCCTACAGATTTAGCTTTGAAGGCATATTCAATAACCAGTACATCTTGGTAAGACGTTCTAAATTAAAAAGAATTGTTAAGATACCTTTGTAATAACACGTAACACAAGAACTTGCAAAAAGAAACTTGAGCTGGTACAGGCTTGATGTGCAATACCGACTCTTTACTAACCATAATTTATATGATTATATTAATACATCTAATTTCAGTAAAACAGGTGGAAGATTTTTCAAAAGAAGAAACATCTTTCCAGATAGGTCTGCCAGTCTAGATCAGCTTCCTTGCCTATTTTAAATTCCAGTTGATGTTCAAATGTTAAGCGTTAAACATAGGTAATTTTTGCTTCTGTAGGTAGGAATGAAATTAGGGCTTCATCATACATGTATAAGAAAGCTTTGTTTTGTTTTGAGGAATTCTTTCTCTGGGGCTAATTCTTGTCATACACATCTTAAAACAGTAATTTTAGTGTCAATAAATGTTAAAATTTCTATTTTTTTATCTAACTCTTCCAGAAATCAAATGAATATTTTTCATTGGTTTCCTTATAAAAAAAATTGAAATGGCATCCTTGAAAGCTCTATAAGCTCACTTTACTTTTACAGCAAATAAAGCAGGCAGGTTTTCTTCACAAGATGCTGTAAGTGTAAGAAACACAATCTATTGGCATGCACACAAACATGAGTAGCCTTGGGGGTTTGAGTTCTGGGGCTATCAGTGTCACTGGCAAATTACCTGTCACTCCAGAATTAAGATTTCTCATTTGGACCAGATTACTAGTTATCAATCTTATTTGGGTAATGTACCTTTTTGAGAACTTGATTAAAAATGAATATTATGATGTTCATATAAAACATTACATACAATTTTGGGGGGGCCCACAATCTCCAAAAGCAAGGACCCTAGTTTAAAAAACCTCTGAACAAAATAATCATCACTATTGGTCTTACTACCTACACTTTTCTTTTCTTTGATTTTTTTAGAAGAAACTATCAATTTTTTATAGATTTATATTAAGAAATTAATTCTATAGACAAAGGAAAAGAAATTCTCTTTGTATGCCCCAAAACAAAGAATCCAATGGAATCTTCCATCAGTTTTTAATCTTCTTGTGTCTCCTGCTTTATGCAAGGGAAGGAAATTTAACATATCAATAATAATAAAAAACTTAGATTCAAACACACACACACCACATATACATTTGGGGCTTAGTTTGCTTTTTTTTTAATTCAGGTTAAAAATGAAATGGTAGATAGTTTTTTCATTTAGTCACTTAAAATGCCATTCGGGTGACTGTGATAGTATAGGCACTTAAAGCAAAGAAATAAAAGCCATGTAGACAAACCATAGGCTGAATTGATTTAATCTATATAGCCATGTTATTTATAACCCCCCAAATCAGTGTTTACTTGAAGTATTCACAGTAGGCAATAGATTTTAAATTATAAGGCATCGCTTAAGAGGCTTGCTAGAGGCAAATGGGCTTTTGTCATCAATAGATAATGCTGGTGCTGAAGAGTGTTCATTACGTTAAAGAGAAAAAATTTTAAGAAAATTTTTTTTCTTTAAGGATGGTTAACTCAGCTGAACAGTGATTTTTCTAAAGAAACCAATGAGACATTTTTCAGTGCTATTCATGATAAACAATTTCCTTTTCTTATGCTATCTAGGACACTTTCATATCCGGTTATATTATTGAAACATAAAATACTGAAGTTAGGAGTGCTATTAGTTTGCAGTTGAGGAAACTAAGGCCCGAAGGAAGATGGTAACTTGCTTCAAGTCATCCACTGAGTTTGTCAGCGACAAAACTGGAGCTCAGCTTTTCTAATATCTGCTACTGAAACGCTCCTCCCACCTCCTCGTGAAATATACATCTAATAAGACACATCTGGTCCTGTTAATCGGGCTCTCCCTATAAACTCTAGTGCTGGGTGGAAAATAAGGTACCGAGTGTTAATTCCAGATTCAGAGCAGAAAATCACACCCTTCTTCCTTATATATCTTCTGATTCTAAATTTGTTAGTCTTATATGTTTTGCCTATTAGAACCTATTTCCAGATATCAGTTTTAAAATATGACAGTTGTGCTAAAAGGATTATGTTCTCCAGAACTCTGTATTGTGGAAAGATGTAATAGTATATTTTCTAGGAAATGCTAATATTGTCATTTTAAATTTAGGTTCAAAGACAAAAGTCATAACTTCACCAGCTTTCTAACCACCCAGGGAAATGTTGACATTAAAACAAATGACTATTGTTCTCTACTCGCATGACCATAATGTGCCTTTTGTTCAGGAGAAAAGAGTCAGCTTTTTGTAAACTAGTGAGACAAGAAATAGATGAAATCAAACATAATGAGCATTTACTTCAACCACCACAGAACAATGAGAACTCAGTTTCCGGCTGTCTAAATCTCCCCTTCATTACCCCGACTTCTTTATTCCATTCTGTAGTATTCTCAAAGGACAGAGTTGCAAAAGCTAGCTAGATAAAGTTTTCCAAAGCAAGGAAGCAGAAGATTTCCAATACTTAGCAAAGAAAGGTACATTAAGAGAGAAGAGGAAAAAAGGCCATGTGGATCATTTAAAATCAGCAGAGAGTTAAGCAATGTTGCTTTAGAACAGAGACTAGTAATTTTTTTTGAAGTGAATTTACAGAATTTTTATTTTCTCTTATACAAAATTTTTACATTCTTGTTTATAGACTCTAAAAATAGATTTCTTCTTTTATTTTACATTGTAGCAAAATCACCAGTAATCTTAATGCAGAGTGTTAAGCTACAATTTAAGAATTGGTAAGGGCAAGAAATGCCTCATAAGAGCAAAACTAGGAAGGAAAAAAAAGGGAGTCAAAGAAAGAAAAATTCTTGAACATATCAGGACATGATAATGCTTTTCTTTTCATAACTCAATAGATGCTCAAATGTGTGGCAAAACTGGCTATTACTGTGATTTGGGAGAATGTAAAAGAATGTGGTGTTTGGTTTGTTTTAAGGGATCCTTTCACATTTTCATTGCTGCTGAAATTTTAGCAGAGCTTTACCTTTGATCAGAATTATATCTGGCTCCTATGAGAATTAGAGCTTTGATGAACTGCTGATTGACCTAGAGGTAATCCCGACATTTAGGGGAGAACCAGCAATCCGTGAATGGCCTGATATATGTAGCAATGGAGAAGGTGAGGCTGCCATGTGTTGCTTCAGCTGCATACACTGCACATTAAAATTCTGTCATGGCAGGGTCATATTTCTCAGCTCTTATCCTTCCACCCAGGGAATGAAACCTTCTTAACAATGCAGACACAGAAACAGACATTCTCTCTGTAGCGTCATAACAGTGTATCTGTTCACCTATATCAGCACATTCATTTGAACCTAGTTATCGATTTAGGATGACTATATAATTCATTTTAGTGGTGAGAAGTCTCCACAGTGCATAAAATGGGGGCCTTGCTTGCTTACAAAAAAACATATGGCAGCCAACACATTGGCTAGGGAGAAAGTAGTTAATTCTAGGTTTTCCTCTCTAGCTGAGCCTTAGAGGAATGTAAAATACCTTACCACACACGTGTTGGAACAGGACCTGTGTTGCACTCCTCACTTTGTGATTAGATATGCTGCACAGTTTATTCTCCAGGGGACTAGGGACCGTCTAGTTCAGGAAAATACCAGCTCTTGAGTCAGCTTGGCATCTTTGACCACATAACTGGGTACCCACCAGCTGCGATTGTATCCTTATTTAAAGATGACAATTATTGGCTTACCAAATGGCATTAGCAGGAAACTTTCTTCATTTTCTTCTCCTTTCCTTACAATTTGATTCAAATTCAGAGTTGGGAAAAGTACAAATCACTTTAAAAAGTGGAATGATTGGCTGCAGTTCTGTTCTACCCTGAGAGTGTGCTAGTGTCATCATGTTATCCAGCCACCTCCAGTGTGTGGAGTGAACAGAATCCTGGGCTAGAAATCAGAAGACTTGCAGCCTTTATCCCTGAAAAGTGTTAGACCACGTACATAAAAATGAGTATAATGTCTACCTCTGCCTGCATCCCTTTTCCAGGGATGTAGTGAGGCAAGAATGTGGGGGAGAGGAGGAAAGAAATTGTGAAGAAAGAGAAATTTCCTGGGCAAGTCTTCCTGAGCAGGTTTTATGATAACACAGTAAAAATAAAGCATTGTTCTGAGAAAGTAAAAACACAGGCTTCTATGAGTCACAGTCCTTATAACTGAAAGAGTTAGTATTTAATTGCGTTTTCTGGGCAAGTAGAGAAGTACCCACAAGGAAATCAGCGCCACTATCTGTCTTTGTTCTTCTGCGATTCCCGTAGACAAAGTAGCCTGTTATGTCCAATAGAACAGCCTTCTGAATTCCTCTTAACTAATTTCAGTTAGGCTCAGTGTGGCTAGAGATGGCTATATTGATCTGTAACAATCGAGCTGGGAATCACTGGAGGATGATGTAAGTTATTGTGCTTACTTATGGTTTGGTGGAGGAAAAAGCAGGTGTTTATGAGACACGCTACTGAATTAAAACCAAGGTGTATGTCTTAGAACCAGAAGTAATTCTATAAAAGAAAAAAGCACTGCATTATAGCTATTTTTTTCCTAGATGAAAATAAAATAAATTTATCTTTTTCTAACTCCTACCAGAGATACTTCACATTATGTATTTTCATCATAGCTCACATTATTTTGTAGATATTTGCGTTTAAATTATGTATGTGTGTGTGTGAGAGAGAGAGAGAGTGTGTGTGTGTGTGTGTGTGTATACTGGGAGAAAAATTGTCTGAATGAAAATGACATTCTGCAATAATGTGTAATGACACTTTCCAACTGTCATAATAAGCATTCACCGGTGGCAGGTGTGCAATTGGAGGAAGCGTAGTCCTCCCATCAAAATGTGAGATGCTCAGCATTCCAGGTGTGGCATTTGATTCCTGTCGGGCTTAGTGGCAGCATGAGTTTATAAGTGTGGAGAGGAAGCACTAACTCAGATTCAATACTTGTAAAGAATTAGAAAAGAATACATTTATTTTTATATGTAATTTTATTGTTGTAAACTCATAGTATGTTTGTAGAACACCTTCATTGTTTTGGAACATGACACAGTGTTTAAAAGCTAAACAAATAAAATTTGGACAAATAGTCTTAAAATCCCTCTTATTTAAACTAATTGTGCACCTTTGACAGTAATAATCAAGAATTTTTCTCTAGGATTTTGAGAACAGGTTAGTATTGTTTTCATCCTAATGAAAGACCAAATGATGACACTAGTCTCACTTGTGAAGATATTAAACAAGTAATATTTAAACAAGTAATATTTAAGATATTAAACTAGTCTTGTGAAGATATTAAGCAAGCAATATTTAGGAAAGATTCCTTTGAAAAACTTTGAAAGTGGTCTAATTCCAAGCTTCTCAACACTCTTGTTACTTTCATTTCAGCAGGATGTATAATTGGGGGTTATAGAATTCTAATCTCTAAATTTAATATGCTGGGTTTGGGATTTATTTTGGGTTTGTTTGTTGTTTGGCATTATTCTCAGATCTCGTAATTGTGCCCATTAAAACATTGAAATATTTGTACCATTTTAAGATGTCAAAATTATATATATTTTTCTGCACAGGAAATTAATAAAATATAAGATGTTCATTATGAAGTCTAAATGTTGAATTTTTATACTTGATCGTTGAGGATTTCAATTTTACTTAAACGTTGAGTTTAGTGTAAATATTTACAGTTATATAGGAACTCCTGCTCAAAAGATTTTATTTTTTCCAATATATCACCATCTCCCTTTTTTGAAATCTGTGAATTATACAAAATAAAGGATAATAATAGAATAACTCATGGGTTTGTCTGACATTTACATTGGTGAGATATGCACAGTTTGCCATAAGCTCTGTCCTAGAGACCTGTGTTCCAGTACCACCTGAAAACTAGCTGTGTGATTTCCCCATCAGAAAAATGCAGACCAGAATTTTCTCTAAAATTCATTCCATTTTGTGTTTCTGTGTTGGCTGTGAACTTATAATTTGAAAGTGGCCAGAATGAGTAAAAATGCTTCAGTATAGGTAACTGTGGTCACTTTTAGGTCCTAAGATATGCCTAGTAAGGTATACGAAATTGGAAAGCCTTCTTGCATCAACAGGATGGAAAGATATTTGCTTCAGAGTAAAAGACATTATAGTCTCTGTGTTTCTAAATGTATATTCTTTACATTAAATTTCTTATTTATTGTTTAATCTAAAAGGCATTGATGGGTCAAATCAGATGTCACAGTGCTCTAATTTATAGAGCTTTTAGGAGTGACGACTTGTTTGTAGCGTTTAAGCAGGTTACTTAACTATGTGGTACCGCATTGTACTCGATCAATTCCTACCACGTTGCAGTTCTTCGAGTGATTTATTTTCAAAGAATCTGCTTTCCTGAGATGGTGCCTTGCCTCTTGTATTTTGCCAAGCTGACATGCATTCTGTAATGGGCATTTCAATAGGTCAAGTTCAAAAGCATTTAAAAGGCAAGATTAGCAGTTATGCGCTTGCATTCCCTATGTGCATTATTTGCTTTGTGTCACCATGGGGTCACAAGTGCATGCTTTAATAGCATTAGTGTTGTAAAATTACTCATTAGCAGCAGGCAGCAAGGGAAGAACACAAAAGATAATTGGGAAAAAATGTTTTTGGGGGTGGTGCAAATCAAGACCTTGATGTAAATCTCAATTCTGAAGATTAAAAGTCCCTCTAAAATACTTTCCCTTATTCATATTGATTACCCTGCTGTCAGAAATGTGTTTGCCAGAGCTCAAAAATATGAAAATGTGTGACAGTAAAAGTTTCTCATCAGACTTTTTATTAGGCAATGAAATCTATAAGAAATCTTTTTAAGTAGCTTTTGTGGCAGAGGCCCTGTTTGCAGCTTGCTGATAAATGTGTCACACACTGAGAGATGGAAGCAAATGTCCCAAACTCGGTTTTGCATTTCAGATATAGACCCAAGGTACTGTGTAAAAAATACTTTTTGAGTGTGAGTGACTGTTAATTGTGACAGATTTCAGTCACCTTACATGCATTTTGACAAGGTGATTTCTTTTTTTTTTTTTTTTTTTTTTTTTTTTATTTTTTTTTTTTTTTAAATTTTTTGTTTATTGCAGTAACATTGGTTTATAACATTGTAAAAATTTCAGGTGTACATCATTGTACTTCTATTTCTGCATAGATTACATCATGTTCACCACAAAAAAACTAATTACAACCCTTCACCACACACACGTACCCAATTATCCCTTTCACCCTCCTCCCTCCCCTTCCCTCTGGTAACCACCAATCCAATCTCTGTCCCTATGTGTTTGTTTATTGTTGTTATTATCTACTACTTAATGAAGGAAATCATACGGTATTTGACCTTCTCCCTCTGACTTATTTCACTTTGCATCATGCCCTCAATGTCCATCCATGTTGTCACAAATGGCTGGATTTCATCGTTTCTTATGGCTGAGTAGTATTCCATTGTGTATATATACCACAGCTTTTTTATCCATTCGTCCCTTGATGGGCACTTAGGTTGCTTCAAGTCTTGGCTATCGTGAATAAGGCTGCAATGAACACAGGGGTGCATGTACCTTTGCAAATTGGTGTTTTCAAGTTCTTTGGATAAATACCCAACAGTGGAATAGCTGGATCATATGGTAGTTCTATCCTTGATTTTTTGAGGAATCTCCATACTGTTTTCCATAGTGGCTGCACCAGTTTGCACTCCCACCAGCAGTGTATAAGAGTTCCCTTCTCTCCACAACCTCTCCAACACATGTTGTTCCCTGTCTTGTTAATTATAGCCATTCCGACGGGCGTGAGGTGATATCTCATTGTAGTTTTGATTTGCATTTCCCTGATAGTTAGTGATTTTGAACATCTTTTCATGTGTCTGTTGGCCATCTGTATATCTTCTTTGGAGAAATGTCTGTTCAGGTCTTTTGCCCATTTTTAATTGGGTTGGTAGTTTTTGTTGTTGAGATGCATGAGTTCTTTATATATTTTGGAGATTAAGCCCTTATCAGATGTATGGTTTGCAAATATCTTCTCCCAATTGTTAGGTTGTCTTTTTGTTTTGTTGATGGTTTCCTTTGCTGTGCAGAAGCTTTTTAGTTTGATGTAGTCCCATTTGTTTATTTTTTCTATTGTTTCTCTTGCCCGGTCAGATGTGGTGTTTGAAAAGATGTTGCTAAGACTGATGTCGAAGAGCGTACTGCCTATGTTTTCTTCTAGAACTTTCACAGCTTCAGGTCTTACATTCAAGTCTTTAATCCATTTGGAGTTAATTTTTGTGTATGGTGTAAGGTAAGGGTCTACTTTCATTTTTTTGCATATGGCTATCCAGTTTTCCCAACACCATTTGTTGAAGAGACTTTCTTTTCCCCATTGTATGTTCTTGGCTCCTTTGTCAAAGATTAGCTGTCCATAGATGTGTGGGTTTATTTCTGCGCTTTCGATTCTATTCCATTGATCTGTGTGTCTGTTTTTGTGCCAGTACCATGCTGTTTTGGTTACTATAGCTTTGTAGTATATTTTGAAATCAGGGAGTGTGATACCTCCAGCTTTGTTCTTTTTTCTCAGGATTCCTTTAGCTATTCGGGGTCTTTTGTTGTTCCATATAAATTTTAGGATTCTTTGTTCTATTTCTGTGAAAAATGTTGTTGGAACTTTGATAGGGATTGCATTGAATCTATAGATGGCTTTAGGAAGTATGGACATCTTAACTATGTTAATTCTTCCAATCCAAGAGCATGGAATATCTTTCCATTTCTTTGTGTCTTCTTCAATTTCTTTCAGAAATGTTTTATAGTTTTCGGTGTACAGATCTTTCACCTCTTTGGTTAAGTTTATTCCTAGGTATTTTATTCTTTTTGTTGCAATTGTAAATGGGATGGTATTCTTGATTTCTCTTTCTGCTACTTCGTTGTTAGTGTACAGAAATGCAACTGATTTTTGTATGTTGATTTTGTATCCTGCAACTTTCCCATATTCGTTTATTACTTCTAAAAAGTTTTCTGGTGGATTCTTTAGGGTTTTCTATATATAAAATCATGTCATCTGCAAATAGTGACAGTTTCACTTCTTCCTTTCCCATTTGGATCCCTTTTATTTCTTTCTCTTGCCTGATTGCTCTGGCTAGGACTTCCAATACTATGTTAAATAGGAGTGGTGACAGTGGGCATCCTTGTCTGGTTCCTGTTCTTAGAGGGATAGCTTTCAGTTTTTCACCATTGAGGATGATATTAGCTGTGGGTTTCTCATATATGGTCTTTATTATGTTGAGGTACTTTCCTTCTATCCCCATTTTATTCAGAGTTTTTATCATAAATGGATGCTGGATCTTGTCAAATGCTTTCTCTGCATCTATTGAGATGATCATGTGATTTTTGTTCTTCATTTTATTAATGTAGTGTATTACGTTGATTGATTTGCGAATGTTAAACCATCCCTGCATACCTGGAATAAATCCCACTTGATCATGGTGTATAATCTTTTTAACGTATTGTTGTATGCGATTTGCTAGTATTTTGTTGAGGATTTTCGCATCGATGTTCATCAGTGATATTGGCCTGTAATTTTCTTTTTTTGTGTTGTCCTTGTCTGGTTTTGGTATCAGGGTAATGTCAGCTTCGTAGAATGAGGTAGGGAGCTTCCCCCCCTCCTCAATTTTTTGGAAGAGTTTGAGAAGGATAGGTATTAAGTCTTCTTTGAATGTTTGGTAGAATTCACCAGGGAAGCCGTCTGGTCCTGGACTTTTATTTTTGGGGAGGTTT
This sequence comes from Ceratotherium simum simum, assembly GCF_057802395.1. Lineage (NCBI taxonomy): Eukaryota > Metazoa > Chordata > Mammalia > Perissodactyla > Rhinocerotidae > Ceratotherium > Ceratotherium simum. The sequence continues at coordinate 43,674,314 of NC_141906.1, read as the reverse complement.
TTGATTACTGTTTCGATCTCCTTACTGGTGATTGGTCTATTCAAATTCTCTACTTCTTCTTGATCCAGTTTTGGAAGGTTGTATGATTCTAAGAATTTATCCATTTCTTCCAGATTGTCGAATTGGTTGGCATATAGTTTTTCA